>NC_090809.1:6812500-7412500 GCF_036512215.1 Solanum lycopersicum
AATTCGGTTTTACATATTTTATTTGTTGTGAACTAACCATTATTTGGTAAGCTCTAGTAGATTATTAGGACCAAAAGGTCTCCATGGACAAACTATACGTGGACCAAGTACTGTAAAACACAAAAGCCCAATGTGATTGAATGGGGGAAAGGACCATAGCTCTGGAAACATATGCGAGAGGCTAGTAATATATCATTTGGATTATTACGTATATGTTTTGCCTTTGTCTAAAATTGTTAGATTTTGGATTATTACGTATATGTTTTGGCTTTGTCTAAAATTGTTAGATTTTTGGTCCTGGGTAACCCATGCATGATTATGTCTATTGGATTTCTTGTAAAATTTGAAGCACTTGAGTGATTTAAAGAATATATGAATAAAGTTGAAAACTAATTAGATATAAGTATAAAGACTTTAAAAATCGATAGAAGACGTGATTATTTATCAAAACTATTTGAAGAATTATGTACGAAAATGAATACTATCAAACAATTATCTATTCCTTGTATACCTCCATAAAATGGTGTAGTTAAAAGGAGTAGAATATTGTTGAACATGACTGAAAAATTTGTCTATCTCTTCCTAGGGAGATGCATTAGGTATTGCATCCTACATATTTAATAAAAAACCTTATAGATCAGTATCTTTGACTACTTATGAATTTTGGATTGGTCATATAACAAAGTTGAATGGTTTACCATCTTGGGATTGTCGGCACATATGATCATCTTTGTGAGTTTGGTTAACTAATTTTAAATAAAAGAAATATATCTTTATAAGATACGCTGAACAATTTAAAGAGTGAATAGGAAGATGGAAGTACAACTGAAACTGAATCAAGAGATGTTAGATTTTTGGAAAGTTATTTTCCCCAAAAGAGTGAATAAAATATAGCGAGCCTCTTTAAGAAATATTGAATTTAGAAGATGAGATAACTTCTAACATTAACATTCATAAAATTTCCATTTATGTAACACTAATTGCTAGTTATAGTTTCATATTATTACAAATATATGAAATACTACAACCATCTTAAATTTGGAATAATTTACTAATTTCAAAATGCATACTACATGTATTAGAATTAGAAGTAAACATGCATGGGAGATGACATACCAACAATCAACTAATTAAAAATTGATGATATAAATGTAGAATTTTCTAACGCGTATATTTCAATTTCACTTTAAATTCATATCGATTAAATACAAAAAATTACAGCATAACCAATGCATATGTTATTCATACAAAAAACTAAGAAATTGATAATTGAAACAAACATTTCAATATGGTTTCATAATTTATTCCTAGGACTATTTCTTGTTGTATGGATAACTCAACGACCCTCTCATAAACTCAACTTCTTGGACTGGACAGCGTAAACTAGTAGTCCTCGTCATATTCATCCCTCTGCAAGTGAGAAGAATAT
Source organism: Solanum lycopersicum (assembly GCF_036512215.1). Lineage (NCBI taxonomy): Eukaryota > Viridiplantae > Streptophyta > Magnoliopsida > Solanales > Solanaceae > Solanum > Solanum lycopersicum. The sequence continues at coordinate 6,813,930 of NC_090809.1, forward strand.
ATTAATCTTGACCGATCTAGTTCTTTTAAATAAATTACTACTCAAAATTACAAAAAGAATAATCGATTTTGTTGTTAAAGAACACATAATATATGTTACCTCCTCGCGAGTAAAAGTGAGGCCAATTTTGACGGATCCACAATTTTCATCATCCTTGTAAAGGTCATACATGGTTGCTTCAACTTCTCCTTCGCGAAATACTTCTTCTAATTGAAGTATGTGTTGATAATTCAATATCAAAAAGAACCATGTATTAGAGACTATATATTATTTACATAATATAAAGTTAATGTTTGTAGTTGAGAAGGGAAATAGAGAGATTATTAACGTTGTTTCTCCTATAAAATCATCATCTTCAATCGTATTTTCATCCATAATCTTGATGTGAACCTCGTCACAACTACGAGAAACAGTGAATAAGAAGGACTCATTCCACTCAGGATCCTCTCCTTCACCTATAAGATATGAATTTAGTTAATAGATCATATGATGAATTGACAATCATAAAAAGCTTACGTTGTTAAAAGACCGTTTTGTTACAGGTTAAAACTATGTAGGTACTACTAACCTGATGCAGTACTAGTTTTCTTCTCTTCAGTATGGCAAGTAATGATCGCATATGGATTCATATCAGCTGTTGTAAATATAACCAAAAAAATAATTAAATTAGTTGATCGATTCATTTGATTTTTAGAATTAACAAGCGGATTCAGAACATGAAATTTTAGTATTTGTATTTTAATTATATGTTGTGCATATTTGTATGATCCAAATCAATAACATGTTGAAAGTTAGATCACACAATATACTTCATATTAGAATATCATCTATAAATACGATCACAAATATAAGTATGAACTAGAATAAATTAAAGAAAATGTGTTGGTGAGGAAAATACTGAGCCAATTTTGATCTTCAAGGCCTCTTGCATATCCAATATAAACTTCAAGTTGTCCATAAGGCATCTTTCTATTCAAAGTAGAATAAGATAATAGGAAGAAAGTAAAATATATTTCAATATAATTCTTTTTTATTGTTTTGATTTATGAGTTTTAGATCTGCTTAATTTATAGTTTTACTAGATCAATCACAAAAACACACATGTTCACTATGATCCGAAAATATTTGGAGAACAACCATCAATGGATATAGAACACTAATTTTTTCCCTTTTAATGATATTAATAAATGGGAAGTAGTAGTGGTTATCCTCAAAAATCAACTTACTCTTCAAAAAGAATTTCTTCTGTGTTTTTAATATTTTTATTGGAATATTCAATTACAGATTAGTTCTTCATAGTAAGTAAAAAATTAATTTTTCGACATGTTCTTTGCACGTGAATTCCTAGTTATGTAGTATAAGGTATTACGAGATAATATTGATATTATTAAAGTATAATTTTGAGTTAAATAATGTAGATAAAATAAAACACAAGTTTCTTTGAGTGATTTTTGTGCGTTATGGATTGCTGACTTTTCATAAATACTCTCAACGTCAATAGAACTCTTTCCTTGAAAGTGTATCTCTCTCTCTATATATATATACTAAATGGGGATAGCACGTGTTTAGCACGGGTCCAACACTATCAAATTAGTAAGATGTGGAATTGAAAATTATATCGTACAATGTCAAAATGCTACTCAACAATTCAGCTTGGTGAGTTAATTGAGTACAGTACGACTACTACATAAGCTTAATATATATTATTAGTAGTACATACAACAGACATATGTTGTCCAGTTAAATCATCTACATTAATCAATATAACTGTTCATTGAGTATCTAAAACCAATAAATAAAGTAATAAATAGTAATACACATGATTACAATAAGAAACTGCGCGACGATGAAATTTCATTAGGAGGAGTTAGCCTCTTCTATTTTCCTCATTAGTGAGGTTTAACTCAGCCCTTTTACTCTTCTACCGTATACTCAATCTCTATACTTTCTTATTTAGCGTCATGTTAAATTGAAGTTATGCATATCATGTCAGGCTCTATTTTGAAACATAGGATCATGATGATCAAGCTAATTAAACTAATCGAGTTCCCCATTAGCATTGTACTTGTAAGTATGAACTTTTATTAGTCGCAATAACCAGAAATCAGTAAGTCGACGAAGAATTAAAATTAAATTTTTTAACAATTACATTCCACAAAAAAGAAAATGAGATAAAAAAACACGAAAAGAGAATTGAACGCTACTCACCCACTTATTAATAGTAAGCCCTCAATTGCAGCATCAAAGATCCATCAAATATGATTACAAATTTAAATTTATTTCCAAAATTAAATTGTCTGACTAACAACCATCCTAAATAGTTTTCACAAACCTACTATATCCATTCACTCAATTTTTAATTTTTGACCCAGCTTTCCCCCTTTAGGCAAAACTTGTTGAGTGTGTCGCCCATTGGACAAGCCAGGTAATTTGAACAACCAAAAAAGATAGCTTTAGAGTTCACGTGATACAAAAAGTACAAAGACGCAAAGCAGTCAACCGTAAACAATAATAAATTAACTTTAGCTAGCTAGCCCCTTATTTAAGCTAGTATTCAATCAACCAATACGAGTCAGATGCCCAATTTTGAGAAAATGGTTACAGTCAAAGGAGCTATGTGTCATGTCCTGCCATTTTGCCAGTCAAATTCGGCACTGGAATAAGGAGAAGAATCTAGAGTTATGAAGAGGTTACTAGAACACTCTAGAATTTTCTAGACACTTTCAAGAAGACTATAGAAATTCTTAAATCTTTCTTTAGAGGACTCTAGAATAACTTGAAAGATGTCTTAGAAAGCCTTAGAGTTCTCTAAACTAGTAGAGAATTCTGGAACATGAATAAAAGTGTAAATACTTTAGGGACTTGTAAAGTAATTTTTAATTCAACTTTAGCTCCTAAGTTGTAGTATAAATAGATGGGGCATTCATTTGTAAGACACCCAAGCTTGAAGCAAACAATCACTCAAGTATTAAAACATTCTCCAAGGCCCAAGCCAAAAACTCTCTAAATATTTCATAGTCTTTCTTTAACAGAGTTTTCAAAACTCTAAGTCCGTGACATACAACTATGCACACTCTTAACCAACATTTAAAGTTCTATCACTATAGAAATTATATTAGTTCTAGAAACAAGATATAAAAGCTCACACACCAAAAATTTTAAAAAAAACTCATCCTAAATATTTCTCACAGACCCACTATATCCATTTACTCAACTCTCAATTTTTGACTCGGCTTAATTATTGATCACATTTCCTACTACACAGTTAGGCAAAAAATTCAGTATCATCCACCTCCAAAACTTCTATCGTAAAAATCATTTGGATAAAAAAAATGATCATCTTTGAACTTTTAACCCCAGGCTTACGCTTTCCCGCAAAATTTTGTAAAAAGCTTAGCATCACCCCACCTTCAACATTATTCTTGTAAATCACATAGATCAAATAGATTAATCCACCTGAAAACCCTGCTAAAACAAACAAAAACACTTATATATGGGCAACTTACAGTTTATAGTTATCTGAAATTCAAAAAAGAAAAATCTAACAAATTACGTCAAATTCATATATCGTAGAGAGTTCAAAAAGAGGAAAAAATTCGAAAAGAAAAATCCAACATATTACGTCAAATTTATATACCTAGAGAGTTCAAGAAGAGCAAGAACTTGGATGAAGAAACATGTAAACACAATAATATTGTCCAATTTTCTCTTTCAATACTAAAAATCAAAACCTTATTCTAAACACATAAAACAAAAACTTTCAGTTGCATGAGTCAAAACTCTTATTTTTATTTTTCTCTTGCTCACAAAAGTCTGATGAAAAAAATGAAGGTATGGAGTTCCATTTTGGTTTCCACTATGGTCGCAAAGAAAATTTGAAGAAAAACTGATAAGATATAAGATTAACAAAGGACAAAGGAATATCTTAGAATTGAAGCAACATTCAGAAAATGGAAAATGAGAAACTTTGAGTGAATGAAAAAGAAAGTAAGAACTTGATTAATTGCAACAACAGTTTCCCAAAATTGAAAATGAGAAGATGAAGAGCAAAGTAAGAACTTATAGAAAGTGGAAAACTAAGACACATGTGATTATTTACGTATGTATCAATAAAAATAAATAAACATTTTCACTTATAAAAATCAATAAAATTAATAGACAATCAAATTGGGCCAGAGACAACCAAATATTGGGAGGCCCGAGAAATTTTCAAAATAACAATATTTTGACATTTAATAGATCTCTTAGCAATACTTTGAATATTTATAGAAAATGACAATATTTTAGTTTTTTATGGATTGATTTATATATATTTTTTCTTTATTTAATTTAACATAATATAGTTAGGAACTAACAAACTAGAGAAAATCAAGGGCGGAAATATTTCAAATTAGATTAAGTTGCTGAAAATCTTTATTAGGTGGTCTCTTCCTTCTTCCTAAAGGTCATTATTTGTCCTTGTCTTTCAAAGAGTTCGGAGCTAAAGTGCAAAAAAAAAAATTGTAAAAAATTCCAAAAAGCTAAGGCAAATCAATTTTTTTAAAACCAAAAGGGGAAAATCGCTCTTGGCAAAGCGATTTCGTCAGATACAATGACGCGGTTAAAACTAAAAATCACTGCTATGGCAGCGATTTTTTCCAAAAACTTTTTTAAAAAAAAAAAATCAATTTTAAGTCTGATGGACTTTTTTTTTCCTTTACACTGCCGGGGAAGCGTTTTTCATATCTATTGTTAATGTGCTATTATTTTCATGTATATTGTTAATTATTACTACCTCCGTCTCATTTTATGTGACAACATTTGACCCGACACGGAGTTTAAAAAATAAAGAAGATTTTGTTGTTTATCAAATCGTCCTTCAAAAAAGTAACTCACTTTTCTCTCTACTTATAAATGTATTAGAAAATTAAGTGGGACCAATAAGGATAAAAGAAAAATTATACTTTTAAATACTTACCATATAAGAAAATATGACTGTTTTACTTTAAAAATACTACTATTGGTTTAAAAATGGTGTGAAGATGACTAGGTTTCAAAAAGTCAATTAATCTTATTATTTAAGAAAAATTGACTTTCCAAATTACGGAGTCGCAACTTGATTTTTGATAAAATCAAGAAAAATTTTCAAAAGATTTAAAAACCGATAAAATCAATTGAAAAAAGGTCCGAAGTTCAATGTACATCCCGAGAAGGTGTTAGGCCCTCGGGATGCCCACTAACTTGCGGTTGACCGGCGATTTGACTAATTGACTTTTAAAATAAAATTTTTAACTAAGTAAAGAGAAAATTCGTTTAATATTTTTTTATTTTAATTTTTACTTCTAAAGGGAAATATTTAGAGGAAATTAACTTAAGGAAAACTAAATGGTGATAAAAGTAAATAAAACAAAATTAGTAAATAAAATAGTAAAATTTAAAATAATGAAAAACGGCTGCCTTTTAGGAGATTATTAAAATTCCACAAAAACATTATTAATTCAAACAAATAATAAAGAGCGAGGAAAGATAATATTTGACTTTAGGCCTGTCCTATGTTGAACTATTTATGGTTGGCCTTTCTCAAGTATTAAATACTGCAAAACGAAACATTGGTCTTTGGGCGTATATTAAAAAAACTGCTGAAGGGCCTTGGCCCAATTTCCTGGACAAGCAATAGGGTATACGAATTGATGTACACTGTGCATATCCAGTCCATTTTGGATTTTTTGATCCCTGTACATTTGTTCGAATACGAGTTCTCACGATTCACCCTGTATTTCCCATATTATCGGCGTATTTGTACCTGTACCACTTTTTAACTTGTTTAACAATTGTATATCGTTGCCCAAAAAATGTACACCAATATATACGGGTTGTATCCTATGCACGTATTCATTGTTTATTCCTGTATTTTATCTGAAATTCGCGTCCATGTACGTTAACCTGCCATTCATATTTTTTACACCTATTTAAGGTATAACGTCTCTATATATTAATGTATACAGGCTTTATATCAGCCTGTTTTCAACTTTCGAAAGTTGAAAACTCCTTTTCAGCAGCATATCTTTACTACTACAAACCCAGATTTAGAATTCAGATTTTCTGTGCATTTTCAACCTGTATATCAGTGTATACACTTTGTATATAGCTGGTATACAGCTTTCTCCAACACCTGCAATGCAATTTCCAGCAACTTTCCATGTTCTGATGAACTTATAATCAATTTCTACCAGTGCATTTCAACCTTCTCTTCGACTTGTGCATCAATTTACCGATTTCGGAGAGGTTGGACGAATCGAGAGTAGAGGTTTGAGCCTTTACGGCTCCACAAGAGAATGCAACGGAAAGAAATCCATCATGAATTCGGAGGGGTTCATACAACAAAGCAACAAAAGGAGAAAATTACAAGTTACTTCAGCCATGGATGAGAGTAAAGCAAGATAACGATTAGTATAAGTCTATGCAGGGCAACCAAAACAAATGGAAGTAAATAAAGCCAACAATACATGGGTTTAATTTACTATTATTCATGCTATGCAGGGCATTATAAGAAAAACCATTAAGCATAACCCAATTTATACTTAGTTCTGAAATGGAGTGATAAAGGGCTTACTCTAGCTACCATAGATAAAAATATCAATACATCAACTTATGAGTTGTTGTCAATCAAGCAACCTTATCAGATAAGCTTAAACACAAGATTTCAAGAAGACCTAAGGTTGACGAATAAAACAAGGAGTACTTCGATTTTTGGCGACGCGAAATAATGTAAATATAAACGAAGGAGGTGTGTTTCAACAAACAACACAAAAAATCACAAGAACTCATAATGAATATTTAGCTAGACAGATTCAATATATTTGACACTCAAATAGTGATAGAAGATTATCAAAGTTAACAATCCATAACCGAGATAAGCACAAGTTGAGATGCATCCTATTCTACGCATTCAAAACCTCAAACGAGTCAACTAGTGATTATAAACAACTATCAGAAACCATATTCAATCATATTTGTAGAAAATTATACAAAGTGTGAGATAGAAAACAAACGATATTCTAAGGACCATTAATATGAATAACCCATTGAAGCAAAACAAGAAGTGAGAAATATCACCTTTTTCAAGGCAGCGGCTGGGGCGAGCGAGCCGGCTACGAGGACGATTCCACCAAAATGAGGCTACAAAAATAAAGAAAAGAGCGCCTCCCAAAAAAATCGTAACTTAAATACATCCTATATCATTTGTCTGCTTCGATTCCATTTTCTACCTCAAAAATTTTGTATCTATTAAGTGGTGTTGTAGCTAATTTCTGAATATCGACTAAAGTATCTAACCTCTCTCTCAGTGAAGAACCCCCACCCCCAAAGAATGAAAAAGAGGGTATTTATAGGAGATTTCTCAGATTTTTAAAAAAGGAGAGAACGGAATGGATTTGAATTCAAAATTCAAAAAAATCCTTAGAGGATGAGGCTGCTAGCTAATGAGTACTAATTCTCAACGGATAGAGAAGGAGAACAACTCGATTTGAGCAAAGAACGATCTTGCAAGGAGATGCCTCCACCTAGAAGATTCGCGTACGGATGATAAGGTGCGGAGAGAAGACAACGCGACTAGACTCGGGTCGCTGAATTTCCTGATATTTTTTGGTTTCGAATTGGATCGATCTGCTGGAGTTGTTCTGGTTTTCGTGAAGAAGAAGGGTAGCAGGGGTTGGGTGATGTTGCTGTTTTGTTGGCATGGGTTTTGAATTGGGAGTGGGCTGTTGATGATGGGCCTGAATTATTTAATAGGAGATTGGGCTGAAGGGTTGAGCAATTAGGTAGGCTGGAATGGGAATGGGCTGGGAATTAAAGGTTGGGCCTGGGAATTAAAGTGGACTGGGAAAGGAAATAGAAGGGAGTGGGCTGGAAAGGAATAAAAGGGAATTTGTGTAAATGGCCCAAAAATGGTTTGTCCAGATTGGTTTAAGGATTTCACTAATAACTAAATAATCGGAATCAATACAAATTAATTAATGAGCTTTTTAATCTTAACAAAATAAAATAATTATTTTAATTGTAAAATAATTACATAAAGTTATTTTTAAACCACACTAGTTGTCTAAATATTTTACTAAAACTAAAATCTTTTTTAGATGATTTTTTAATAATCATAAAATATATTGATTATATACATAATCATATAAAATATATATATTATCTAAAAGTTATAAGAAAATGACAAAGTATCCAAAAATAACGCAAAATTCATATATTATTATATTTTTTTGTAAAATTTATAAAACTAATTATTTTAAACCGTTTGAAAAATTTAAGAAGCCCGAGAACTAATTTATATCGAGGAGGGTCGAAATTGGGTGTCAACAACTATCCATCATTTTACTTGGATTGATGCAAGCAATTGAGGAAAATGAAATTGACCAAGCCAATTTTGACCAACCCCATTCATCTTTAAGGGCATGATTTGGCTATGGGTTTAGGAATTATGGCCGAACCCTTGAAATGGGTTTCCTACATATCTCATGCTATACGAGAATTTAGGACACTTGTAGTTCGATAAGCTTGATTTAATGCACGACTTTGAAAGAAATCAAAAGTCACCTCGATACCAAATTATGAAGGTATCGAAATGCTCGAGAATATAATTGGAGAGCGAATGTTGGAATACAGCTGAGTTGTAAACATTGAATCTGCCTACATATCCTTACACCTTCAGGAATCAGGCTGTGTGTAGTTCGACTCGATCGGTTGAAAAGGAAATCTATCATGCTATATAACCTTCGGTTTTGGACAAGTGACAAATTAAAAGAGCATGAAAAGGAGGCTTGTAACCTCTTAGCCATGAATGTGGCGCGCTTCACACCCATAATTAAGAGCTTACACAGACATAATTTCCAAAGCTCTTGGCGCATTGTCACTCAGATTGAAAACTTGCTTCCGACATATATCAAAATTTCCGGATGCGAGACTGAAGCTGACATACCTAAAGGAATACCCACATGCCTTAACATAGGGGTGTGGTTTGATTGTGGTGGAAGTTGCTCCTCTGCTCGCATCCTAAGAGTTTGACATTCCACTTTGGACTATGTCCCAGTTCACTGCTAAGAAAAAGTTCCACGTTGTGCTGCATCCCCTTTGATGTCGTTCGCACCTGTGATTTTTTTTTGAGAATTCATCCTCTTGGATGCTCTCGACAAAGACTGAGATAAAAACTCGTTAGCTTAAAAATGCAATCACGATGGGAGACAATGTCTTTTTACCATGTCGACACTTCATTGTTCTTCTCAATATTCGACATCGACTCGATCGGTCTGACGTACAACAAATAAAGCTTATGACTTGTGTTTTGCAATATGATCTTCAATGTACTCTACACTTGATGTCAAAATAAATAAATAAATGCTGATGCAATGTCGGTATTTCTTTTGACATCATCTTCGATGCTCTTCTTGATGTTGACTTTTATCAAAAATAAAAAAATGCAGTTGAGGCCGATGGATAGATATTCCTCTTGAAAAACACGATTTCCCTTTCTTTATCCGTGCATGCCTTCTTGCGGGGAATGAATATCTTCCCGCGATACGTAAATTCTGCGAGGTATGAAATCTTCTCGCAATGCATAACTTTCAGCGAGGCATAAAATCTTCTCGCGATGCACAAATTTCAACGAGGCATGGAATCATCTAGCGATGTATAAATTTGACGAGGTATGAAATCTTCTCGTGGCGCATAATTACTGACTCGCGATGCATGATTTTCCACGATGCATGATTTTCAACGAGGCATGGATTCTTCTCATGATGCATATATTCTAGCGAGGTATGAAGTCTTCTCGCGATGTATAAATTTGACGAGGCATGAAATATTCTCGTGATGCATAAATTCCAGCGAGGTATGAAGTCTTCTCGCGATGCATAAATTTCAGCGAGATATGAAATCTTCTCGCGATGCATAAATTGACGAGGCATGAAATCTTCTCATCGTGCATAATTATTGACTCGCAATGCATGATTTCTAAGATGCATGATTTTCCGCGATGCATGATTTTCAACGAGGCCTGGATTCTTCTCGTGATGCATATATTCCAGCGAGTTATGAAGTCTTCTCGCGATGTATAAATTTGACGAGACATGAGATCTTCTCGTGATGCATAAATTCCAGCGAGGTATGAAGTCTTCTCGCGATGCATAAATTTCAGCGAGGTATGAAATCTTCTCGCGATGCATAAATTAACAAGGCATGAAATCTTCTCGTCGTGCATAATTATTGACTCGCAATGCATGATTTCTGCGATGCATGATTTCCCGTTATGGATGATTTTCAACGAGGCCTGGATTCTTCTCGTACTGCATAAATTTCGGCGAGGTATGAAATCTTCTCGCGATATCTAAATTTGACGAGGTATGAAATCTTCTCGTGATGCATAAATTCCAGCGAGGTATGAAGTCTTATCGCGATGCATAAATTTCAGTGAGGTATGAAATCTTCTCGCGATGCATAAGTTGACGAGGCATGAAATCTTCTCTTGGCGCATAATTATTGACTCGCGATGCATGATTTCCCGCGATGCATGATTAACCACAATGCATGATTTTCTGTGATGCATGATTTCCCGCGATGCATGATTTTCCGCGATGCATGATTCTCGCAATGCATGAATATTTATATTGTCTATGTTGATGATAACGATAAGACGACCTCCAGATAATATATCGCCTTGATCGATAATAAAACACTATCCCCCTAGGGTAATGCATTGTCTTGATTGACAATAACTATCTTGTTTGATAATGTAATGCAAATAGCATCCTTTACGAAAATCATAAACTCTTCTTGGAAATTCCTGTTTGATTCATCTTTGAATCTGGCTAAACACTCTTTGTAAATTTCATATTGTTGGAACTAGATTGAAATAAACAATTCATATTCCCAACTCTTTGACATAAGTGATATAAATGCCTATCGCTTCTAGGAAAACCCTTGATTTTGGGATAGTTTTCTCCTCTTTGGAGTTTTCTGTAATGAGCTAACTAGCTCGATAATTATCCAACTGTAACGAGGTGGATGCTCGATAATAGTCCAACTGTAACGAGGTGGATGGCTTGATAATAGTCCAACTGTAACGAGGTGGATGGCTTGATAATATTCCAACTGTAACGAGGTGGATAGCTCGATAATAGTCCAACTGTAACGAGGTGGATAACTTGATAATATTTCAACTGTAACGAGGCGGATAGCTCGATAATATTCCAACTGTAACGAGGTGGTCGCTCGATAATATTCCAACTGTAACGAGGTGGATGTTCGATAATATTCCAACTGTAATGAGGTGGATGATCGATAATATTCCAACTGTAACGAGGTGGATGCTCGATAATATTCCAACTGTAACGAGGTGGATGGCTCGATAATATTTCAACTGTATCAAGGTGGATGGCTCGATAATATTCGAACTGTAACGAGGTGGATGCTCGATAATATTTCAACTGTAACAAGGTGGATGGCTCGATTATATTCCAATTGTAACGAGGTGGATGCTCGATATTATTCCAACTGTAACGAGGTGGACGCTCGATAATATTCCAACTGTAACGTGGTGGATAGCTCGATAATATTCCAACTGTAACGAGGTGGATGCTCGATAGTATTCCTGCAAGATAAACGTAAACTTGTTATAAATCACTTGAGGCAATATAAAGAACTAGATATAAAATGAGATTGAAGATTTTCTAGGTTTCGTTGATGAGTCCACGATGGGTGCAAGTGACGCCCTTTGCTCTTTTGACAGCTTTATATAGCCATTTTTGTGACTTCAATGTTCCTGCATCCAAAGAAAAATTCTTAGTTTGAAAGACTGATTTGTGTTGGTTTTGTCTCCATGCTCCTTCTTGCAGTCGGCTTACACGCTCGCCCGTCCTTTATATGACATATTTGATGGAGTTTTTGAGGACCCTCCTCAAAAATTTGTCCCGGTCTACAATATGTAAGAACTCTCGTAACTTGCTCTGTTAATTTTGAGGTTGCTCATTCTGGAATTCGAGGGTCCTCCTTAAAATTTTGTCCCAGTTTACGCCAATAAGTAACAAATGAGATTTGTGAAATTTTTGAGATCATCTCAAAAATTCGGTCCCAGTTGCAAACTAGATTATCAAAATTTTTAAGATCCACCCAAGGCTAATCTCCGTAGAATTTTGTTCTTCTGTTTTGACTTAATAAGAAGTCCAACTTCAAATGAATTTTTGATATCCTCTCAAAAATTCTGTCCCAGTTTCCACTATGAAGAGAAATGGAAATCTTACTGGGTATATGACCGAGACGTTGTGGCGCCTACATATCCCATTGGAGCAGGAATCAGGTCAAACATAGTTTCCCTCTGAAGGGTTAACCAAAATAGGAAGTTTTGATAAAGAAACGACCGAGGCGGATATAGGCCGTCTACGTATCTCATTCTTGAGAAATCAGGTCGAACGTAGTTCAAACAAGAAATACTCGATAAAATGGGGAAAAAGGTTAAATACATTTTCAAAGAAAGGTAACAAAACTTCATATGCAAAAATTTGGCCAATGTTGGGCATTCTTCTTCTCGACCTTTGATGAGGAATATCTTCAAATGACATAGTTCAGAAATGTCTTGTACTCACTCTTAAGCATCCAATATGTCATCCATTCAAGTGGTTTCCTCAATATTGATCAATTTTTTGTTGATCATGTTTTGTATCTTGTGCTTCAGAGTTGAACAATTCTCTGTGTCGTGTCCAACGACTCCTGAATGATAAGCACATCTGTGGTCAGCTCTGTAAGAATTTTCCCAAAGGATTGGCTGGTCTTCCTTCTATAGGATAGAGCCTACCCATTGCTTTCAACCTTTCATAAAGTTGAGTTTGAGATTCTCTTAATGGTGTGATACTTTAGGAGCCTTCCTAAATTTTAGGCGAGGAAATTTTTTCTGATTGACATTATGGTTTTGATATTCCCTGTGAGAAGCTGGCCTCATACGGGTAGTCGTGACCATACTTACCTCCTCCACTTTTCCTTTTGATTTATCCATATCACTAATTCTAGTGGATTTTCCATTAGATCGCAATGCGGTAAATTTGGTGAGCTTTCCAGTCTTGAAACCATCTTCCAAAGCTTCTCCCATTTTGAAAATCTCGACAAATTTTTGTCCCATCATACACAACATTCTTTCATAGTACTCAGGCTCTTGAGTACGAATGAGCATTTCATTGATCTCACGTTCAGACATGGGAGGTTGAACTCTTGCAACCTCTTTTCTCCAATGAAGAGTGTACTCTCGATAATTTTCTGTAAACTTCTGTTTGATCTTCTCCAAGTAGTAGCGATCTGGGGTATCTTCTATGTTATGTCCAAATCTTTCCGTGAAATCCTTTGCGAGTGCATTCCAACTTTTCCATTGTTTCAGCTCTTGTGATGTAAGCCACTCCAGAGCTTCTCCACTTAGACTTTGACTGAAGAGACGCATCAATAATGCTTCATTTTGCCAACTCCCATGAGTTGATCACAATAAACTTTCAGATGTGCTAGAGGATTTTCTGTTCTGTTAAAAGTGACAAACTTTGGCACTTTGAACCCTTCTGGGAGGTCGAGATTCGGATGGATGCATAAATCCTTATAGCTCAATCCATCGACTTCGAAAATATAGTGCAACTCCTTCATGACTTTCCTGATCTCTTCTTTCATATTCATCTTGACTACCTCTTCTTTTGACCTCCACTCTCTCTCCTATTCCTTATAGTGATCAAGCTCGGAACAGTCGACATAAGGTTCATTTGAAGTTGGGATTTGGAAAGTAGTCTTTTGAGGTATGGGTGGAACAATGGAGGGATTCTAGGTATTTTGAGTGGCTTGATAAGTTTGTGGAAAAGTTTGAGGATCGATATTTTCGTTTTGAAGATTGGGGGAAGGTTTGAGCATTGTTCGTATTTTGGTTTTGAGGGAGATGGAGGATTTTAAGGTTAGTATTTTGAGGATGATGTGGTGCTTGACACGATGTAGTGGCATGACGGGGATTGGGGTTAGTTAAGTCAATGGTTGGAGGATTTTGAGCAGGGTTAGAGAGAAGGTTCTGAACCTGTTCCGTTCTTGGGGGAGGAAAGTGGAGTGGAGGTCTTCCATCTCTTGGAGGGTTGAAGGATGAAATTGGATAAGACAAATCTTGCATTCTTTGCATTTCGACCCTCATTCCGGCAATCTGTTGCATCAACTGCATAATCAATTTATTTTTATCAGTGGCGGCGGGTTGAGCCACGACAACATCATTCATGTCAATCTCATCATTGTTATCCCCCATTATTGTCTTTTTTCTTTGCAAATTTTGATCGGGGAAGGAATCTTTAGGGGCCTTAGACCTTGTGAAATACGGATGATCAACAAACCTATCAACACAGATCAGTTTTAAATACCTGACAAATGAAAAAACTCAAAAGACCATTATGTTAGTGCCTGGAGGTGGTAAATAATACAAAGTATCACATATAGGTGTAAACACATAAATAGTTATAACACATAAACAAATATTGCGCATTCTAAACAGATATGTGACCCCTTTTTTGACAAGGGTGGGCCTAGCGATTTGAGGAATGTATACGTCATTTGAAATATTTCATTGCCCCAAAACTCAAATTTATACAAATTTTATGAATAAAACTTAATGGGGATACATAATAGGGAAAACTATACAAAATAATCAGTCCCACGCAAGGGTACGACCCTAAACTATGCCTCCACGAAAGATCCTTCTTTTTTTTTTTACTTTTGCAATCTTCGGGTGCCAACGTATTTGGATGGACCAGTAGCTTTTAAAGCTCTTTCTTTAACTTATATAAACTATAATCTAATCCTTATCCTATGAGACAATGATTTTCTCAAGCAACGTATACATCCTTCAAATTTAAACACATAAGTATGAACGTCCATTTAGGTCGTGGGCTGTTTTGGACTCAATGTGGCCTTCTAATGGGCCCAACACGCCTTGGGTATTGGGTCATCTTAGTTTAAATGCTCCTAAAATTTGAGATTTGGCTTGGCTCTACGCTAGTTGACTAGGAGTGACTTTTTGAAAGGATCGGCAACCCAAACGGACAATTTGGGCTGAAACTCATGACAACCATTGGACGCCTAACGAACCAATAATTGCCGCTAATTTCAAAAAAAGGGTGAGTATAAAAAAGTCCAGCTGCGGTTCCGCAAACCGTCCTTTAATATACTATACATATATATCGGAAATATCCCATGATATGCAATGCCAGTTTATGAAAAATTAAAAAATTCGGCAAAAAAAATATTTTAACAATTAGTCAAACAGTCAAATCTTGTGGTTAGAACTTAATTAATCCCCAGCGGAGTAGCCACTTCTGTTTTACTTTAAAAATACTACTATTGGTATAAAAATGGTGTGAAGATGACTAGGTTTCAAAAAGTCAATTAATCTTATTATTTAAGAAAAATCGACTTTCCAAATTACGGAGTTGCCACTTGATTTTTGATAAAATCAAAAAAAAATTCAAAAGATTTAAAAACAGATAAAATCAATTGAAAAAAGGTCCGAAGTTCAATGTACATCCCAAGAAGGTGTTAGGCCCTCGGGATGCCCACTAACTTGCGGTTGACCGGCGATTTGACTAATTGACTTTTAAAATAAAATTTTTATCTAAGTAAAGAGAAAATTCGTTTAATACTTTTTAATTTCATTTTTTACTTCGGGAAAATGCACAAGAACCCCCTCAACCTATACCCGAAATCTCAGAGACACACTTATACTATACTAAGGTCCAATTACCCCCCTAAACTTATTTTATAAGTAATTTTCTACCCCTTTTTAGCTTACGTGACACTAGTTTGAAAAAAAAAGTCAACCATCATTGGGCCCACAAGATAGTGCCACGTAGGCTAAAAAGGGGTAAAAAATTATCAATAAAATAAGTTCAGGAAGGTAATACGACCTTAATATAGTATAAGTGTGTCTCTGAGATTTCGGACATAGGTTGAGGGGGTACTTGGGCATTATCTCTTTTACTTATAAAGGGAAATATTTAGAGGGAATTAATTTAAGAAAAACTAAATGGTGATAAAAGTAAATAAAACAAAATAAGTAAATAAAATATTAAAATTCAAAATAATGAAAAACGGCTGCCCTTTAGGAGATTATTAAAATTCACCCAAAACATTATTAATTCAAACAAATAATAAAGAGGGAGGAAAGATAATAATTGACTTTAGGCCTATCCTATGTTAAACTATTTAATGTTGGCCTTTCTCAACTATTAGATCCTGCAAAACGAAACATTGGCCTTTGGGCGTATATTAAAAAAACTGCTGAAGGGCCTTGCCCAATTTCCTGGACAAGCAATAGGGTATACGAATTGATGTACACTATGCATATCCAGTCCATTTTGAATTGTTTGATCCCTGTACATTTGTTCGACTACGAGTTCTCACGATTCACCCTGTATTTCCCATATTATCGGCGTATTTGTACCTGTACCACTTTTTAACCTGTTTAACAATTGTATATCGCTGCCTAAAAAATGTATACCAATATATACGGGTCGTATCCTATGCACGTATTCATTGCTTATTCCTGTATTTTATCTGAAATTCGCGTCCATGTACATTTACCTGCCATTCATATTTTTTACACCTATTTAAGATATAGCGTCTTTGTATATCAATGTATACAGGCTTTATATCAGCCTGTTTTCAACTTTCAAAAGTTGAAAACTCCTTTTCAGCAGCATATCTTCACTGCTACAAACCAAGCTTTAGAATTCAGATTTTTTGTGCATTTTTGACCTGTATATCAATGTATACACTATGTATATAGCTGGTATGCAGCTTTCTGCAACACCTGCAATGCAATTTCCAGCAACTTTCCATGTTCTGATGAACCTGTAATCAATTTCCACCAGTGCATTTCAACCTTCTCTTCGACTTGTACATCAATTTACCGATTTCGGAGAGGTTGGACGAATCGAGAGTAGAGGTTTGAGCCTTTACGGCTCCACAAGAGAATGCAACGGAAAGAAATCCATCATGGATTCGGAGGGGTTCATACAACAAAGCAACGAAAGGAGAAAATTAGAAGTTACTTCAGCCATGGATGAGAGTAAAGCAAGATAACGATTAGTATAAGTCTATGCAGGGCAACCAAAACAAATGGAAGTAAATAAAGCCAACAATACATGGGTTTAATTTACTATTATTCATGCTATGCATGACATTATAAGAAAAACCATTAAGCATAACCCAATTTATACTTAGTTCTGAAATGGAGTGATAAAGGGCTTACTCTAGCTACCATAGATAAAAATATCAATACATCAACTTATGAGTTGTTGTCAATCAAGCAACCTTATCAGATTAACTTAAACACAAGATTTCAAGAAGAACTAAGGTTGACGAATAGAACAAGTACTTCGATTTTTGGCGACTCGAAATAATGTAAATACAAACGAAGGAGGTGCGTTTCAACAAACAACACAAAAAACCACAAGAACTCATAATGAATATTTAGCTAGACATATTCAATATATTTGACACTCAAATAGTGATAGAAGATTATCAAAGTTAACAATCCATAACCGAGATAAGCACAAGTTAGATGCATCCTATTCTACGCATTCAGAACCTCAAACGAGTCAACTAGTGATTATAAACAACTATCAGAAACCATATCCAATCATTTTTGTAGAAAATATACAAAGTGTGAGATAGAAAACAAACGATATCCAAAGGACCATAACTATGAATAACCCGTTGAAGCAAAACAAGAAGTGAGAAATATCACCTTTTTCCGGGCAGCGGCTGGGACGAGCGAGCCGGCTACGAGGACGATTTCACCCAAATGAGGCTACAAAAACAAAGAAAAGAGCACCTCCCAAAAAAAATCGAAACTTAAATACATCCTATATCATTTGTCTTCTTCGATTCCATTTTCTACCTCAAAAACTTTGTATCTTTTAAGTGGTGTTGTAGCTAATTTATGAATATCGACTAAAGTTTATAACCTCTATCTCACTGAGGAACCCCCACCCCCAAAGAATGAAAAAGAGGGTATTTATCGGAGATTTATCAGATTTTTAAAAAAGGAGAGAACAGAATGGATTTGAATTCAAAATTCAAAAAAATCCTTAGAGGATGAGGCTGCTAGCTAATGAGTACTAATTCTCAACGGATAGAGAAGGAGAACCACTCGATTTGAGTGAAGAACGATCTTGCAAGGAGATGTCTCCACCTAGAATATTCGCGTACGAATGATAAGGTGCGGAGAGAGCACAACACAACTGGACTCGGGTCGCTGGATTTCCTGATATTTTTTGGTTTCGAATTGGATCGATATGCTGGAGTTGTTGAAGAAGAAGGGTAGCAGGGGTTGGGTGATGTTGCTGTTTTGTTGGCATGGGTTTTGAATTGGAAGGGTAGCAGGGGTTGGGTGATGTTGCTGTTTTGTTGGCATGGGTTTATAATTGGGAGTGGGCTGTTGATGATGGACCTGAATTATTTAATAGGAGATTGGGATGAAGGGTTGAGCAATTAGGTAGGCTGGAATGGGAATGGGCTGGGAATTAAAGGTTGGGCCTGGGAATTAAAGTGGACTGGGAAAGGGAATAGAAGGGAGTGGGCTGGAAGGGAATAAAAGAGAATTTGTGTAAATGGCCCAAAAATGGTTTGTCCAGATTGGTTTAAGGATTTCACTAATAACTAAATAATCAGAATCAATACAAATTAATTAATGAGCTTCTTAATCTTAACAAAATAAAATAATTATTTTAATTGTAAAATAATTACATAAAGTTATTTTTAAACCACACTAGTTGTCTAAATATTTTACTAAAACTAAAATCTTTTTTTTTAGATGATTTTTGAATAATCATAAAATATATTGATTATATACATAATCATGTAAAATATATATATTATCTAAAAGTTATAAAAAAAGGGCAAAGTATCCAAAAATAACGCAAAATTCATATATTATTATATTTTTTCGCAAAATTTATAAAACTAATTATTTTAAACTATTTGAAAAATTTAAGAAGCTCGAGAACTAATTTATACCGAGGAGGGTCGAAATTGGGTGTCAACAATGACATTCTTTTTGGATTGACCAAAAAGAAAATGGTGCCACATAAAATGGAACGAAGAGAGTAATAATATAAACATGATAAACAAGACGAACAATATACTAAATATAATTGTTGAAGCATGAGGAAAATTGAATCATATATCATAAATCATAATAAAAGAATATTGAATTAAAAAAAACTTTTAAAAGGGAAAGATTAGACACGTTAAATAAATTTCTTCATTTTTTTTAATTTTATCAAAATCACTGGAAGTTTAGTCATTTAATAACAAATTTTTTTTAAAAAATTCTTAACCAATATCACTGGAAGTATAGCCATTTAATAACAAAACTTAAAAATAATCTTAACCAATATCGTTGTTGTAGCAGCGATTCAAATTTAACATAATTCTTTTTTATATAAACGCTTCTATAACAACGATTTTAAAGAAAAAAATGTTTTTTGTTTTCAAAAAATTTTAATTTTTTTAACAGAATAAGATCAACTTTTGTCAGAAGAAAATAGTTCCTGACGGACCGATTTTTTTCTTTTGGTTAAATTTTTTTTGATGTGCCATTTTGATTTTTCGAAAAAAAAAGTTGCCCTTTTGGATCGAGACTCATAAGCATCATCCAAAACTAGTTATTGTTATGAAACTTTATGATAAAATCTTAGAGTTTTATCTATTAAAAAATTACTTTTTTAAAATTTACAAATTTGAACACTTATAATTTTATATTTTATTGAAAAAATGCACAAGTATCCCCTCAACCTATGCCCAAAATTCCAGATAGACACTTATACTATATTAAGGTCCTATTACCTCTGAACTTATTTTATAAGTAATTTTCAACCCCTTTTCGATCTACGTGGCACTAATTTGAAAAAAAAGTCAACCAATGTTGGGCCCACAAGATAGTGCCACGTAGGCCAAAAAGGGATAGAAAATTATTAATAAATAAGTTTAGGGGTGCAATAGGACCTTAGTATAGTATAAGTGTGTCTCTGAGATTTTAGGCATAGGTTGAGGGGGTACTTGTGCATTATCCCTATTTTATTAGACATGCTTTTCTCGCAATGTATATTTATTTAGCAGAATTTTTTTTATCCTTTCTTAAATCGTTTTCATTCTAATATGTATGTCATTTGTATTTGTATTCATTCTAATTTTCATATTGTATTTTTATAAGTTACTAGTTTTTGAACACGTGTGTTGCGCGTGTATCCATATTAGTTTAAAAATATTTTGAATTAATACATGTTAGTTATAGTAGATTGAAGGGAGAAAATGCAAGTTTAAACTGATGAATGGTGATTTTATTCGACCGACTTTATTGATGAGCATAAGATTATTAGGTATGATTTGAACAATTAAATTTATTGGTAAAACTATGTGATATTCAACTTTATCGTTTTATTGATTTTTTTATATTTCAACAACACAATTTATGTGTGAATATAAGTGACATCGGCTAGCAAGAAATACTTAACTTCTAGTAGTTTTTTGCGGTTTATCCTTACGAAATTGTAATCTCCTTCCCTTAAGGTTCAATCAATATATGTCTTCTTTAGGGTGAATAATAGTAATGTTAATCATGGTGTAAGGTTGCAAGTAAATAATATTTCTATTGTCCCAATATACCTAGTTAGAATTTCTACAAACAAAAAGTGTCATATAAATTGAAAGGGAATAATTATTTATAAAATAGATAGTTAGTAATTACTGAAATTAAAAGTTCTATTAATATTATAGTTACATGCATATGATCTTTTTGCCTGTTTCAAAATTATAACTACTTTAATTTGTAAATTTGAAAAAAATATTATTATAATGTATAAGTAGAATCATATAATCAAATATAACTTATACTTACAACCAAATATCTTTTAAATACAATATAGACAATTATTTCAAGCAGTTTATGTATTAGTCTCATATGGTAATAGAAAATGAGTTCAAGATAGACCAAATGATAGACATTATACAATTGCATTGTCCTCTTGTGTATCCTACAAATTTTAACTTTTCAATTGTTGATAAAAACAAAGAAGGTAAAAGGCAGAATGATTAGAAAAAAGTAGATATTTTTTAAATAATAAATGTAAATATATGCCAAAGGCTTACATTTTATAGGCCTAATTGTTAAAATCTGTGTGAGTTTAGCTTCAAAATACTTACTAATATAAATTTGAATATGATATTTCAGATGTGCATATCTAAATTGAAGATAAAAAAATAATAATTAAAGAAGCACAAAAAGAGAAGGTGAAAACATTATAAATTATTACTAAAATAAATATCAGAGAATTCAAGAAAATAAAAATTTGAAAAGTAAAAACTTTATTATAATGTCATATTTGAAGAATCCTGCGTAACTATGACAATTTGTATTCTCCTCAATAAAAATTGATAATAATTAAGAAAGAAATAAGAGATTAGAGATAATTGAATCAACCAAAATTCTAATTGGTAAAAATCCACAGAAAAATTACTCATTTCCCTTAATATGGATATAATGCATTAAAGTTTTGCATTGAAAACCAACTCCGAACTCATATTTCTGATAGCAATTTGATATTTAGTAGTATATGATAAAAAGTTAAGCATTTCAAAAGTTACGGTTACACTTCTAAAATGCATGCATTATCAAAAGTTATAAAATAAAGGGCAAATCAAAGGTTGCAAATGTTTGGGCTGATTCTAAGTTTTTTTTTTTTTGTTATTTGGATTAAGTTTTGTCTTTTTGACATGATTAATATTTAATTAATTAAATAGTAGTATATGATATGATTATATGAATATGGATTAGTGTTTAATTAAAAATTTAATTACTTTTTAATTTGTTATAAGGGCTAAATGCTAATTCAACCTTGAAAATGGTAGCTTTCAACTTATACTACTTTCACGATACGTATGTTGCACGTGTGTATCGTACATATTTTAAACGATATTGTAAAATAGAATTAATATTACAAAAAAATATTCTTAGTAATAATTTTATTTGAAGGAATATAGGAAAAAATCTTTGAAATGATTAGTAGATATTGTCATAGAGTAACCTGTCTTTTGAGATCAAAATACATTTAAAGTTTAAATGTGAAGAGAAAGTGACTCTTCTTTTGTATTATTAATTTTACTTTAGTCAACTTTATAAACAAATCTAACCGACAAAATTAAAAAGCTATATCCATACAAAAAATGTTACCACTAATCTTTCATGTTGAGATTATTAACATAAATGACAGACACCATTTAAGTACAATTTTTCTCTTAAATATTCATACATAAATTTAGTATGTGCATGACACTAATAAGGATTATCATAAATATTTTCATATTTTTTTTATGTGTAATCTATTTTACTAAATATGAGTACTCAATTAATATTTAAGTAAGAGTATCATAGTGAGGTAATATATAAACAACATAACATTTGTTGAAAAACATTTCATTTGTTTAAGCTTTTTCCTTATCTTTGTAGAATTGCAGTCTTCTCCTTTTTTTGCCGCATGCATATCATATAGTTGTTGTCTAATGAAAGTATCTAATATCTTTTACAAGTTGTATAGTGATAAAAATTAATTGATGAATCAAAATTAAAGTGTTATATCTAGAATCTTTAAGATTATTTTATGATCAATCACTATTTTCTCATCTATTTTTATATAGCTAACAAGAAGTGCATCTTGCCACTTAATATTTTTTCAAATTAAAATGATTACAAAATAACTGGAAATTCACTGTTCAAAAATTTTGTACTCATACTACATAAAAATGCAAAAAAAATTTAATTATATGGAACAATACATTGCTAATGAAGAATGAATACATGTTCATGCTATATCACTTACTGTTTTATTTTATTGAAATATCTTCTCACCAACACTTTACTTTCTCCGTTCATTTTTTCTTACATATATATTAAAATTTTATTATCATTACTATATTATCATATTATAAGTAAAAGTGAAAATCTATTTTAAAATGATAATTTAACTTTGAAGATGGGAGCTTCCCACTTATAATAATACTACTTTCACGGTACGTATGTTGCACGTGTGTATCATACATATTTTAAACGATATTGTAAAATAGAATTAATATCACAAAAAATGTTTTTAGTAATAAATTTAATTGAAAAAATATAGAAAAAAATCTTTGAAATGATTAGTAGATATTGTGATAGAGTAACCTGTCTTTTGAGATCAAAATACATTTAAAGTTTAAATGTGGAGAGAAAGTGACTTTTCTTTTGTATTATTAATTTTACTTCAGTCAACTTTATAAACAAATCTAAACGATAAAATTAAAAAGATATATCCATACAAAAAATGTTATCAATAGTCTTTCATGTTGAGGTTATTAACATAAATGATAGACACTATTTAAGTACAATTTTTCTCTTAGATATTCATACATAAATTTAGTGTGTGCATGACACTAATAAGGATTACCATAAATATTTTAATATTTTATTTTTATGCGTATTCTATATTTTACTAAATATGAGTACTCACAATATATTTAAGTAAGAGTATCATAGTGAGGTAATATATAAACAACATAACATTTGTTGAAAAACATTTCATTTGTTTAAGTTTTTACGTTATCTTTGTAGAATTGTAGTATTCTCCTTTTTTTGCCGCATGCATATCATATAGTTGTTGTCTAAAGTATCTAATATCTTTTAGAAGTTGTATCGTGATAACAATTAATTGATGAATCAAAATTAAAGTGATATTTATAGAATCTTTAAATTTTTTTTATGATCAATCACTATTTTCTCATCAATTTTTATATAGCTAGCAAGAAGTGCATCTTGCCACTTAATATTTTTTCAAATTAAAATGGATAACAAATAACTGGAAATTCACTGTTCAAATATTTTGTACTCATACTTCATAAAAATGCAAAAAAAAAAAAAAATTAAAAATATATAGAACAATACATTGCTAATGAAGAAGGAATATATGTTCATGCTATATCACTTACTGTTTTATTGAAATATCTTTTCACCAACACTTTACTTTCTCCGTTCATTTTTTCTTACATATATATTAAAAATTTATTATCATAACTACATTATCATATTATAAGTAAAAGTGAAAATCTATTTTTAAAATAGTGGATTGAACATAACTAATAATTCAGTAGGCGATGTGGATGTCCATTGTTTTCGTAAAATTAGAAAAAAACTCCTTTTTTAGGGTAAAAGAATAAAAAAATTAAAAAAAAAACTAACAAATATCTTAGCCAAAACACCTGACTGTTTTTATATTAGTCTTTCACACAACTTTTTGTCATTGTTAACTCATGAAAATCAAAAGAAAAAATACCAGTGTGAATTGATTCACGATTTGCTAAAAAAATTTCACCAACTCTTTTTATATAATACCTCAAATTTCGTTGAACTTTGAACTTAATCAATCGTTGCAAATAGCCCTTGATATTTTTATAAGAAGAAGAAGAGTGGGCATATTAAAAAAATCGTAGTTTAAAGTGAGAGTAAATCACTCTATTTATAGCTAACAAATAGTAGCATGAATAGATGTTAATGGCGTCTAATTAGAAAAGTTACAAAGTCACATAGCTTTGGAGGAGTCACAACTTATCATAAAAGCTACAACCCTTTGGAAAAGTCACATTCCTTTGAAAAATTCACAACCTTTTGAAAAAGTCACAGCTCATCGAAAATGTCATACCATAAAAAAAAGGCACAACTTTTTGAAAAAATCATAGTTCTTTAATGTGCAAGGGTATCTACTTTTCATCCAAATCAATTAACAAATATAATAAATTGAGTATTTCTACTTGAGGATATTATGGTAATTCAACATTCAAGTTTGGGAATTCATACTTTTAAGATAGTATAGAAGATATGATTTGACATACTTTTCTCACTATGTATTTATTTTATTTACAAAAATTTTGTATCCTTTCATAAATCATATTCATTCCAATATTTATGTCATTTGTATTTGAATTAATTTTAATTTTCATGTTGTATAATTAAACTTGTATTTCTTTGTTAGTTTATATTCATTCCAATAAATATGTCAAATGAATCTATAGTTATTTAAGAAATAAATTTATATTCATTTTATTTTTTTATTGTGTATTTTATTTTTCTCTTTAAAATTACGTTTCCTTTCATAAGTTTATTTTTTTCAGTTTAATACGGTTATTAGTGTGTATTCTGATCCAATAAATGATTCTTTCCATAAATGAAATTAATTTAAAATAATAAAATATGAATACATATTATTTTGTAAAAATATTGTCATTCTGTAATTTTAAATAATATTTTAAATTGTTGTTATTTGGACTAACCATATTAGTAACTGTGACTTAATTGCTAATTTATCTAATATTGTATAAGGGAAACTGTTATGTGTATATATAATATATATATATAATATAAATACTATTTAGTGTTGATGTATGGCCTCATCTTCAAATACTACCTTAGCCCTCTCCTCATTTTCTCTCTCCATCAATTTAAAGCGATTTGTTCTATTAGCTTGAAATTATCAAATTACTTAGTTTGGAGATCTATGTCTCTCATATCTTTCAAGATATGTCAATTGTCGAAGAAATTTTTTACAAATTTTGAACATATCTGAGAACTGGGAGAATTTATTGAAGTTCATGAAACTTAACGTAGTTAATACTAGCTATGTCCCTGTGAGGTGATTGAAACTCCCTCTCTTATTTGTGAAAATGAACTTTGATGGTTCACGTGTTTGAAATTCTACAGGAGATGATGGAATAGTGAGAGATTTCCTGGGCACATGTTTGATGGCCTTCATCCTCCCATTTGGAAGAGACACCAGCAACAGTGCAGAAACAAATGCATTCCTCTTTGGATTATTAACAGTGTTTCATAGTCTCATCATTACCGAGATTGATTCCCTACTCCTTTGAAACTGTACATTAATAACAGTTGGTCCACTCCATAGAGGTTTAAGGAATTAGTGCAGGAAACTAGAAGATTGATTCGGAGACATGATGTTATTATTAATAATTGTTTTAGGGAAGCAAATAGTGTGGCTGATAAATTGGCTTCAATGAGCCATTTTGCTGAGGAATTTAAAGTATTTACGCAATCAAGCACTATCCCCAGCAGATTAGAGGCCTACTGAACGTTGAAAAATGACAACTTCCCTCCTTGAGAGTCAGAAAAAAAGAAAATCGAGTAAGATTTTCTTTGAGTCACCTTTACGTGCTTTTATGTGTTTGGCATTGTTTGTGACTCCTTTTGTACTCGTATATTATGCAAATCTCATTAGGAAGGTAAGGTAAAGTCCTCCTTCCTCTTTTATTCCACATTAATGGCAATGACAAGACATTTGTTTAGCTTTTTTAAAAAATTCATAACTTGAAAAGAACGTGATGTTCTAGTTTTGAGTTGGCTATCTGGAATAATAACAGAAGATGTAATGTTCCTTAACATTGGTTGTGCTGCGGCAATATAGTCATGAAGAGGGAATACGTTAGTTTAACCAACCAACACACGATTTCCTCTAAATAAAGGACCATATTTGTGTGATGGAAACAACCTATTGACATAAACACTCGACTACTCGAGTCATGATGGTACCTAAAGTCACCACCTAAGCCTCGGGATCCACATCAAAAGTCGTTTTGGAGAAAACACGACCTTCCAGAGTTAACCGAACCGTCTGAGTTGCCTTCTGAAACCATCTACCTGAAGTTCTGACCGAACTCAACCATCTGAGTTTCAAAAAACTCCAAATCATGAAAAATCGCATAGAAATCAAACGAACAATCAGGCGATCGAACTGTTAATCCCAACAAGGAACAAAAGTCTTGGAGTCACTATAAACACTTTAAATACGGAGAAGAACTCTAGTATATATAAATAACTCATGAGCAAAAGGAAAAATCTGGAAGAGGTGATATAAGGACAAAGATGAAAAATGAATAGTAGTATTATGAACAATTTATTTGCAACAGCAAACATAGTTTCTGAATTATGTGCACTCCTAAATAAATTAAGGATTGCAATCAACAAGAATCTAACACCTTTTCAATTTACTATGGATTAAAAAGGACTATTCAATGTGAAACGAAAGATCATCCATCTCATTCAACTATTTTGTTTGAATGCAGGGAACTACTCTGCAGAAAGCTAACATGTTGCAGCATATATAGGTGCAACACAGTTGTTGCGAAGAAAATCAAGTGACAGATATTCTGGAGAAAAAGAGATCTAAATGGACAGTTCCTCTCCTTTTTGTACCTTAAATATTGAAAGCAGAGAATATATACGAGTTCGGAACTTAAAGGGTACAAAATATTAACAAAAATTCTAAAACGGTATATATAAAATTTTATATTAACCAAAACGGTAAAATCGCTGCACCAACAGCGACTTACCCCATGGAAAAAGCAAAATCGCTGCCTCTGCAGCGATTTTGCAAAATCTGATTTTTTTCTTTTTAAAAAAATGAAATTGCTGCCTAAGCAGCGATTTATAGAATATTTTTTTTTACAAAATCGCTGCCTAGGTAGCGAATTTTTTTTTAAAAAAAATAAGAAATCGCTGCCCTAGCAGTGATTTCAAAAAAAAATTAAAAAAATAAGAAATAGCTCCTCCCAGCAGCGATTTAAAAAAAATTAAGGAAATCGCTGCTCCCGGCAGCGATTTAATTTTTTTTTAAAAAAAATAAAGAAATCGCTGCTCCTAGCAGTGATTTCATAACAACGATTTCAATTTTATTTTTTTTAAATTGCTGCCTAGTAACGATTTAATATTTTTTTTATTTTTTTATTTTATGAAATCGCTGCTGGGAGTAGTGATTTCTTCACTTTTTTTTTAATTTTTTTTAAATCGCTGTTGGGGCAGCGATTTCCTATTTTTTTTTTTTAAAAAAATTCTTTTGAAAAATCGCTACTGAGGCAGCGATTTTGTAATTTTTTTTTCTTTTTATAAATCGCTGCTTAGGCAGCGATTTCATTTTTTTTTAAAGAAAAAAAATCAGATTTTGCAAAATCGCTATAGAGGCAGCGATTTTGCTTTTTACGGTGGGGTAAGTCGCTGTTGGTGCAACAATTTTACTGTTTTGGTTAATATAAAATTTTATATACCGTTTTAGATTTTTGTTAATATTTTGTACCCTTTAAGCTCCGGACTCCAATATTACAAACTCTTTTTATTAGGCTGATAAAGCCCACTAATACTAATAAATATTATAATAAGTATTATGCCAACATCCCTTCCCAAAAACTAGAGTAGCAATACTCTATAAGATCCTTGTATTGATGTTGGTATTAGTTACTCTGAATTTCTTTTTACCATTCCTTTCATGAAAAAGCTTAGGATTGGCTAGTTATTTTCTTGTAGGGAAAAGGTTTATGATTCGATGAATAAAGGCTTGTTCCTTTTTACTTAATCAATATTTGACAATGTAGTCCTAGAGCTTTGAGAGTTTTGGTTAGGTTTAGAATTTGAGACATAAGTGATATGATATCAGTTGTGTGAAGTGAATTGGTTGACGTTATTTCTCTCTATATTTTATACTCTTATATTTATGTAGTAGATCGTTCATCTCCTTTGTAGATGTAGGTTGATTGACGGAAAAACATTAATATTTTTTTTGTCTTTTGGTATATTTCTCATCTGTCTTCTTACTCATGGTCTTTCGAGGTTCACTTTGTTATCTTCCTTATGACATTTAATTATTTCGGTCCTGACAAGTGGTATAAGCGTCAGTTTCAAAGGCTCAATAGCAAAGCCAGGTTCAACAACGGAGTCAGGTTCAGAGTTCAATGGTTGAGCCAGGTTAGAAACAAGTGTCCATCTTGGCGTGTTCAGTTATTGACGCAACCCATTTGAGAGTAATGAAGATTTTTGTTAGAAATTTTTTCTAGAGAAGTTCTCTGTGTTGAGATATGTAAAAATTTAAGGAATCCCATAGTGTAATTCAATAATTACATTCTGTCCCGACAAATTTAGCATTTACAAAAAATCCCTTAAATTTGTTGTTCTGTGATACTTTAGACTCTAGTGATACATGGTAAATGATACATGGTAAGTTTAAACTGTTGAGAAAAAAATGGGGAAAAAATGGTACAATTAATGTTGTTACTAAAACATCTTAATTTAAGGTAACAGATCATTAATCACCATAAAATCAGCACGTAATTGGATATTGATTTCAAATTTTGAAGATCAAAATTAAATCATCTATTTTGAAAACATTTTTATGAACAATCTGTTAAATTTTGAACTACATTAATTTTATTGTTGTTACAGTGGATTTTTCAAGATGAATACTTTGATTTTGATGATTCATTGAAAGAAGAATTCAGCTATCCAGAAAATGGTACTATCAAGATTGAGGCTTCATCATCATCATCATCCCCTACACCATCTGAAGAATCATCATCTTCGCTTGAGTGTGATATTACTTTCTTGGATTTCGATGAATCAGAAAACTTCTTCTTACCCAAGTACCCTTCCATGGAGATTGATTGAGCAGCTCTTTGATACTTTGTTGTAGTATTACTTTTTTTTTGTTTTTATAAAAAATATATCATGTATGGTGTCAGGTATGGCCTCCTGCAATGGTGTTTTTGACATTTGCAGAGGTTGGTGTAGTAGTGAATAGAGTCATGTAGAGAGCCATGTAATAGTAAAGGTCACTCACTCTAAATCTTGTTCACGCTGTGGTTTTTGTATATGCATTGAACCAAAAGGGAGAGACGTTGTATCATGTATGTGTCTTGTTCATTTCTTAACTTAATATAATCATATCTAATGTTTTTGTCACGACCCAAAGCGAACCGCGAGTGGCACCCACACTTACCCTCCTATGTGAGCGAACCAACCAATCTAAACCCCAATCATTTACCAATAATAAACAGAAAATAATGCGGAAGACTTAAAAAAACACATTACGAAATCAATTGATAACTTCTAAAATTCAATACTTATCATCCCCAAAATCTGGAAGTCATCATCACAAGAACATCTATCCTCAAATTACTAAATCTAAGAATGTCTAGAAAATTAAAACAAATACAAGAGATAGTCCATGTCCGAACTTCAAGGACATCAAGACACGAATGAGAGAGAATCCAGTCCGAGCTAGGAACAATAGGTCACCCTGAAATCTGACGCGGTGAAGACTGGCTAGAGTTGCTATTGAGTTGAAGACGACGGCACGTTTGCTGCACTCCACAAATAACAAGAGAAAAACATACAAGTAGGGGTCAGTACAAAACACAGCTACTGAGTAGATATCATCGGCCAACTCAAAATAGAAAATAGTATATATCAGATAATATCATAAAATCAACTACAATACTCAACATGCGGCATTTACAATTACCATAACCCTTGGTCACAACACCAATCACATCAATGAGGACTCAAGCCTCCCCATCATACTCATTTGGGAATTATGTTCATTAAATTGAGTATATTAACATCTTTCAAGATTCATTATCTTTATTTCTCTCGTGTCGCTACGTGACACTCTGCTCCATATACTATCCTGGTGTCAGAACGTGACACTCCGATCCTCATCATACTATCCTGATGTCGGAACGTGACACCCGATCCATATTCTATCCTGGTGCCGGAACGTGGCACTCCTATCCATATACTATCCTGGTGCCGGAACGTGACACTCCGATCCATATACAATCCTGGTACCGGAACGTGGCACCCGATCCATATACTATCCTAGTGTCGGAACGTGACACTCCGATCCTCATATACTATCCTGGTACCGGAACGTGGCACCCGATCCCCTAATGTCACTACTTTCGTTCATCAAGCCTTCTTTTATACCAAGGCATCATTATTAACAAAGTAGATTAGGGTTTTTCAAGATTTAGGATTCAATAGCTTCATCAAGCTTACTTTATCACAATTATATAATCACGTTCATGCAAGCATACAATTAAGCATATAGAAGGGTTTACAACACTACCCAATACATATCATTCACTATTAAGAGTTTACTATGAATAACATAAACCATAACCTACCTCACCCGAAGAATTCGTGATCAAGCAATCTACTTTCCCAAACATTTGCTTTCCTTGCGTTCTCCTCTCCTCTCGATTGTTTCTCTCTTTACTCTCTGTTCTTTCTCTTTTTCTTATTCAAACCCTTTTGTCTTTTACCCTAATTAGCATATAATTAAGTATAAAAGATGATAAAATACCCCACTACTTGTTTCAAGGTTCTCTCTTTTAACCTCCAAGTAATTAAATTATTAACATTAAACCACTAACTTTATAATAATAAGCAGGAATAGTCCATAACGCCCGTTAAAACATTTAACAGAAATCCGACCCAGGCAAGGTTACGCAGACTGTGACGGCCTGTTGTGCCTGTGACGGTCCGTCCTGCTGCTTCCGTCACAAAGTTCAGAGACTCAATTCCTTGAAGGGTCTGTGACGGCCCGTCATGCCTGTGACGGTCCGTCCTGCCATTTCGTCGCAAAGTTTCGAGAGTCGATCTCAGTACCCAAATTTCAGAATTCTAAGTGTTTTGGAACGAGACCCCCTCAACGGTCCGTCGTGCCCATGACGGTC
Source organism: Solanum lycopersicum (assembly GCF_036512215.1). Classification (NCBI taxonomy): domain Eukaryota; kingdom Viridiplantae; phylum Streptophyta; class Magnoliopsida; order Solanales; family Solanaceae; genus Solanum; species Solanum lycopersicum. Next base: position 6,845,568 of record NC_090809.1, read on the forward strand.
CGTCGTGGGATCCGTCGACTCAGACTGTAATTACCAGAAATAAACTCTACTGCTCAAAACGACTAACAGGTCGTTACAATAGATACCAATTTACCCATCGTTCGTCCCCGAACGATCACAAGAAGAAAAACAAGGGTGAAAAGGAGTACCTAAATCTGTAAACAGGTGTGGGTATCTTTCTCGCATATCAGCCTCCTTCTTCCAAGTGGACTCTTAAACTGGTCGATTCTTCCATTGAACTTTGATGGATGCAATCTCCCTTGATCTCAACTTGCGAATTTCTCTATCTAGAATGGCAACAGGCTCTTCCTCATAAGACAAATTCTCATCAAGAAGAACCGAATCCCAGCGAATGATGTAGTTTCCATCCCCATGGTATCCTTTCAACATAGACACATGAAATACCGAATGCACTCCTGACAGTCCTGGGGGCAAGGTTAATTCATAAGACACCTCCCCTACTCGTTTAAGTACTTCAAATGGTCCAATATACCTTGGGCTTAGCTTACCACTTTTTCCAAACCGCATCACCCCTTTCATGGGCGAAACCTTCAGCAAGACTTGCTCACCCTCCATGAACTCCAAGTCTCTAACCTTTCAATCTGCATATTTCTTTTGCCTGCTTTGAGCCGCTAAAAGATTTTCTTGGATAGATTTCACCTTCTCTAATGAATCCCTCAAAAGATCAGTACCCCACGGTCGAACCTCAAATGCATCAAACCAACCAATGGGAGACCTACATCTCCTCCCATAAATGCTTCGAGAGGAGCCATATCAATACTTGAGTGATAGCTATTATTGTATGAAAACTCCGCTAAGGGTAAGAAGTTATCCCAATGACCCCCAAATTCTATCACACATGCACGAAGCATATCTTCCAGCACCTGAATTGTTCGCTCAGACTGACCATCAGTCTGAGGGTGGAATGCAGTACTAAGGTCCAACCTAGTACCTAATTCAGCATGCAATGTTCTCCAAAACTTAGAAGTAAACTGCGTACCTCTATCTGATATGATGGAAAGTGGAACTCCATGCAATCGAACAATTTCTGAGATGTAGAGCCTGGCTAACTTCTCTGCATTGTAGGTCACCTTGACCGGGATGAAGTGAGCAGACTTAGTTAATCTGTCCACAATTACCCAAATAGAGTCAAACTTCCCCAATGTCTTTGGAAGACCAACCACGAAGTCCATTGCAATTCTCTCCCACTTCTATTCAGGAATGGGCATTCTCTGAAGTGTTCCTCCGGGCCTCTGGTGTTCATACTTTACTTGCTGACAATTTGGACATTTGGCAACAAAATCAACAATGTCGCGCTTCATTCTACTCCACCAAAAGTGTTGCATTAGGTCACGGTACATCTTGGTTGCACCAGGATGTATAGAATATCCAGAACTATGAGCCTCTATAAGAATAGTGTGGATCAAATCATCAACACGGGGCACACATACCCTTCCCTTAATTCTCAAAACACCTTCCTCATCCATTATTGCTTCTTTAGCCTCTCCTCGCAACAGCATATCCCGAATTTGGCTTAGTTTCTCATCATCAAACTATTTTCCCTTGATCTTGTCAAGAAAAGAAGATCTCGCCTCCACACTGGCCAAAAATCCTCCCTTCTCATTTACTTCTAACCTCATAAAGTCGTTAGCCAAAGTCTGAACCTCTCTAGCCAATGAGCGTCTAGAAGCTTGTAAGTGGGCTAAACTACCCATGCTCCCTGCTTTTCTACTTAAGGCGTCTGCCACAACATTAGACTTTCCTGGGTGATACAAGATGGTAACATCATAATCCTTCAGTAGTTCCATCCATCTCCTCTGTCTCAAGTTCAAATCTTTCTGAGTAAAGACATACTGTAAACTACGATGATCTGTATAGACTTCACACTTCACCCCATATAGATAATGTCTCCATTGCTTTAATGCAAACAGTACCGCAGCCAACTCCAAATCATGGGTAGGATAATTACGTTCATGCACCTTTAATTGCCTCGAAGCATAAGCAATTACACTCTTCTCTTGCATTAGCACTGCACCCAAACCAGAATAGGATGCATCACAATAAACAATGAAGTTCTTTCCTTCCACTGGCAAGGTGAGAATTGGTGCAGTAGTCAACAAAGTCTTGAGTTTCTGAAAGCTTTCTTCACATTCATCCGACCATACAAATGGAACATTCTGCTTAGTCAAGTTCGTCAATTGGGAAGCAATAGAAGAAAATCCCTTGACAAATCGACGGTAGTAGCTGGCTAAACCAACAAAGCTCCTTATTTCTGACACATTAGTAGGTCTTACCCAATTTATCACTTTTTCAATCTTAGAAGGATCCACCATCACTCCATCCTTAGAAACCACGTGCCCCAAAAAGGACACTGAATCTAGCCAAAACTCACACTTGGAGAATTTGGCATAAAGCTTTTTCTCCCTTAACACTTCCAACACAACTCTCAAATGCTCCTCATGTTCCTTCTTACTCTTGGAGTATATCAGTATATCATCAATAAATTCGATCATAAAGAGATCCAGATATGGCTTAAAAATCCCGTTCATCAAGCTCATGAAAGCAGCAAGGACATTCGTAAGACCAAAAGACATTACTACAAATTCGTAATGCCCATACCTGGTTCGAAAAGCAGTCTTTGGCACATCCGTTGTCCGTATTTTCAATTGATGATACTCATATCTCAAGTCAATCTTAGAGAAGACACAAGCACCTTGTAACTGATCGAACAAGTCATCAATGGGAGGAATGAGATACTTGTTCTTAATAGTTACCTTGTTCAACTTCCGGTAGTCTATGCACATCCGAAAACTCCCATCCTTCTTCTTCACAAATAACACCGGAGCACCCTTAGGGGATGCGCTTGGTCTAATGAAACCTTTACTTAACAACTCTTGAAGTTGGACCTTTAACTCCCTTAACTCTGCTGGAGCCATTCTATAAGGAGGTATGGAAATGGGGCGAGTACCCGGCTCCAGATCAATGCAAGTCAATATCTTTATCCGGTGGCATACCAGGAAGGTCTGTAGGAAACACATCCAGAAACTCACGGACTACCGGAACCGACTCAATTGAAGGTATTTGGGTAGTATCATCCCTGAGGTGTGCCAAGAAAGCTAAACAACCCTTTCTAACCATTCTCTTAGCACGAAGGAAGGAGATGATACGAACTGGAGTGGAAGTCTAGTCACCCTCCCATACTAACGGATCTGTCCTAGGCTTGGCCAACGTTACAGTTTTAGCATTACAATCTAAGATTGTAAAATTTGGAGATAGCCAAGTCATACCCAGAATTACATCGAAGTCAACCATTTCTAAGATAACCAAGTCTACATGAGTATTGCTCCCTATAAAAGTCACAAGACAAGACATATACACCTTTTGGACTATCACTGACTCACCCACCGGAGTAGAAACACGAATAGGCATGTGAAGCAATTCACAATGTAAATTAAGACCAGTAGCAAATGAGGAAGATACATATGAAAATGTGGATCCAGGGTCAAATAATACAGAAGCCATACAATCACCAACCAAAAGATTACCTGTGATAACAGCATCTGATGTCTCCGCTTCCGACCGCCCAGGGAAAGCGTAACAATGGGCCCTATCACCTGTCTCTCCATTGCCTCTACCAGGTTGCGCTGCAGTAGTTCCCATTTGTCTATCACCTTGGCCATTTTGGTGACCACCATTACCTCGGCCACCACGCCCTCCAGAATGACGGCCTCTTCCATGACCACCTCTACCTCTGGCTATTTGAGGTTTGTAACTCTGTTTTGGACAATACCTCTTAATGTGTCTAGTCTCCCCACATCCATAACACTCTCTAGATTCAAGCATAGGTCTATGTGAGAATGACGAAGTCTGGGGATAACCTCCAAACTCAGAGAAGTGTTGACCGGTCTGCGGTGGACCCCCAACTACAGTCTGTAGTGAAGACTGAATAGGGCGGGCTGGATACCCTCCTGAACTCTGCCCTCTAGAGTAAGAAACATTAAACTCACCTCCCTTATGAAAACTTTTAGATGTCGATGCCATAGTGAAGTCATCTGGCTTCACTCCCTCCACCTCTATCACGAAGTCTACCACTTCCTGAAAGGATTTCGCTGTAGCCGCTACCTGTAAGGCTGAAATCCGCAAATCTGACCTCAACCCCTTCACAAAACGGCGAATCCGCTCTTGTGGACTGAAGCAAAGTTGGGTGGCATACCTGGATAATGCACGGAACTTAGCCTCATACACAGTCACCGACATCTTGCCTTGATCTAGGCTCAAGAACTCATCTCTCCTCTTATCCCTCAAGGTCCGGGGGATATACTTCTCCATAAATAAGCTAGAGAACGACGCCCAAGTCATGGGTGGTGTCTGTGCGGGTTGACACTCAACATGTGACCGCCACCTCATTTTGGCATTTCCTTGAAATTGATAGGTCACAAACTCGACGCCAAATCGTTCTACTATACCCATCTTGTGTAATAGCTCATGACAATCAACCTGAAAATCGTAGGCATCCTCAGATTTTCAACTTGAAGACTGGAGGTTTCAATTTGAAGAACTTACTGAAGAGTTCATGCTGATCACTTATCATTATGGGCCCTCTAGTCAACCGAGGAAACATGCCTATTTCCAATGAGGCATCCATGCGGGGAGCCATAGCAGCTGCATGTTGTACTCCCGGAACCTAAGGCGCTGGTGCAGAAAACACTGGAGGTGTCTGGCCTTGATCAGTTAACCCGCTAAGATAAGCAAGAACCTGATTAATCATCTCTGGGGTAGGTTGGGGTGGTAATTCCTCATTCTGCACTTGCTTACTTTCCCCTTCCTCACCCTCTCTTACTACTTCCTGAGTCGGTGGAGGAGTCACCGTCCTAGTACTAGATGGTCCATGTGTTTTGTCACGACCCAAATCGGGCCGCGACTGGCACCCACACTTACCCTCTTGTGTGAGCGAACCAACCAAATCTAAACCTTAACATTTCAATGTACTATCAACATAAAGTAATGCGGAAGACTTAAACTCATTAATAAAAACCAATTCAATAACTATTATTTCCCGAAATCTGGAAGTCATCATCACAAGAACATCTACTTCGAATTACTAAATCTAAGAGTTTCTAAGAAGCTAAAAATACATAAAAGCTAGTCCATGCCGGAACTTCAAGGCATCAAGACATGAAGAGGAAGATCCAGTCCAAGCTAGAAGCATTAGCTCACCCTGTTATCCAGAGTAATGAAGACTAGCTAGAGTTGCGGTTGAGTTGAAGACGATGGCACGTTTGCTGCACTCCACAAATAACAAAGAAGAAAACATAAAAATAGGGGGTCAGTACAAACACAAGTACTGAGTAGGTATCATCGGCCAACTCAAAATAGAAAACAGTATATACCAAGTAATATCATAAAATCAACTATGATACTCAACATGTAGCATTTACAATTACCATAGCCCTTGGTTACAACACCAAGATCATCAATGAGGACTCACGCCTCCTCATCATACTCATTTGGGAATTAGGTTCATTAGATTGAATATTTTAACATCTTTCAAGATTCATTATCTTTATTCCTCCCGTGTCGGTACGTGACACTCCGCTCCTCATTCTATCCTAGTACCGGAACGTGGCACCCGATCCATATACTATCCTGGTGTCGGAACGTGACACTCCGATCTTTATTCTATCTTGATACCGGAATGTTGCACCCGATCCATATTCTATCCTGGTGTCGAAACGTGACACTCCGATCCTCATTCTATCCTAGTATCGGAACGTGGCACCCGATCCATATTCTATCCTGGTGTTGGAACGTGACACTCCGATCCTCATTCTATTCTGGTACCGGAACGTGGCACCCGATCCATATTCTATCCTGGTGTCGGAACGTGACACTCCGATCCTCATATACTATCCTGGTACCGGAACATGGCACCCGATCCCCTAATCTCCTTCTATCAATTCATCAAGCCTTCTTTCTTACCAAGACATCATCAATCTCATCACTTTAGTTCATCAAGCCTTCTTTTATACCAAGGCATCATCAATCTCATTATCAAGGTAGATTAGGGTTTCTTTCAAGATTTGGGATTCAATAACTTCATCATGCTTATATAATCACAATTATATAATTAAATTCATGCAAGCATACAATTAAGCACAAAGCAGGGTTTACAATATTATCAATACATATCATTCGCTATTAAGAGTTTACTACGAATATCGTAAGAGAAACCATAACCTACCTCCACCGAAGATTTCGTGATCAAGCAAGCAATTCCTCAAGATCTTTGCTATCCTCTTCGTTTTCCTTTTCTCTCGTTCGATCCCCTCTCTTTTCTTTTTGTTCTTTCTATTTTTCTTATTCAAACCCTCTTTCTTTTACCCTAATTAACATGTAATTAATTGTAAAAGATGACAATAATAACCCACAATTTAACTCAAGGTTACCTCTTTTATCCCCCAAGAAATTGAGTTATTAATATAAACCCACGAAATATATAATTATAGCAGGAATAGTCCAAAACGCCCCTTTAAAACTTAACCAGAAATCCGACTCCGACTGGGATTACGCAACCTGTGACGGCCCGTCATGCAGGTTCGTCAGAGACTCGATTTCCTTAAGGAGTCTATGATGGCCCGTCGTATCTACGAAGGTCCGTCCTGCACTTCCGTCACGACGTTCATAGAATCGTTCCCTGTACCAAATTCTCAAGAGTTGAAGTGTTTTGAAACGGCGGATCACGACGGTTCGTCGTGCCTGTGACGGTCTGTCCTGCAGGTCCGTCACAGAGTTCAGAGAGTCGATTTCAGCACTAAAATTTCAGAATTTCTAAGTTTTTTGAAACGAGACCCCTCGACGGTCCGTCGTGCGCATGACGGTCCGTCGTGGGTTCCGTCGTCTCAGCCTGTTTTTCCAGAAATAAAATCTGCTGCTCAAAACGACTAAACAGGTCGTTACATGTTTGTCCTCTTCCTCTAGAGGATGTCCTCCCACGACCTCTTCCACGACCTCTTGACACTACTCCTCTTCGAGCTACAGCCCCAGTGGCTGGCTCAGACGCACCCTGTCCTGCCGGTGCTGGTGTTGTTGTGTCTCTAGTTCTAACCATCTGCGAAATAGAGTGAAGATTGTCAGATACCAATTTGTATCACCTAGATACCAATTGGACCCAAGTAATAGCATGAAAGAAAGAAAGAGTGGGATTTTCCTAAAGTCTTATAGCCTCTCAAAGAAAAGTAAAGGCATCCCCCTACCGTTCCTCAAGACTCTACTAGACTCGTTCTTTGGTGATGAGACCAACGAACCTAATGCTCTAATACCAAGTTTGTGACGACCCAAAGCGGATCGCGAGTGGCACCCACACTTATCCTCCTATGTGAGAGAACCAACCAATCTAAACCCCAATCATTTACCAATAATAAACAGAAAATAATGCGGAAGACTTGAAAAAACTCACTACGAAATCAGTTGATAACTTCTAAAATTCAATACTTATCATCCCCAAAATCTGAAAGTCATCATCACAAGAACATCTATCCTCAAATTACTAAATCTAAGAATGTCTAGGAAACTAAAACAAATACAAGAGATAGTCCATGTCCGAACTTCAAGGACATTAAGACATGAATGAGAGAGAATCCAGTCCGAGCTAGGAACAATAGCTCACCCTGAAATCTGACGCGATGAAAACTGGCTAGAGTTGCTGTTGAGTTGAAGACGACGGCACGTTTGCTGCACTCCACAAATAACAAGAGAAAAATATACAAGTAGGGGTCAGTACAAAACACAGGTACTGAGTAGATATCATCGGCCAACTCAAAATAGAAAACAGTATATATCAGATAATATCATAAAATCAACTACAATACTCAACATGCGGCATTTACAATTACCATAACCCTTGGTCACAACACCAAGCACATCAATGAGGACTCACGCCTCCCCATCATACTCATTTGGGAATTAGTTTCATTAAATTGAGTATATTAACATCTTTCAAGATTCATTATCTTTATTTCTCTCGTGTCGGTACGTGACACTCCGCTCCATATACTATCCTTGTGTCAGAACGTGACACTCTGATCCTCATCATACTATCCTGGTGTCGGAACGTGAAACCCGATCCATATTCTATCCTGGTGCCGGAACGTGGCACTCTGATCCATATACTATCCTAGTGCTGGAACGTGACACTCCGATCCATATACTATCCTGGTACCGGAACATGACACCCGATCCATATACTATCCTGGTGTCGGAACGTGACACTCTGATCCTCATATACTATCTTTGTACCGGAACGTGGCACCCGATCCCCTAATCTCACTACTTTCATTCATCAAGCCTTCTTTTATACCAAGGCATCATCATTAACAAAGTAGATTAGGGGTTTTCAAGATTTAGGATTCAATAGCTTCATCATGCTTATTTTATCACAATTATATAATCACGTTCATGCAAGCATACAATTAAGCATATAGAAGGGTTTACAACACTACCCAATACATATCATTCGCTATTAAGAGTTTACTACGAATAGCATAAACCATAACCTACCTCCACCAAAGAATTCGTGATCAAGCAATCTACTTTCCCAAACCTTTGCTTTCCTTGCGTTCTCCTCTCCTCTCGAACGTTTCTCTCTTTACTCTCTGTTCTTTCTCTTTTTCTTATGCAAACCCTTTTGTCTTTTACCCTAATTAGCATATAATTAAGTATAAAAGATGATAAAATACCTTACTACTTGTTTCAAGGTTCTCTCTTTTAACCCCCAAGTAATTAAATTATTAACATTAAACCACTAACTTTATAATTATAAGCAGGAATAGTCCATAACGCCCCTTAAAACATTTAACAGAAATCCGACCCAGGAAGGGTTACGCAGACTGTGACGGCCCGTCGTGCCTGTGACGGTCCGTCCTGCTGCTTCCGTCACAAAGTTCAGAGACTCAATTCCTTGAAGGGTCTGTGACGGCCCGTTATGCCTGTGACGGTCCGTCCTGCCATTTCGTCGTGAAGTTCAGAGAGTCGATCTGAGTACCCAAATTTCATAATTCTAAGTGTTTTGGAACGAGACCCCCTCGACGGTCCATCGTGCCCATGACGGTCCATCGTGGGATCCGTCGACTCAGACTGTAATTACCAGAAATAAACTCTACTGCTCAAAACAACTAACAGGTCGTTACAGTTTTAGTATGTATCTAAACTTGTGCTATTTTATCAACAAACAATCTTTCAGTATTCCCAAAAACAAAGAATCCACTTAGCTAATCAAGTAAAATAAGGCCCAAACATGAAGATTATTGAAGTGAATATTGAAAATTTGAGGTAAATTATTAGTGTTATTTTAAATAGTGACAGAAGTACCCGTTTACTTAATTTTGATATAATTTATTTCGTGATATATTAAGTGGCTTTTAAATTTTGTAAAATCGAGAAACTCGTAAGTGTTGAATTCACTAGTACTTTTCAGGTAAATCATTGGCAAAAAACAGTAAGGTAAGAGAGGTTTTCAATAAATAAATATATTTTTTTACTTGCTAGTAGTATCATGTTTGCAATTGAGTATACATCGGATGATCATAATCATTAAAAACAAAAAGTAAGAAAACTAAAAAAAACATGATTATTTTTCACTCATGCTCCTCTTGTCATTGTATCTCTCCTATTCCTAAGTCCTAACTACATAAAATAAAAGAATCTTGGAAACAAAAATCATTGTCATCTCCCCACTTGGCATTACTCATTTGGTCTTTACTTCATCCTGCAAATACATTGACAAACGACAACGTACATGCATCAGTGAATTAAATAAAACATTATAACATTTGATACATGTCTAATACATGTATCAGAAACATCGACTAAACAACATACACACTGATTCTATATGTATCATCAAGTATAGCTGATGAAGCATTTATTAAACTTAGTGAATGATACATTATAATAATTTTCAAACCATGTATCAATACATCAACTAAACAACTAATACCTTACCGATACATGATATCAGTTTTCAGGAATTCATACTACATGCAAAACATGTGATACATATCTACTACATGTATCAGTGCATTGACTAAACATTGTACACACAGATTCTATATATATCATCAAGCATAGTTGATGACGCATTTACTAAGCTTATTGAATGATACATTATAATAATTTTCAAAACTTCATGATACATATAAAATATTATGATACACAACAAATTCATGTATCAATTCACCATCTAAAACACTATACACACTTATTCAAATGTATCAGCAAGCACACTTGATTCCTTAAAATTTTTACTAATTTAAACAACATTTTTAAGTACCAAAATACTAACCCGAGACAATGTAGGCCTAACAACAATGTTTGCTGCTTCTTTTTTTTTCTTTTTTGTTGTATTTTGACAACCTTTGATTTTGATGTTTCGTCAGAGTCTTTGTTTGAATCCTTCTGAAGATTCATAGGATCATGCAAAGACTTTTTCCTATTTTCTTTCCAATTTTCATCGTCGGAATCATATATCCTTCTATTAATTAAAGGATCCATTATTATGATGTAATAAAATAATTAACAAAAACAAAAAAAGAGAAGAATATACGAATTGATGATGGATTAATAATAAAAAGATGTTGGGTTCAAAAGATTACAGATTAGGAAGAAATAGACGATGATGGATTCAAGAATAAAAAGAAGAAAAGAATGAAATATGCTGGGTTAAGAAGAATGAAAATGATTATGGAAAAAAAAGAACTGAAACTTGATGGAGTAAGAAAAAAACAGTAGAAGTTAATGGAAGTTGTCCTGCTTCCTGAAATTTTTACTTTTTTAAATTTCAAAATTATTGAATTTTGAAATTCAAAATTTCAAAATTTGGTCTTTTATTTAAAATTAATTAAATTTAATAATTCAAAATCAAAAAGTTGATTAAAAGGTTGAGTGTTTAAATGGATAAAATTTAAAATTCAAAAACTGATTTAAGAGGTTGAGTGTTTTAATGGAGAAAAAATAGGCATTAAATGGGTAATTGTGTATTATAGGAGAGAAAATGTAATGTATCTAAAAACTTACACTAAAATTTAAAAAAGGGAATTATGTAATATTTCAAAAAAGTAGGGAAAATTAAAGAATATAAAAATTATAGTTGTGTATTTAAGTTATTTTTCCTTGAGATATAGATTTGATGAAGAAGATTATGAAGAGGAGATGCAAGCTGTTGAAGATAATATGAAAAGGTGGAGCAAATTTATTTTATCAGAAATTCAGGCCAATGGGAGAGATTTATTGGATATTAATTGTCGTGAGTTTTTCTACCATTAAGTTTTGCTTTTAGGAAACAATTAAGAATTGCTTACTCTTTTTAGGATAAGGTTTAGGAAAATGTTTATGACTCTATAAATAGAGGTTTGTTCATTCTAACTTAATCAACATTCACAATGTAATCCTAGGATGTTTGAGAGTTTTGATTAGGGGAATTTTGGGACACAAGTTATCACTTGTGTGAACCTCCCATGTATTATGAGTAAATTTGGTTGAAGTTATTTCATGTTAGAATCGAATTCACGCGCACACACTTGATGAATAAAGAACACAAGAACTTTCAAGAGAAAGAGATGAGAGATGTAGAGAAAGAAAGAGAAACTCAATATTTCGTGGTAACACCCAGTGAGTAAACTTTCACGGCGGTGGGGTATATTTATATTAATAAATCAGAGTATTTTTTGTTACAGAGAATAAATGAAGAATAAATAGTAAAGCCTAAAATTTAGGTCGGGGTATTGCCCCGAACCCCTCCTTCGGATGGGGGCCTCCCGCCCCCCATAACCCCTGGCAACCTCACCGCGGAGGTTAAACCGCGTAAACAGTTATATATATTAATCAGGCTCCACAACCTAACATTTCACTCTATATTTTGTACTCTCATATTTATATAGTGTGTATGTTGTTTGACTTAACCACGCTATATCTTTGTGTCTTTTGATACATTTCTTGTTTGTCTTTGTACTCACCATGATCTTTCGAAAATAAATTACTTTGTTAGCTTCCGCATGACACCTTATTATTTCGTTCCTAACCTATGAAGCTATAACATATTACATCTTTTAGTACCAAAAGATTATATAGCAAGGATTAGGGGGTTCCATTATGTATATATTCATCTATTCTTATAAAGCATTGTTGCCTGAGACTTGAGTAAAATTGCTATACTATTTTGAATTTCTCTTATACAATTCAACTTTAATGTGTTTGTTGTTTTTTGCTCCTTACACTCAATATTATTCTATAGTCACTACCATTGATCTTTTTCTACAACCGTCTTAAAAATATTTTTCAAAAAATATCGTTATCAAACATACTACTGACCACGTGGAATGTAGTGGTTGGATGTCGTTAATTATAAAATGTTCATTGAACAGGTCCAAAGGCCATCATTCAAATCAGAATTGAAGCATTTCTACATCTTTCAACTATCTTATTGTGTTTGTATTTGATCCAAAAAAGATGCCAAGTGGGACGCTTGAAGTTTTTCTTGTAAATGCCAAAGGCCTTGAAGACCAAAATTGGCTCAGTATGATCTTCTCAATTATGTTTATGACGAAAGATAATACGGTGTTTTGGCTTTTAATTTGATCTTGATGATTGAATGCTCATTTAAAATAATGATGATAGATCTAGCTTTTTGTGACAAATAATGGCGTAATTTTTGTTTAGATCGTTATCTGATTTTGATTTGAGAAGAAAATTAATATGACGATAAAGATCATCTTATCAATAGTAATGTCCCCTCATTCATTATTTTTAATGTTACTAATCCATATTTATTAGTTTATTGAATTGACTTTTTTCAAATTTGAACAGCTAGTATGAATCCTTATGTGATCCTCACCTGTCGGACTCAAGAGAAGGAAAGTAGTGTTGCATCAGGTATTTCTAATTAATTCTACTTCAATTGAACCGTGTTATAGTGGCGGAGCTAAAATTTCAATAAGGGATTTTAAAATCTCAAGAAGTAAACACGCAAATTTGTCGAAAGGGGTTTGACATATACTGTATATATAAACTTAGAAAATAATTTTAATCATGCATAAATAGTAGTAATATTTTCCGTCGAAGGGGGATCGGATGAACCCCTAAGGATATATGTTGGCTCCCCAGAATGTAGTTTTATTTTTTGTAAATGAAAACATATACGGTTCATGAATTTCAATTTATTTGATCTACTTTTCTTTTGATCTATTTAAAAAAGAATGAGCATTTTCCTTTGTAGCAAGTTTTTAATATCAATTTTCTACATAGTATGCTTAAGATTTAAGACCACAAGATCAAAGAACATTTTAATATATTTGACAGATCTTTAATATTTGATCATAACATTTAAAAGTCTTTTTTATTTTTTTAAACTTCGATCTAAATCAATGCAAGTCAGTTAATATAAAATAGAAGGAGTTCTATAATATTTTAAACTCACTATTTTCACCCTCCTATAGAAATACAATAAAAAAAGAAGCAAAGTACTTATGGATTGTTTAATAAAGCGTATTAGCAAAAATAATGGACATATATTAACTGTATGTACTATTAATATCTTATTTGATATATTTTTTTATGCTAGATACACTTTTTTATACTATGTTTAACTAATGTTTGTATTAGTTATACACTCTATTGTATATTATATGGTATACTTTTTTTTTTATCTCAACACCTATCTGTGTAGATTTTCAAGTTATATATCAATAATCCCATTTTATGAATATAACATAGCAATTTTTACACTATATGAAAATTTTCTCAGACTAAATAACACAATATTAAGTTGCTTTTTACAGGTGAGGGAACTAATCCTGAGTGGAATGAGACCTTTGTTTTCACCATCAGTGGTGATGTTGAAGAGATCACCCTCAGGATTATGGACAAAGATACTCTTAGTTCAGATGATTTTGTTGGAGAAGCAAAGTTAATAATCTTTCTCATTAATTGAATTCCCTAATATTATAATACTATGTTCTTTTTAGTTTGTTTATCTTGTTTTTACTTAACATAACATTTAAGAAAGTAAGACATAATACATAAATATTCCCTTTAGCTTGACTTCAACTCACGTTTATGTCCTTCCATTTTGAACTTACATCGTTGTAATACTTAAACTTGTATAACGTTGAACAAATAGACACACAAGTTGTACGTGACATCATACATGTCAATTTATATCCTACGTGGTGCCTACATGTATTATGGCATGCAGAACTCGTGTGTCTATACAGTCAATTTCATACAAGTTTAAGTACCTAGTTGTACATATATAAAGTTGATGGACATAAATATGAAATGAGATCAAGTTAAAAGGTAACTTTATGTATTATATGTTTTAAGCATTTTTTTAAAACAATAAGACAAATAAATAAAAACGGGGGCGTATTAATATATATATTTTTTCATTTATCTTATCTATTGGTAATAATTTTGGTCTATATTTTGTGTTTTTTATTAATGAAAACAGAATTCCCTTACGTGAAGTGTTGCGTGAAGGAGAGGTGTCTGAACGAGCTTACAATGTTGTAAAAGATGAAGAATATTCTGGAGAGATAAAACTCAGCCTCACCTTCAAATCTGAGGTAACATTATTACTCCTTTCGTTTTAAATGTATTTGTATTAGTCTAATAAATTATACATTAATTTAAAAAGATGATGAAACCTTTGAGATCAATCTTAAATTAATTATATGTATAAAGTATAGATACTTTTTAAGCGTTGTGGTAGATATTGTAATTAAAGAGTTATCAAATTTAAAAAAAGAAGAAGATGACCTTATATGGAGTAAAAAGAAATGTAAAATAAGCAAATTGAAATCGAGAAAGTAAGCTCTAAGTATGACTATACTAGGAGTTAAGAAAAAAAATACTTCAATTTTTTATTTTTTGGACCTACATTTGTATATAGACTCTTGTAGTTTTTTTTGCAAAATATATTTTACAAAACTACATATAAACTTCTACAAAAATAATTAATAATTTAAATATTTTAAAGAAATACAAGAATAATTTGATTGATCTCAAGATTTTAATACCATAACATAAATTGAGAAGGGCTGAGTATTTCCCCTAAAGGTAACTATATATATACTATTGCATATATTTGTGAGATTTCTTTTTCTTTGCAAAATAAATTAGTTATAAACTAAAATAGGTTAAAATAATTTTTTAGTGCATAAAATTATACTCTATCAACACATATAAGGAATTGATTTGTCATCAAGTCAACTAATAATATTGTTATTTCATACAATCACTTTTTTTTTTGTGAAAGAATATTAGAATCAAGACGAATGATACTTAAATGAAATAATTACTGTTAGTGAGGTGATCATCTGAAAGTGAATCTTGGTCACGTGCAGTCGGGTTCTTGTAGAGGAGGTGATGAAGAAGGATACAGTGGACGTAGAAATAAGTCACGTAATGACTCCAGAGGATCTGATGAAGAAGAATATGGTGGTGGACATAGAAAATCGCGTAATGACTCTGGAGGATCTGACGAAGAAGAATATGGTGGACGTAGAAAGTCCCGTAATGACTCAGGAGGATCTGATGAAGAAGATTATGGTAGACGTAGACGATCAAGTGATCGTCGTAGAGGAAGTGATGAAGACAACTATGGTGGATATAGAGAATCACGTGATGACTACTAATTCCAGGAGTTTAGGCCGTTTGGTTAACACTTAACCCTAACCATTCATTGATGGAAATAATCCTCTAATAAATTTTGCAATGGTTGTTCATTGTTTGATTGTTATTTTATGTTTGTATTCGTAAAATATACACTTTAGTTACATGAATATTTTTATCGAAAGTTTATTGCCTTTTCATATTTACATGTCGTGCTTAATATCCAGATTTTCCACACTATATAAATAGGACAAATTTGGAGGACAATTTCATGAATGTTATTGCTAGGCCTCCACCATCTATAGTAAATTGTGATGACCGAATCTTTTAGATGTTGAAATTCTAATGAATTGCCTATTGTGCTCTATAACTTATTAGCTACATTATTGTCATGCCTCAAGCCTACACTCTAAACATGGTCGACATTCGAGAATCATTTTGATCCAAAACAAACCCTTGACCTGTATTATGATTCGGATGACTCTACATAACACGTGAAGCTTAAATAAATGAGCATTTTGAAAAGTCTTATATTGTTGTCTTAGATAGTTAACATAACTCATAAGTTAAAAAATTATCTCGAGAAAGAATGGAAACATCTAATTAACAATTTAAGATAGATTTCGGGACAAGATCCACGATCCCTCAAATACTACTAATACAGAAATGAAAACGGAGTTTGCCGAAAGCAAAGAGGCCTTACTAATTAAATATTCTCTACAAGAGTAAGCTGAATATGACCGAAACCTAACTGGATGACCGAAAGAAACTCAACTAAAATCAATACATGAATATGAAGTGTGTTGAATGCCTTGAATCGGACCCGTTACAACAGAAAGGACGGGGGTCTCGCCAGTATACAATGTTTTTGTATTGGGCCCTTAATTATCTGTCAATTCTGTATGTGGGGCCCAAGCCTGTTAGGGCTTAGCTTAAAACTATATATAGACGCTATGGCAAACCCTATTCTGTATTCTGTTTTTTCTCTCTATAATAAAACTGCTCCCTCTCTTCCCCGTGGACATAGCCAATTTATTGGTGAACCACGTAAATCTGTTGTCTTGTTTTTTGCATTTATATTTTCTCGTATTATCTCGAATTCTGCACAACAAATTGGTATCAGAGCCTCTTGGTTAATCGGTGTTCTTGGAGAATTTGAGATGTCTGCTTTGAATGTGAAAATCGAAAAATTCACAAGGAGGAACAATTTTAGTTTATGGAAGATCAAGATGCAGGCGTTGTTGAAACATCAATGCTTCTGGGCGCCTTTGTCGAAAGACAAGAACACCGTCATTACTCCTGAGATGGCGATTCTGGAGGAAAAGGCGCACTCGACAATCATGCTGTGTCTCGCGGATGACGTCATCACGGAGGTCTTGGATGAAGAGACTGCTGCTGGTCTGTGGTTGAAGCTGGAGAGTTTGTACATGACAAAATCTCTAACCAGCAAGCTGCTTCTGAAACAACGTCTATTCGGTTTACGAATGGCTGAAAGTACACAACTGAGGGAACATTTAGAGCAATTGAATACTTTGTTATTAGAATTGCGTAATATCGATGTGAAGATCGAGGATGAAGATGCTGCCCTGATTCTGTTAGTACCTCTCCCAATGTCGTTTGAGAATTTTGTTCAATCGTTCATTGTTGGGAAAGATACTGCGTCGCTGGAAGAAGTCAGATCGGCCTTTCATAGCAGGGAATTACGACATAAGCCTAACGGCACAAGTAGGGACATACAGCCTTCCGGTCTGTTCACCATTAGTGAAAAGGAAAGGAAAAACAGCGAAAAGAAAAAGAAGCCGATGTAGAAGGGTGCAAAGCCAGATGATGTTTGTAATTACTGCAAGGAGAAGGGACATTGGAAATTTGATTGTCCGAAGAAGAAGAAGAAATTGGAAAAATAATCAGTTTCTGCTGCTGTTGCTGAAGAAGACACCAATTCTGAAGAAGACATTGCCCTAGTTGCGGATGAGCACACTCATCATTCAGATGTGTGGGTTCTCGATTCTGGGGCATCCTGTCACATCTGTCCTAGGAGAGAGTGGTTCACGACTTATGAGCGGTAGACGAAGGCAGCATCTCGATGGCCAATAGTTCTGTCTGCAAGGTGGTTGGGACAGGCTTGAGCAATATAAGGACACATGACGGTAGCTTCTGCACATTGAACGAGGTCAGGCACATTCCATTGATGACGAAAAATCTGATATCTCTCAGTCTTTTGGACACCAAGGGATTCAACTGGTCGGGAAAAGATGGAGTCTTGCGGGTCTGGAAGGGTTCAAATCTGATTCTGAAAGGTGTCATGCGTGTTACATTGTATTTTCTACAAGGTTCCACGGTTAATGGTTCAACCCATGTTGCATCTTCAGAAGTTCACCAGGAGGATATGACTAAGTTATGGCACATGAGACTTGGTCATATGGGTGAAAGAGGGATGCAAATTCTGTCATAGGAGGATCTTCTTGCTGGTCATAAGGTTAAGAGCCTAGAGTTTTGTGAACATTGTGTCTTTGGAAAACTACATCGCAACAAGTTTCCAAAGGACATTCACAGAACAAAAGGCACACTTGATTATATCCATTCTGATTGCGTGGGTCCATACCATGTTGAGTCTTTGGGAGGCTGCAGATTTTTGGTGTCCATTATTGATGACTACTCAAGGATGACTTGGGTGTACATGATGAAGCATAAAAGTGAAGCTTTCCAGAAGTTCAAGGAGTGGAAAATTTTGATGGAAAATCAAACAGGAAAGAAGATCAAGAGGTTGCGAACTGATAATGGGCTGGAATTCTGCTGGTCTGAATTTGATCAATTCTGTAAGGATAAAGGGATTGCTCGACATCGTACAGTCAGAAATATACCACAGCAGAACGGTGTAGCTGAGCAGATGAATCAAACACTTCTGGAGAGAGCAAGGTGCATGCTCTCTACTGCTGGGCTAGATAGAAGATTCTGGGCAGAAGCGGTTAGTACAACTTGCTACTTGATTAACCGCTGACCACATACATGCATACAGTGCAAGACACCTATGGAGATGTGGTCAGGAAAAGCTGCTGATTATTCAAATCTGAAAGCTTTTGGTTGTACGGATTACTACCACGCCAGTGAAGGTAAGTTAGAACCTACAGCTAAAAAGGGAGTATTTGTGGGCTACGGAGATGGAGTGAAAGGTTTCAGAATCTGGTCTCCAGCAGAAAAGAGGGTTATTATGAGCAGGAACGTTGTCTTTGATGAAAGTTCTCTGTTAGAATCATTGTGAAGCCTACAACTACGTCAGAAACTGGGAGTCTTGATAAACAGGTGGAGTTTCAAGTCATTCAGAACAAGAGCGATTTAAAATAACCTGAAGAGGAGGATTAAGAGCCACAGACATAAACTGATATCCCAGAATCTATGCCATCAGATATCCATCAGAGTATAGCTCAAGTTCCGCCAAGGAGGGTTGGAGTTTGGCCACCTACGAAGTATGGTTTTGAGGACATGGTGGGTTATGCACTGCAGGTTGCTGAAGAGGTAGATACATCTGAGCCCTCTACTTACAAAGAGGCCATTTTAAGTCCTGATTCTGAAAAATGGTTTGCTGCTACGGGAGATGAGATGGAGTCCCTACACAAGAATCAAACATGGGATCTGGTCATACAGCCTTCGGGGTGAAATATTATTACTTGTAAATGGGTTTTCTAGAAGAAGGAAGGGATATCACTAGCAGAAGGAGTCAAGTATAAAGCCAGGGTTGTTGCCAGAGGTTTCAACCAAAGAGAGGGAGTGGACTACAATGAGATCTTCTCACTAGTGGTCAGACATACTTCCATCCGAGTGTTACTTGTGATAGTTACACATCAGAATGTGGAGCTTGAACAACTTGATGTGAAGACAACGCTTCTACATGGAGAGTTGGAGGAAGAGATATACATGACTCAGCCTGATGGTTTCCAAGTTCCAGGAAAGGAAAATCACGTCTGCAAGTTGAAGAAGTCCTTATATGGACTTAAGTAGTCTCCAAGGCAGTGGTACAAAAGGTTTGACAGCTATATGGTGAAGTTGGGCTATACTCGGATTGTGTCTACTACAATAGGCTCAAGGATGATTCATTCATCTATCTGGTGCTTTATGTAGATGATATGTTGATAGCTGCAAAAAAGAAGTATGACATTCAGAAGCTGAAGGATTTACTTAGTGCTGAGTTTGAGATAAAGGATCTGGGAGCCGCTCGGAAGATTCTAGAGATGGAGATCATTAGAGACAGAGAGAGAAGGAAACTTTTCTTATCACAGAGAAGCTACATTCAGAAGGTCTTGGCGAGGTTTGGCATGTCTTCATCTAAGCCTATTGATACCCCCAGTGCTATCAATATCCATCTCACTGCCATGTTCGCTCCATAGTCAGAAGAAGAGAAAGAGTATATGTCACGAGTCCCTTATGCCAGTGCCGTAGGAAGTTTTATGTATGCTATGGTCTGTACAAGGCCAGATTTAGCACATGCAGTCAGTGTAGTGAGCAGATTCATGGGACAACCAGGGAGAGAACATTGGCAGGCTGTGAAAAGAATTTTCCCGTACCTTAGAGGTACATCTGACGTTGGTCTCATTTATGGAGGTGATACTCAGTGCTTGGTTACTGGCTATTCTGATTCTGACTATGCTGGAGATGTTGACACAAGAAGATCGATGACTGGCTATGTGTTTACCCTTGGAGGATCTGTCGTCAGTTGGAAGACAGCTTTGCAACCTACAGTGACTTTGTCTACTACGGAAGCGGAGTACATGGCCTTGACAGAGGCTGCAAAAGAAGGGATTTGGCTGAAAGGGCTGGTTAGTGATCTTGGTCTGCATCATGATCAGACTACGGTGTATTGTGACAGTTTGAGCACAATTTGTCTAGCCAAGGATCAAGTCCATCATGAGAGAACCAAGCATATTGACGTAAGGTATCATTTTCTGAGAAATGAGAAGAGAATCAAGGCGAAGAAAGTAGGAATTGCTGATAATCCTGCTGATATGTTCACAAAGCCGGTTCCACAGAGCAAGTTTCAACACTGTTTGGACTTGCTCAACATCAGAAGCTGTTAATTGCCCTACGGGGTAATTCTGAGGAAGAGGGGGAGGCCTGGCACTATCGTAGTGCGTCTGAATTATATGTTTGGAGAATTCAAGTCAAGGTAGAGATTTGTTGAATGCCTTGAATCGGACCCGTTACAACAGAAAGGACGGGGGTCTCGCTGCCCGGTCAGCGAGTCGGGGGTCCAGGGGGGCGACGCGCCCCCTGGCCTTGGGGTCCGGGGGGCGGAGACACCCCCGGCCCGACGGTATACAATGTTTTTGTATTGGGCCCTTAATTATCTGTCAATTCTGTATGTTGGGCCCAAGCCTGGTAGGGCTTAGCTTAGAACTATATATAGACACTATGGCAAACCCTTTTCTGTATTCTGTTTTTTCTCTCTATAATAAAACTGCTCCCTCTCTTCCCCGTGGACGTAGACAATTTATTGGTGAACCACGTAAATATGTTTTCTTGTTTTTCGCATTTATATTTTCTAGTACTATCTCGAATTCCGCACAACAAAGTGTAAATCATTTAAACTTTACAATAAGATAAAGATATGCAATAAAAGCAATATGAAAAATATAAAATATACTTGTGTGGAGTTTCTTTAACCTATCACCACTACCATGAGCCCAGCAATGATACAATGTTTCTCCCACGTCGCAAGGGTCATCCTACATTTTATCGGGGTATAGGATGATAAAATACTATAACTATAATCCATCTAATGGGACTTCTCAAAAAGGAAGTGAGGAGTCACATGATGAGTCAATGATGTCCTATCCTATGTTGGCTATGTAGTTTTATGGGACTTTTGAGTTATAAAGAATCTAAACCAATTACATGTTTGATACTATTTCCAAAATAATAAACAATATCAATTATGCTCAATTCACCCTTTCAAAGAAATGGACTTTTACTTTACTGAAAGAATTTTTAAAAACATAAGCCATACTTACATTTTTTAAGGACTTATCTTTCAAGCCCAAGATCAATATGCATATCCATTGGGAACTCTTATATTTTTATGAAAATAGAGCCTTGATACTTTTCATGTAAATTCACTTAAGTTTTACTTGGACACGTGATTAAGATATCTAAGGACTATCAAGGATGAATAGACCATACAAGATCTAGTATATAGAAGGGAGACGTGAGGATAACTTAAAGGAACATGTAATAGATGAAATAAAGAAGAGAATTAGCCCAGCAAACCTTGGCGTACTGTTGGCGCACAACTCCAGGCCTTGAATTATTGAAGTCAAGATTTGGCGTAGTGCTGGTTGCGCCAGGGCCCAAACTTTAGAAGTCAGGCCTTGACGTACTATTGGCGCATCACACCAGGGCATAAACTACTGAAGTCAGGCCTTGATGTTATCTTGGCGTGCCGCCCTAGGCTCCTCCCCAAAAACTGACAAATTTTTTTAGTAAAATTCAAGCTTCAAACTAGTTTAGATTCTCAAACCCAAAGCCAATGCATGATAACTATACACAGTTCTTTTCTAAAACATAAATTTACAAATCCCTAGGATAAATGTGTTGCTAAGCATGAACAACACTACAAGATTTTAAACAGAACTAAGGAAATCAAACTTTAATTGCTAAAAAATTAAATTCAATATCAAGAATCATGAATGGATCCTTTATATGTAATAGGTTCTTGACTAAATCGATATGTATGGTGTGAGGATGATTAAGTCCAATATGAGAAGTTTTACATACTTCGAAAAAACAATGTTCTTGGCGAAATCCTCAGTTCTTGAAAGAACGATTGTAACCCTGTCCTTTTCTCCTCTTGACACCCTACTCTAATAAAAATCTAAGTGTCTTGGAATGTGAAAACGTGGTCTAAATTTGATTAGACCCTTATTTGGGGTGAACAAAATGTACTAGGCTTATTAGAAAAATCAAAAGACTAAAATATGCTTCTAATACAAATGAAATGCATTAAATAGAGAAGTTTCACTGAAATGGGATACATTTTTAACCTAAAATTGAATTAGGCAAATAGAAGCATTGGAAAGACCTTCAGTTTGGCAGGTCATAGGTTACCTAAATATTTATGTGTTAAAAGATATGGTGGTCTGAAGTTGACCAAAAACTAAAAGTTTATGACGACTTGTGTGAATTTTTCTTTATTTCTTTTTAAAATTTGAGGTGTTACAATATCTCATCCTTGGAAATATTCATTCTCGAATGAGATAAAACTAAGAAGACCAAGGGTGGGAAACATCTAGCAACCCCACTCAAGCACACATCATCCAATTAGCATAAACTCAAAATATCAACTTAAAGAGTACTTTACAAAGAGAGTACCTTGGTCAGAAGGAAAGAGGTGAGGGTACCTCTTGTACATATCCTCCTCAGCCTCCTAGATAACTTCCTCAAGAAATTGATTGCTTCATAAGACCTTGGTTGTTGCAACTTCTTTGGTTATCAACTTTCGAGCATGACACTCAAGAATTTAAATGGGAACCTCCTCATAAGATATATTGTCCTTTATACCAATATTCTCGGTAGGTACAATAAGTGAAAGATCACCCAAACACTTCTTTAGCATGGATATATATATGTGAAATACCGGGTGGACTGCTGCTAATTCTAATGGTAGCTCCAACTCATAAGCTACATTTAGAGTTGTCAATATGCGCAAGGCCCGTTGGGCTGACCTAGCCTAGCCTGTGATCCAAACATAAAAACATAACCATACGTGTTTTTCCTATCATCTATATCTCCAGCAAAGTCATTATCTGTGAAGCTAATTAAATATGATTTTCCTCCTAATCTGTACAAAATGCCAAGATCATTCATACCTTGTAAATACCTAAGAATTCTTTTAGCAGCCAGCAAGTGTGTTTCTCGTGGATTTTTCATATACCTGCTTATTAAACTTATAAAGTACATTATATAAGGTCTAGTCACTGTCAAATGCATCAAGCATCCCACAATCTGCTTGTAGAAAGTTGTCAATCCTTGTTCCTATAGGAGTTTTTTCAAGCTTCAGCCCCGTTTCTGCTAGGGTGGTGACATAAAAATTTCACCAGGGATTGCTTCACTTCAACTGAAAGTAATGCATCAGGCCATGATCCAACATATCAAACTCGGTCCTCATTAATTGCATAAAATTATTAAGCACTATATGATCATTTCCAATATACATTAAATCATCTTCATGTCAGCACACAATCACAAGATTTCCGTCTTTATTTTTAGTATAAAGTGTATGCTTATAAGGACATTTTTTATAACCTGTAGTATTCAAATAAGTATATCAAGCTCGTGGAGCTTGTTTTATCCCATATAATGTTTTTCTCAATTTGTAAACTTTATGTTCGCAGCCATACTTAATGTAACTAGGGGGTTGATCAACATATACATGTTTTTGAAATTCTCCATGTAAGAAGGCTGATTTCACGTCCAATTGATAAATTTGCAGTTTTTTAGCGTTGCTAGTGCCACTTCCAACCAGGTGGTGTCAAGTCTGACTACTGGAGCTAACACCTCTTTGTAATCCACACCACAATCATTCTGATATCCTTTGGTCTTTTTTAGGTGGAAAAACCTCAATAGTTGTAGCAGCAGTTGCTAGAATTTCAGACCTTGGAGCTACATCTTCAGATTCATCATAACATAGAATTTGACTAGAGAACTTTTCATCCCAGTCCCAAGTATTGTCTTCATCAAAAACAATATCTCTACAAATCACTATCTTTTTTGTCAAAGGATTAAATAGATTGTTGTGCGGAATTCGAGATAATACGAGAAAATATAAACGCGAAAAATAAGACAACAGATTTACGTGGTTCAACAATAAATTGGCTACGTCCACGGGGAAGAGAGGGAGCAGTTTTATTATGAAGAGGCAAAAAAAGAATTACAGAATAGGGTTTGCCATAGCGTCTATATATAGTGCTAAGCGAGACCCCCGTCCTTTCTGTTGTAACGGGTCCGATTCAAGGCATTCAACATAGATAATACGCCTTGGACTTCTCTCTAAGACCAACAAAGACACACTTAATGCGTTTATCGTCAAGTTTTTTTCTCTTTAAATCTGGGACATGTGCATAGAATGCAGCAAAATTTTTTGAAGTGATCTACAGTCGGTCTCCTTCCACTCCAAGCCTTCTCTGGTGTGATATCTCAAAGATCAAAGTAGAACTTAATATGTGGATACTCCAATTTGCTGCATCAGGTCAAAATGCTTTCGGAACTCTTCCTTGAGCCAGCAAGCTTTGAGCCATGTCAAGAATGGTTATGTCCTTTCTCTCTAAAACACCATTTGTTGAGGTATATATTATGTTGTGAGCTTTTTTTTTTGGAATTCCACAATACTTACAAAATTCTTCAAATGCCTTTGAGAAATATTCGCCTCCACGATCTTTTCGAAGGCTTTTTATGGTCTTCTCTGTCTCATTCTCAACATGAGCTTTGAAATATTTAAATACATTAAAGCCTCTGATTTTTCGAGTGAAAAATATACCCAAGTCTTTCGAGAATAATCATCAATAAAGGCAATAAAAAACCTTTTGCCTCCGTTAGAGATTGGTGTTTATCTTCCTACAAATGTCTGAGTGAACTAACTCCGACATCTCTTTTTCTCGCCATGACTTGCCTTTCGGTAATTGAGACTGGTGTAGTTTGCAAGAACACATTCTTCACATACTTGAGAAGGAACAACAATTTCAGGAAGTCCCGTCACCATATTCTTCTTGTGAAGGATCTTCAAACCACCAAAATTTAGATGACCATATCAAAAATTCCACAACCATGAAGGTTCTCTCACTTCCGCTATAAAACAAGATTGAATATTTCAATCATCAAAAGGAACAACCTGTCATGACTCATTTTCACAATAGCGATAACTCTAGAAGAATCAGAAATCTCGCAACAATCGTTCCTAAGGGTGATCACACATCCTTTTTCTAACAATAGACCAGAACTCAATAAATTATTTTTTAAAGCAGGAAATACTAAAACACATTAGATATGTTTTCTACACACCCATTTTTTGTTCTAAAATTGACATTGCTCTTCCCTATTATATTCACAAAGGAGAGATGACCAAAACCAACCGTTAAATGGAAGCTTTCATTTAAATTAGAGAAAGAAGACTTATTTCTAATCATGTGGTTACTGCAACCAATATCCACATAACAAAGAGCTTGCTCCTCAGGCCCATTTTCGTCGTGGATTGCTATCAACAAGGTTACTCCTTCATTTTTCTCAGCAAAATTTTACTATTCTTCGTTATAACCAGGTAATCTAGTACGACATTCATAACAATAATGGCCAAATATATGGCAAGGATAACATTATACCTTATATTTGTCAAAATCTTTTCCTCTGCCTTTGCCATATTCATTATTATTGACTCTAAAATTCTTGTTGCTCTCTTTGTTGTCATCATACCTGTAATTTCCTCGATCTCCTCTCCCTCTTCCTCTACCTCCACCCCTTCCTCTCGAATGGGAAGAAAAAAAAGTAGAAGCCTTGAAGTTCCGCTCCTCAAAAGTTGAACTTCAGTTCATCTTTTGCTCATTCACCAACAAGGATCTTTGCAATTCGTCAAGTGACAAAGCATCTATGTCTTTTGACTCCTTAATCGAGCATACACCATAATCATATTTTGGTGATAAGGAAAGCAATATCTTTTCAACAATTGTGACATCATTCATTTTCTCACCATGAAATCACATCTTGTTGCTTATCTCCATGGTTCTAGCACAAAAGGTAGTGATAATTTCACCCTCCTTCATCTGCAAAGTTTCTAAGTCCCTCCTCCGAGCTTGAAGTTGTGCTAGCTTCACTCTTATATTACCTTGATAATTTTTTTTCATGTAGTCACATATATCTTTGGAATTTTTTTGCAAAGAATAGTTTCAAAGATGGGTGTTCAATTGCAAAGAGTTAATTTTTTGCTTTTTTCATTCAAACTGTCTTTTGAGCATTCGTCAAAGCTTTGCCATCTGCTAGAGTGCCGATTCCATCCTCTACATTCATCCAATACTCCTTTGACCGTAAAATTTTTTCCATTAGCATACTCGCATGATCATATCCATTTAAACGAGGGACGACTTCTTGCACTAAGTTGATCTCTAAAGCCATAGATGAATACTGAATTTCTGGGTGAACTCTCCCTCACAGTTTTTAAAAAAAAATTATTAAACGATGAAGAAAATAACAAGAACAACGATGAAGAAAGTCAATTGAAATAAGCAACATAAGAACAATTATTACTGCACAACTCTCTTATGTTCAATAGCAATCAAGAAAAGTCAATATATAGACTACTAGGACTCCTAACAGACGCTACTAACTCACTAAGAATCTGCCCACTTCCTAATAATTAGGAATTGAACATTTCAACAAAATAAAAAGGCCAACAAACATTAAATAAATGATTTCTAAACAAAGGAACACTTCCAAAACGGTTTCTTATGTTGACTCACCTTGATATATATGCATTGAAAGATGGTTTCAAACTAATACTTAAGCATGGACTCAACCCAAAAACGGATCATCTTATTGTATCAAGACAAGTCAGCATAAACCCAACTAATATGACAACTGTAGAAGTAAAACAAGGAAAATAGACTGACACCATCTAATTATATGGAATCAAGTAAAATAAAACGCTAAAATCCGGTTTCACGTGTACAAGTATCCAAATTATTACAATTAATTTGAAAGAAAAATATAAGTCTCAAATGATATTATCCCTATAATAGAGTAAAATCATAAATAAGGAGAAGGAGTGTCCGCTGAGATGACAAATAACTACCTCACAAATCTCCATAGAAAGCCTCGGCCAAGAAGAGAAGAAACAATAATCACGAAGATCAAGCATTTCAACAATGATAATTACTATATGTACTTAAGGTTTTCTGGAGACGGAAGCATCATCTTTTTCTCATAAAAATCAAGAACAATTCTCGTATAGGATAAATCATGTCATTTGAAATTTAGAGAAGTGGACCTTTCTTTTAAATTTTAATTTTGTAGAATTGAATTATGCAAAGAAAGGATAAGTCTTTCCTATAAAAAAAACACTACACATTCAAAGAGAAAAAGAGACAAAGAAAACAATTAGTTCTATACGTACTCGGTAGAAGGATGAAGAAAATCAAGATTAAAAGAAAAGGTAGTTTCTATACTTATATGTAAAATTGAAAGCCTTTATCCCATGAAAAGAAAGAATAGTTTTGGTCAAGATAAGACAAGAAGTCGAAGTTGAAAAAAATATATTTGAAATTCAATTGGTTGACAGTAAGGAATCAACCATTCAAAGTTTATGATAATGGTACATTTTCAACAAATATAAATAAATGAAAATATTAAATTTCAAACTCTGATGTTTATGTCGCCAAGACTACAACCTAGACGCGACATGGTGCCTAGAGCCACATAACATGGAATAACGCAAGATAGCATACATAAACAGAATAAATTAAATGGCAGAAATAAGCCTTAATATCCATCATATCGTAAAAGAGAATCTTATAAAGAAAATATACACGACATCTACAAACTATGTGAAAAGCCTCAAGTCATAAATGAGTTGCTAGGACAAGTCCTTAGATAGCTCTTTACTATTTGAAACTGAAAAGGAATAAAGTTGAAACTCATAAAATTTATGTCCCCGAAACATGAGGGTTCACCAAAGAAGTGCAAGGTGAGGGGATCCTGTACTAACCACATCCAGAAGGATGTTCAAAATCTATATTATGAAATGCGGTCGGTACTCGAAATGTATTGAGTATGAGAATAGTTCACTAACATGATATTAGGTCATGCAATATCTAAAAAAACTAAAAATTTGTGGGATGTATATACAATAACTGATCTAAACCACGTGAGCTTCAATACGCAGTAAATCTACTCCCACACCAAAAAGAGAGTGTCCCACTTGATAGGGTAAGAAACATAAAATATGAGCTAAGCTGGATACAAGAGATTGTGTCACGACCTGAGCCTATAATGTGGACGTGGATGACACTTGAGAAAAAACCCTCATCCTATACAAATATTAATGGAAAACAAATTAACTCAAGCATATATAAGCATAAAACTAACGAATTGTCTTAATTCTCGAGGCGTTACAGGAAAGGTATAATTGCATCAGTCCTTCCAATCAAGCAAGCGACCAACGATTGCCATCAAAGCAAGAAGTATAGACTATAGACTTGCAGGATCAAGTGGGAACTTGACAGGTCTCGCAGCTAGGTTCATTTAAAATATGTCATTTTATGTAAATGATTTAGTAAGGTTTTTTAATGTAGACTCACCTTGATAAATATGCTTTGAAAGATGGTTTCAAACTAACACTTATGCGTTGACTCAAAATTTTCTTTCAAATTCCTTTATTTGACTACGATTTTAGAAACTTGTTTTACTGTTCTTCCATATATTACTTTATATGATTTTTTTGGAATCCATTTCATATTCGGTACATTCCACGTATTGACCTTGTATATTTTTGTGCAACATCCTTTTATGATATAAATTTAGGTGTTGGTGCCTAGACTGGTGGCTTGTTGGAATGCAACATTCAATCAGCACTCGGCGAGTCCTACTAATTTGGGGACTTCATGATTTTGTTTTAGTTAGTTCTAAGGGTTTTTTTTTGAATCAGCACTTGGAGAGTCCTCCTTATTTATTGCATATTAAGTAGCACTATTAGCTTATTCAAAGACTAGTGATATAGTCCCATGGATCTCTTAAATTTTTATTGTTCAGTCTTGCGTAAAACATAAGTTTTAGCTTCTGCTTTAGTTTTCATAAGTATTACTAAGAAATGTAACTAATAAAAAATACTACAATAATAATGTTCCTCCAACTATTCAAGAACAAATATTCTCTACTGGTGGATGCAATGAGACTTATTTCCGTCTAGCAATATATGAAATACTTTAATATGTATAACGACTAATTATCATGTCTAATTAGACGATGAAGGTTATATGAAAATTCTTGAAAGATTTAAAAGATTTTTATAAAAATCCATTGAGTATTCAATGATTCTAAGATTGCATGACACAGGGAAAGAATCTATTTAACCTCAAGAAAATAACTAAAAATGTCATGCATTAGTGCATTTGGTGCACTTATAGATTGGTTGTTTTATATATATATATATATATATATATATATATATATATATATATATATATATATATATATATATATATATATATATATATATATATATATATATATATTTACTTATATATATATAGTTATGTGAAGGGATTGTCATATTATCGTTCAAGTTATGCCAAGAAGCAAACAAAGCAAGTGACTCAGCACAAAAAAGATATGTTATTTTCTTTGAGAAGAAAAAAACGAGCTTTAATAAAATTTGGATGATCAATATTTGAGTCAAAAATGATTTGATCATGTAGATGCAAAATATTTATTTCATTGGCGTGAAGCTTGATCACAAATGAGTTATTTCTTAACATATGGAAGCACAACAATATCTTGGCATTCAAAGAATCAAACATTGGTAACCACTTCTTCAGATCATGCAAATATGATATTTACCTATGAAGTAAGGCGGGAGTGTCTTTGGTTAGAATCAAGGTATGCCGGGAGTGTCTTTGGTTGGAATCAAGGTCTATCATATTCACAAAACGTGTAATTTTCATTTTTTAGAGAATATTCCTGTCACTATAAACTAAAATAATATATAACTGAAATGAAGGTAGATACAATCAAAGGAGATCAGACAAAACATATTTCACCAAAATTCCTTTTCACACATGATCTTCAACAAAATCGTAAGATAGATGTTCAAAGACCCGTACAAGTGATAATCTTATAAACTTATTCACTAAGGATTGCCAACATTAATATTTGAGAAGTTGTGATATAAGATTAGAATGCATCATATCTGATATCAAGTATAATTTTTATCGAGGGAGAAAAATATGTGTTGTATTCTTTTCCTTAACCATGATTTTACCCCAATTGGGTTTTCCTGGTATGAATTTTAATGAGAAAAAATTCAAAGTGCATGAAAAGATGTGTGTACTCTTTTTTCTTCACTCAGAATCTTTTTCCATTAGGATTTTTCCTCATAAGATTTTAACGAGGCATATTAATTATAGACATCTAGGGGGGGTGTTATTAAATTATATAGTATGGATGTCCACTACACCAAGAAGTTACTACTTCCCTTCATTATGAAAATAACCTCCGTCTTTATGATCATTATTCTTGTAAACTTTCATCTTCATAACCTCCTCCATTATATTCATGTTTATGACTAACCTTTTATATGCCTATTTGTCAAATTATAAAAAGAGGCATATATCGGGGAATAAAGGTTCATATTATACACACTTCATGATTTTGTGAACACTCAAACACTCGAAAAAAAGAAAATTATCTTATATTATTCTTCTTGTCTTATATTCTTTTTTTCTCTTCTCTTTATATTGTTCTTTTGTTCTTAAATTTTACAACACAATAAAATATTGGTCAAATAAATTAAAAAAAAATTCTTGTGCTTGTAAGACAATCAATCATAATCATATACAACACAAAAGAAAACAAAAGCAAAGAAAAGTCAAATGGGAGTGGAAATTGGATACAAAGTAATAGGAATTACATCTTCATTACATTCAAACTAAAGCACTCCATGTAGAAAAACAACGATGATAAATAGAAGAAGTTCCCAATTACTAACAAGCCCCGAGCTATCCTCTTGATGTAAACACGGGATCTAAGATAACAAGTGACACCAAGATAACTCTGAAATTGACATATCATAAGCATACCAAACTAATTTGAATAAAGAGATACTACGCATAATCTAAAATAGTGGTAACTGAAAGTGGGGAATATGTAACTAGATTGAATATATCAAATATACTAAAAGTTCAATAATAATTGAAATATCAAACTCAAATCTAAAGCTGAACTTAATAATATGTCTGAAAAAGACTTTACTAACTAAAGTTGCTAGGACATGCCCCAACTAACTCTAGAAAAAATTAAAACTCAAATGAAAGACTAAATACGTAAAATATGTATGATATTCTCGAAGTATGAAGACTCACCACTGATGCTGCTTGGTACGGATCGGAAATCAATCTATGAATAATCTGAATATTGAGTATATTGACCTACATCATGAAAGAAGGTAGCATATTGTCTGCGTCAGTACATGGAATGTACTGAGCATGCCTGATATAAAATATATCTAAATAAACATATAAACTGAACAAAATGGAATTGATCAATGATATAAATGGATTGGGTGAACTTACGTTTGTACTCTTTGACTATCATTTAACCTAGTCTGAAATTCATTAACTCGTGAGATTTAGCCTCTCGCAACTATCTTGGAAAGAACTTGTCACGAAACGCTCTAATAAAACAGTCGCCAGTTACAGGATCTTCACCCACACTCTTGTTTTCTTTCCACTAAGTGTACAATACGTGATAAACATCCTTAAGCTAGTAGGGTTCCAACTCTACCCTATAAGTACCAGTCACTTGCATCACTCTAAATATTTTCTTAACCTTATCAATGAAGTTTTGTAGGTCCTCACCAACCTGCGACCCTATAAACTCTGGCGGATTCATCCGAATAAAATCTTGAACTTTTGTTGTTGCTGATCAAACATTAGCATTAGTAGAAACTAGAACGTGCTAATTGTTCTGGTTAGTAGTCATACTCTGAGCCAAAAGATGAATCACATTCCAAAACTCTACATTCAAAACCTCATGGTCTGAGACTGTAGGAACTACTTTAGCATTGCGTACATTTGGATTTCTTAAGTAAGCTTTACAAGGAGACATGATCTGAAACACATGACGACGAATTAGAAAGAAAATCATACACACACACACACGATAATAATAGCCAGAATGTAAAGTTCTATCTAAAACACTTTGTAAACTCTCTCTCATTATATGTGGTGCACTTCACACCCATGAAAGAGACTTTACTTAGTGCTTCAGACATCATATGACTCTTGAACCTAATGTTTTGATACCATGTTTTCATGCCTCAAGACTACCCATTTGATGTAAAAACATGACCTAGTATCACGAGTGACCCCCAAAAAACCCTGAAGCTGTCATATCATAAGCATACTAAAACAATCTGGATAAAAAGATATTGTGCGGAAACCAAAACAGTGGTAATTGAAAACGGGGAATACCCAACTAGTCTGAATATATGAAATATACTAAGATTTCAATAATATCTACAATATCAAACTCAAATCTAAAGCTGAATCTAATCCTATATCTAAAAATCCTCTACTCACTTAAGTAGTCGGGACATGCCCCCAGATTAGCCTAGAAAAAGTTAAACTGAAATGAAAGACTAAATACGAAAAGACATGTATGTTTTCCTCAAAGTTTAATGACTCACTACCGAAGTTGTTGAGTACATACCAAGAATCGATCTATGTATGAGATGGATGTTGTACCTGAACCTACCTCATAAAAGGATGTAGCACCTAATATGCTTTAGTACTTGGGAATGTATTGAACATGCAAGATATATAATATATCTGAACAAACATATAAACTGAACATAACATAACTGAACAATGATATAACTGGATATGAATTTATATACTAACATGTTTATTATAAAAACTGAACGTAATGAGCAAGTACTAAATAATAGATAGGACATGGTGATTGAATACCTAAGTATAAACTGAAAACATGGTCAAGAGGACTAATGTTTGATTGTGGGAACTACTATTAACCAACATAAAACAACGTGAGTTAAACATGGATTCTAATTTATACGCCCCATCGATAGGACCCAATATATCTTGTCAATGGTATAAACGCATGACTGGTGTGATCACTAATTATAATGCCCAACTGAGGGGAATTATAAGCCTACTGGGGCAAGTAACTCTGGGACTATATGGGTACACTGAATCCTAGTCCAACTCGTTGTTAAGCCTACTCTCAACTATAAATGCATATAATATAACATAACTGAAATATACTAGAATAGCTCAATTTTATGACATGTTAATTGAGAATGCAACATTTTAAATACTAAAACTAAAACATTCGAAATCTGAGTCATGTATATCTGGTTATCTGACATAGCTAGTGTAATTCATAAACTAAATAAATCTACACAATTAGGGTCCTGAGTTCATTGCAAACAACTATGAAACGATGTTACATAGACATGATAATCTGATAAAAAAACTATAAAAGTTAAAGCACAATGATTTTCCAAAGTTATTGAAACCCTAGTCTAAACATGATGAAGGGAATCAATAATCTTATTGAATTCTAGGGACCTACTAGATGAAAGGAACCCACTAGTGAAATTCCATATACCTGATGACGAAAACTATGGGGAAATCCTATGATTTCGGGGCTGGAACTAAAGAACCCTGCTTCCTTCTTGGAAGTGTTTGATTTGCCTCTTTTGTCCTTTTTTCTCCTAAGTTTGATGAATTTTTAGTGAATGAATCGCTTAGGGCAAGATCTGACTAAGTTCCTACGCTTAAACTTACCAAAACTATGTACTTTAGGAATCAAACGACGTAGTGTAAGAGCCCAACGCATAGGGGAAAGGAGATCGTGACTTAATTCTGACAAAGTCCACCCACGGAAGGACCTACGATCCGTGGGTTGACCTACCAACCATAGGTAGGGGTTATCCATTAAGTCTTCTCGATAGGGCTTCACTAAAATAAGCAAAAAATTTTACTTAAAGACGGAATTAGCAAACACGATGGCGTTCGGAAGAAAATTCAATTATCTTTCTTTTGATAAATCATGTTCCACCTAATCTCTTTTATGTAAAGAGTTACAACCGTTTGAAATTGCTACAACATCACTTTCCCTCTAACTGGCTGCTAACCCTCACCTACGGTCAGTCATACGATTCGTAGGTCCAACCACAGACTGTACTGGTTGACTGAGGGTGGGATCAAAGACGATAAAGATTTGGACCTTAACGATGGAACCCCACCTACGGTCTGTGGTTCGTTCCATTAACACTGGAACCAAATTTTCTTCGTTTGGAGATCCGATGTGTTATAATTACAAATGATTGAAATATAATGAAGATTGTTAAAAAGCCTTTTGATTCATTAGAAAACAATACAACAACAAAACTTAAAAAAGATTTAAAAGTAATCATGAAATTATCATGGATAAAGGAAACTGAAATACAACAAAACAAATTTAAAATATGAAGGGTAATTTTGTTATTTAGTGAGTTTATCCCATGATAAAATATGATGAGATTACTATACAGTCTATACAGTCTATAGATAAGATAAATGATCCCGGTATTAATTATTAATCACATAATAAGTTTTTTCGAATTGGACAACCCAAAAAAATAATAATTAAGTGGCATCACATTTTAATTCCGAGACTATATGTTGTTATCCCTCACAACAATCTACCCTTTAAAAGTTTGAAAATTGATAAAATAAAAGGATCTAACTTTAACACAAAAGACCGGGGTTAATTTACAAACTTTTAACACTATTAAAAGTGTGCATAATTAACTTCTTCTACCTAATACACTTAAATTACATATTTAGTATGCAAAAATTAAATAATACATGAATTACGGATACCAGCAAAAATTAAATAATAAAATGAATTACGCATACCATTATAAATTCACTAATTATTAGTTTGAATGTTTGACTTATTCAGGTTTATTTCTTTTAAATGAACATTATTTTTGAGGGATCTATTATTTTTAAATTATGAGTACATTAATATATTTTTTCTTTTCAAGTTAAATAGTATAAATATTTTTATTTGAGCAGGTGCAAAATTTGCTTTAGTCACTATAAAATAACCAAAAGATTCTAGTATTGGTAAAATATACACAATAATTAAACGAATTGATAAATTTCATCTAGAATATTAAACGCCAACTTACCTATTTAAATTAACTTTTAGATTAATTTATATTATTATAAAATAAAATTTGGAATATAACATTAATACAAATTTTCCTTAATAACTTTAAGTATTAAGAAAAAATTGCTTTTATTGGGATATTTGGCAAATAATTTAATGACCAATGTGAAATTTATGTATATAAATATGCATGATATTTCCTCTTTTTAGTACACATATTTTTAAGAGAGAATTAACTAATAGCGTATTTTAGTATATTCTAGTATGGAGCATAAGAAGACAGCAGGACGCCAAAAAATTTCATTGGCAAAAATAGAGAATGAATCTGCTAGACTCACCAAATTCTCTAAACGTCGTTCTGGCTTATACAAAAAAGCTTGTGAACTTGTTAGAGAATGTGATGTAGATCTTGGAATTGTTATGTCTTCACTGAAAGGTATACCTTATTCCTTTAGTAGTCCAACCTCTAATGTGGTCATTGATCGTTTTATAAATCCTACAGCAAATTTAAGTTCAAGTGACCGTCTTGTTGCTGTAGAAACACGCAAAAAAGTAAGTCAATTTAATGATATTCTAAATTAATTGGACGAAAGAGAAAAAATTGGAAATGAAAAATTAGATCGAATGAATGAGGCTAGAGATCTAGGTTGGTGGGAGTCAATAGATCAATTGAATGTACATGATGTAATGATGTTGGAAGCATGGCTGATATCTGGTGAATTTAAATTGAACGAACATTTGGAGCAGCTAGAAAATGGAGCTTCATCCTCCTCACAAATTCCATCAGATGATGCAAATATCTCACCAAATGTCTTCTAGACGAATTATCTTAAGATATTTATCAAAGTCCTTTCCTTAATTTTTTTTGTTATTTATTAATTTGTTTGAATTATGCTATTTAATTCTTGTACTTTGTAGTTTGCAATGATATTTATTGAAGACATTTATATTCATGATTACCCATTGTCTCCAACTATTTTTGAATTAATACGCAAACTAATATAGGAACCTCTTAGTTTATCTAAAACTATGTTTGAAGCACGTCATATCAAAAAAAAAATTATGAAAGTAGAGGAGAAAGAGATATATGTAACTAAAACTAACTAAAATACAAAAGGACTTAAGTCTTTGCGACGAAAGAGTTTGATATAAAATAAATATTTAAAGGAGAATTTAAACTCTTCGAGTCTTATTTCAAAAAGGTCTAGAAGTTCCAACAAGTTAAATTCATATTTTTGGGATAACATAAAAAGGGAATGTAGTGCAAAACTCATCCAAGTACATTTAACAAGAATGCTGGTAAAAGATATTGACCGAAGTCAAACTTTGGTCAAACATTAAAGACGAAACACCTAATGACATAAATTTGCATCGGAAGCCTCGAGGCCCAAACGAACCATGCCACTAGCCCAAATTGGCCTTAGGAGTTGATGGAACGACGAAAATCGCATTTGATAACTGAATTTCCAATGCTGACTAAAATCACCCCTTTCGCTTAAGAACTTCTATAGCGAGAAAAATTCGCGTTAAACTCAAATGAACGATTCAATGATCGAACTGTCTGTCCTATGAAGTCATAAATAACTTGAGGTGACTAAAGGATCATTACATGTTGATAATACAATCACACCTTAAAATAAATTTTAAAACTTCATGCTTCTATCGCATAGAGATTCAATAAATGTTATTATCCGGAAATGAATCATTTATAAAGTAGTAAGTGGGTTATTTACATCCTAAAGTACGTAAAATTCATGAAATGATTTTCGGCTACATTAATTAATCATTGGATGAAAAAAGTAAGAAATCTAGTGAATTTGATTGAAAATTGAAGTCACTGTCATTTTATGAATTGTAGTATAGATTAATTAAAGTGAAAGTACATAACTTGTTTATTCACATGCACGAAGCAATGTGAATAACTTCTTTTTTTTTGTTTCAACAAAAGAAAAATTATTACCGCACAACTCTCTAAGAGTTTTACTAAGAGTTTTCTGTTACTCATAAAACCCATAAACCCACGACTACTAGGACTCTTAACAGACACTAAGAATCTTCCCGCTTCCTAGTAATTAAGAAGCTTCACTACTTCTGCATGATTGAGAGGGTTGGTTAAAATATCAGCAGCTTGGTGTTCACTTTTTCCGTAGACAACATCAATGATCTTATCCCTTGTGAGATCTTTCAGGAAATGAAATTTCAAATCAATGTGTTTGCTCCTCCCGTGCAAAACTCGATTTTTGGAAAGCTTAATCGCTGAATCGTTATCACAGTAAATAAGAGTTGTCTTTTGCGGAAGAAGACATAGTTCAACTAGAATATTCTTCCACCAGATTGCTTGAGTGGCGCACACAACCATAAATTCTACTTTTGTAGTTGACAACATAACAATTGATTGCTTCTTGGAACACCATGAAATAGCACCTGATCCAAACATAAAAACATAACCATACGTGTTTTTCCTATCATCTTTATCTCCAGCAAATTCACTATCTGTGAATCCAATTAAATATGATTTTCCTCCTAATCTGTACAAAATTCCAAGATCATTCATACCTTGTAAATACCTAAGAATTCTTTTAGCAGCCATCAAGTGAGTTTCTCTTGGATTTTCCATATACCTGCTTATTAAACTTATAAAGTACATTATATCAGGTCTAGTCGCTGTCAAATGCATCAAGCATCCCACAATCTGCTTGTAGAAAGTTTTGTCAATCCTTGTTCCGATAGGGTTTTTTTCAAGCTTCAGCCCCGTTTCTACTAGGGTGGTGACATAAAAATTTCACCAGAGGATTGCTTCACTTCAACAGAAAGTAATGCATCATGCCATGATCCGACATATCAATCTCGGTCCTCATCAATTGCATTAAGCAATATATGATCATTTCCAGTATACATTAAATCATCTTCATGTCAGCACACAATCACAAGATTTCCGTCTTTATTTTTAGTATAAAGTGTATGCTCATAAGGACATTTTTTATAACCTGTATTATTCAAATAAGTATATCAAGCTCGTGGAGCTTGATTTATCCCATATAATGTTTTTCGCAATTTGTAAACTTTATGTTCGCGGCCATACTTAATGTAACCAGGGGGTTGATCAACATACACATGTTCTTGCAATTCTCCATGTAAGAAGGCTGATTTCACGTCCAATTGATAAATTGGCAGTTGTTTAGCATTGCTAGTGCCACCACCAACCAGATGGTGTCAAGTCTGACTACTAGAGCAAACACCTCTTTGTAATACACACCACAATCATTCATATATCCTTTGGTCTTTTGTAGGTAGAAAAACCTCAACAGTTGTAGCAGCAGTTTCTAGAATTTCAGACCTTGGAGCTACATCTTCAGATTCATTATCACATAGAATTTGACTAGACAACTTTTAATCCAAGTTCCAAGTATTGTCTTCATCGAAAACAATATATGTACTAGTCACTATCTTTTTTGTCAGAGGATTAAATAGATTGTACGCCTTGGACTTCTTTATAAGACCAACAAAGACACACTTAACGCGTTTATCGTCAAGTTTTTTCTCTTTACATCTGGGACATGTGCATAGGATGCAGCAAAATTTTTTGAAGTGATCTACAGTCGGTCTCCTTCCACTCCAAGCCTTTTCTGGTGTGATATCTCAAAGAGTAAAGTAGAACTTAAGATGTGGATACTCCAATTTGTTGCATCAGGTCAAAATGCCTTCGGAACTCTTCCTTGAGCCAGCAAGCTTCGAGCCATGTAAAGAATGGTTGTCCTTTCTCTCCAATACACCTTTTGTTGAGGTATATATTATGTTGTGATCTTTTTTTTGGAATGCCACAGGACTTACAAAATTCTTCAAATGCCTTTGAGAAATATTCGCCTCCACGATCTGTTCGAAGGCTTTTTATGGTCTTCTCTGTCTCATTCTCAACATGAGCTTTGAAATATTTAAATACATTAAAGCCTTTGATTTTTCGAGTGAAAAATATACCCAAGTCTTTCGAGAATAATCATCAATAAAGACAATAAAAAAACTTTTGCCTCCATTAGAGATCGATGTTTATCGTCCTACAAATGTCTGAGTGAACTAACTCCAACATCTCTTTTGCTCGCCATGACTTGCCTTTCGGTAATTGAGACCAGTGTAGTTTGCAAGAACACATTCTTCACATACTTGAGAAGGAACAACAATTTTAGGAAGTCCCGTTACCATATTCTTCTTGTGAAGGATCTTCAAACCACCAAAATTTAGATGACCATATCAAAAATTCCACAACCATGAAGGTTCTCTCACTTTCACTATAAAACAAGATTTATTTCAATCATCAAAAGGAACAACCTGTCATGACTCATTTTCACAATAGCGATAACTCTAGAAGAATCAGAAATCTCGCAACAATCGTTCCTAAGGGTGATGACATATCCTTTTTCTAACAATTGAGCAAAACTCAATAAATTATTTTTTAAATCAAGAAATCAAAACACATTAGATATGTTTTCCGCACACCCATTTTTTGTTCTAAAATTGACATTACTCTTCCCTATTATATTCACAAGGGAGAGATCACCAAAATCAACCGTTAAACGGAAGCTTTCATTTAAATTAGAGAAAGAAGACTTATTTCCAATCATGTGGTGACTGCAACCAATATCCACATAGCAAAGAGCTTGCTCCTCAGGCCCATTTTCGTCGTGGATTGCTATTAACAAGGTTGCTCCTTCATTGTTCTCAGAAAAATTTGACTATTCTTCTTTATAACTAGGTAATCTAGTACGACATTCATAACAATAATGGCCAAATATATGGAAAGGATAACATTCTACCTCAGATTTGTCAAAATCTTTTCCTCTGCCTTTGCCATTGTTTATATTATTGACTCTAAAATTCTTGTTGCACTCTTTGATGTCATCATCCCCATTAATTTCCTCGATCTCCTCTCCCTCTTTCTCTACCTCAACCCCTTCCTCTCGAATGGGAAGAAATAAAAGTAGAAGCGTTAAAGTCCTGCTCCTCAAAAGTTGAAATTCAGTTCATCTTTTTCTCATGCACCAACAAGGAGCTTTGCAATTCGTCAAGTGACAAAGCATCTATGTCTTTTGACTCCTTAATCAAGCATACAACATAATCAAATTTTGGTGACAAGGAAAGCAATATCTTTTCAACAATTGTGACATCGTTCATTTTTCTCACCATGAAATCACATCTAGTTGCTTATCTCCATGGTTCTAGCACAAAAGCTATTG
Organism: Solanum lycopersicum; assembly: GCF_036512215.1. Lineage (NCBI taxonomy): Eukaryota > Viridiplantae > Streptophyta > Magnoliopsida > Solanales > Solanaceae > Solanum > Solanum lycopersicum. The sequence goes on from NC_090809.1 coordinate 6,886,388, forward strand.
ATAATTTCACCCTCCTTCATCTGCAAAGTTTCTAAGTCCCTCCTCCGAGCTTGAAGTTGTGCTCGCTTCACTCTTATATTACCTTGATACTTTTTTTTTTCATGGAGTCCCATATATCTTTGGAATTTTATTTGCAAAGAATAGTTTCAAATATTGGCGTTCAATAGCAAAGACGTAATTTTTTGCTTTCTTCATTCAAACTGTCTTTTGAGCATTCGTCAAAGCTTTGCCATCCGCTAGAGTGCCGATTCCATCCTCGACAATCAGCCAATACACCTTTGACCGTAAAAATTTTTCCATTAGCATACTCGCATGGTCATATCCATTTAAATGAGGGACGACTGCTTGCAGTAAGTTTATCTCTAAAGCCATAGATGAATACTGAATTTCTGGGTGAACTCTCTCTCACATTTTTTTTAAAAAAATTATTAAACCTGATTCTTGATACCACTAATAGAAAATAACAAGAAGAACGATGAAGAAAGTCAATTGAAATAAGCAACATAAGAAAAATTATTACTGCACAGCTCTCTTATATTCAATAGCAATCAATAAAAGTCAATATATAGACTATTAGGACTCCTAACAGACGCTACTAACTCACTAAGAATCTGCCCACTTCCTAATAATTAGGAATTGAACATTTCAACAAAATAAAAAGGCCAACAAATATTAAATAAATGATTTCTAAACAAAGGAACACTTCCAAAACGGTTTCTTATGTTGACTCACCTTGATATATATGCATTGAAAGATGGTTTCAAACTAATACTTAAGCATGGACTCAACCCAAAATTGGATCGTCTTATTGCATCAAGACAAGTCACCATAAACCCAACTAATATGACAACTGCAGAAGTAAAACAAGGAAAAGAGACTAAAACCATCTAATAATATGGAATCAATTAAAATAAAACGCTAAAATCCAGTTTCACGTGTACAAGTATCCAAAGTATTACAATTAATTTGAAAGAAAAATATAAGTCTCAAATGATATTATCCCTATAATAGAGTAAAATCATAAATAAGGAGAGGGAGTGTCCGCTGAGATGACAAATAACTACCTCACAAATCTCCATAGAAAGCTCGGTCAAGAAGAGAAGACACAATAATCACGAAGATCAAGTATTTCAATAATGATAATAACTATATGTACTTGAGGTTTTCTGGAGACGGAAGCATCATCTTTTTCTCATAAAAATCAAGAAAAATTCTCATATAGGAGAACTCATGTAATTTGAAATTTAGAGAAGTGGACCTTTCTTTTAAATTTTGATTTGGTAGAATTGAATTATGTAAAGAAAGGATAAGTCTTTCCTATAAAAAAACACTATACATACAAAGAGAAAAAGAGACAAAGAAAACAATTAGTTCTATACGTACTCGGTAGAAGGATGAAGAAAATCAAATGAAGAGACCTTACCCCTAGAACAAGAACTAGGTTCTTGTAAGTTGGTTTAAGACAGAACAAAAACACTTGTTTAAAATAAAAACCTTCCTCAATCAAGGAAGGAAACCTTGTTTTTTTAATTCAACTAGATGATTTAATGATTACAACTCAATAATCAATAACTTCACCACTACGACAACTATCGATTAACTATAATCGACTACTTCTTATCTCCAAAAGGCCAAACCCACCTTTTGTTACAAACCTCACCAAAACTCAACTCTACAAGAAGCCAAACCCACTTCTTGTACAAAGAAACGTAACTATCGACTCAACAATGAATCAAGAAAAATAATTTTACACGTTCAAGACTTTCTAACTCAAGAACTTCTTGAACTTAGTAACAATATTGATCTTGAAAGCTTTTACTTGATGAACAACTCTCGCTTTTCTCTCGATGTAAAAGTCGTGCCTTTCTCTTCTGCGTTTGATCTTATTTTATAGAGATTTCTCATGCCCTGAATCCTTATCAAATAAGGTAAGGAAGTTGCAGTTATAGTTAAACAAGGAGTACTTATTTTACCTTTTATTGTACAATCCTTTTTCTATATAACTTCCTTATTTAATAAAATATATTAAGGTTTCCTCATTTGTATCAACTTGTATTTTCAGCATCTTTAGCACTTTTACATTTAATTGTTTAATTCTGGTTGCGGCAATTAATTTCGATCGCTGTTGGCTGCAACACTTAATTCGAATGGACAAATCTGGCAAACTTATGTATACATATATTTGCATTTCTTGTCTATCATCAAAACACCAATTTTATATTCTTTGCATATACCCCCTTTTTGATGAAGATAAACCTATGTGATGCAACATATAATAATCTTCCCCCTTTTGACAAATCAAAAAGTATTCAATAACCACAAAACAAAACCAAATAACAACCACAACAACAATTGAAGCTCATCCAGTTGAGCAAAAAAAAAATGTTCTGGCAACACAATGAGAAATATCAACACAGAGTGAATGACTCAAAAGAACCAGGTGCATACAAGGTGCTTTTCAAGTTGAAGATTGGCTACGCTTTGTGGAGGCAGAAGAACGCATATCAAGTACTCTATCAACCCTTACATTGTTCGCAAGCTGCTGTTGCACCAACTGATCTTTCAACCGATGAATCTCAGCATTGGAAGTATGAAGTTCAGCACACAAATAATGGTTTTCCAATTCAAGAGTGGCATATTTTTCTTCTACAACTTTGAGTTCCCTGAGTAATTGAGCAACATGACCAGATGAACATGGAGAAGCATTAGCAACCTGCTCCGATTCCATGGGAATGCCACAATTAGCAAGAATAGATTGAGTAAACATATATGCACGAGTCAAAACCTATCCTTCTCCTACTGGTACTTCAAACGCATTAAACACTTTGGTTAAAAGATTCCGAAATGCTAATTGATGAGAACCATGTTGAGGATCAACGATTCTAGCAATGTGCTTGATAATCAGTGTGGGCCAGTCAATATGTTCTTTTTATTCAAGAGCATTCATAAGTCCCATGTCCCTTATAAAAGCAATGTGACGATGGTGACCCCTGGGTAATATTCCTTTGTGTACTATTTCAAAAAGAAGCTTATGAACTGATCCCATGACACCTTTTAACACAGTATGTGCCCTAGAAGTGACTCTTCCTTGAGAAAACTTGGAAGACTAGAGTGTTCATCAAAAACCCAATGATAATCAGTAATACCGACAGATGATATATGTAAAATTTCTCCAAGCTTAGTTGCATAAAAAACAATCTCAACTCCCTTCACACTAGAAGATACCACATCCCCTTCCAAGATCTTTAAATTTGTGTAGAAATTTACTACTTCTTGTTCATAAATTAGATTAGGTTCAAGAAATAGCTCCTCCCACCCATGAAACCGTAGTAACTCACAAACTTGCTTGACTATGTCCATTGATAGGATATCAGGATGAAAAGTCCTACCCCTAAACACTGTTTTAGTTTGAAAATACTCTGTCTTCCCAACTTTGAGAAATTTTTCCAAGTTTCTTTTTGCAGATTTTGACTTTGACTGAGGGGTTTCAGAAGTTTTAACCTCAGAGCAATCATCAGATTCAGAATCAAGAATCATTGGGGAAATAGATGAGTGAACAGGAGACTTACCCACACGATGACGCTTCCCACTGGATGCCGCACCACTATTTGGTTTGACTATATTCGCACTCCGAGTAATTGGTCTATGCGGATGAACTTGTTTGACAGTAATGTGTTTTTGTGGATGTCTTGGTTTCTGAGGGTGAAGTGTGCTGAGAAGAATATCATCAGTGTTTAGTGAATGTGAGGATAGTGATAGAGAGGAAGTAGTAGGTTTTGAGGGGTGGTCTTCTGAGATGGAGAAGAAGAGAGGTTTTTAATGGTAGTGGTAATGGGTGTTTTTGTGACTGGTGGTAGTAGTGATTCTGTGAATGGTGGTGGTGGTAATATAGGCTTATCTGATTTTGGGGAAGATGGAGAAGAAGTAGGCGGTTTGTTGGTGGGTTGATTTTCTTCTCCCTGAGCAGGTGTTGTATCAATGGAGGGATTTTCTTCCCCCTGAGAAGGTGATGTATCAATGGAGGGATTATCTTCCCCCTGAGAAGGTGCATTGTCAGATGAATTTTCATCATTTGAGTATGCAACAAGAGGATTAATCATGGTGATGAAAGGAAATTTCCTTTAAAAGGGAAGAAGAGAAGAAGTTGGTTGCCTGTTGGAAGAAGTGTGTTCTTGGGAACGCTTTTGTGGTGTTATCTTCGAGGGGTTTTAGTAATATGAGGGATTGATATTGAAGGGACGTGTGCATTGACAGTTGCACCTGCTTTTTAGAGGAGTGACATATGAGAGAGAAAGAGAAATAGTTTTCCCAGTTTTTTTGTTTTTGAATGCTGATTTCCGTGCTTAGTGTAAAGCATTTTTAAAACAACTAGACTAGACATGGTTCTTATATCCTGAGGACTTGGTAAGGCAGTAATCAATCCAAAAAGATGAGTCCTAGTGAGAGTCGATTTTTATGAAATGATTCTCTTCCTAGTGCTTTGGTGAAAATATCTGCAACTTGATCCTCAGTTTTGCAGAATGTCATTACTATGTTCCCCTTTTCAACATTATCACGAAGGAAGTGATGTCTAATATCTATGTGTTTGGTACGTTTGTGTTGAATCGGGTTTTCGGCCATGTTCATAGCACAGGTATTATCACAAAGAATGGGAATACAACCGGTTTTTATACCAAAATCTTTAAGCTGCTGTTTTATCCAAAGAAGTTGGGCACAACAAGAAGGAGTTGCCACGTAGTCACCCTCAGCAGTGGATAAAGCAACCAAATTTTGTTTTCTAGTTGCCCGAGATATTAGACATGGTCCTAAGAAGTGTGTCATTCCGTAGGTGCTTTTTCTATCTACCATATGTCCTGCATAGTCTGCATCAGCAAATTCCTTTAGATTGAATGAGTCACCAGTTGGATACCAGAGAAGCAGGTTCATTGTGCCTTTAAGATATCGCAAGATTCTTTTGAGAGCTTTAGATGTGATTCCTTGGGACAGGACTGAAAATGTGCACATAGACCAACACTGAACACTATATCAGGTCTACTGGCAGTGAGGTATAGGAGTGATCCAATTACATCTCTGTATCTAGTGTCATTCACTGGTGAACCTGGTTCATATTTATCAAGTTTTGTTGTTGTACCAATGGGTGTATCATTTGACTTAGCTTCATTCGTATCATATTTATTCAGTAATTCCTTGATGTATTTTTGTTGATGAATTGATGTTCCATCTAGAGTTTGTTTAATTTGGAGTCCTAAAAAGAAGTTTAGTTCTCCCATCATACTCATCTAAAATTCACTATTCATTAGTTGAGCAAACTCTACTCCAAGTGAGTCATTAGTTCCTCCAAATATGATATCATCTATATATACTTGAACTATGAACACATCTTCACCTTGTTTTTGAAGAAACAATGTATTATCAATTTTGCCTATTGTGCATCCATGTGTGAGAAGAAAAGTGGACAATCGATCATACCATGCTCTTGGTGTTTGCTTGAGCCCATAGAGTGCTTTGTCTAGTTTGTATACATGATCAGGGTACTTGGTATTTTCAAAACCGGGGGGTTGTTTTACATAGACCTCTTCTTGTAGATAACCATTTAAAAGGCACTTTTGACATCCATATGATAGAGTTTAAATTCCATGTGAGCAGCACATGCAATCAATATTCTAATTTCTTCAATTCTTGCCACGGGTGCGAAGGTTTCATCATAGTTTATCCCTTCTTCTTGGTTATATCCCTGTACAACTAGACTAGCTTTGTTGTGTATGATTTGTCCTTGTTCATTAAGCTTATTTCTAAATACCCACCTTGTTCCTATTACCGTTCTGTTTTGAGGTTTAGGAACCATGTTCCATACTCTGCTTCTTTCAAACTCATTAAGTTCTTCTTGCATGGAACTAATCCAATCAGAGTCTAATAGTGATTCTTTTATATTTTTTGGCTCAATCAAGGATACGTAGGCAGAATAAGCACACATGCTACGTAATTTCGATCTTGTTGAGATACCAGAGTTAAGAGGAGTAAGAATGTTTTGTAAAGTATGAGAGCTTTGATGCTTCCAGCTATGAGTTTGGATGTTGACTGACTCTTCAGATGCAGTAGGACCGGTTTCAGTAGCAAACTTATCTTCTGTTTCAGGTGTTTTATGAGAGGATATGATTTCTTCTACCCATATTTTTGGTTATGATGACATTGAGTGGGTGACTTCATTATGTTCATCCTCTGAATTTCCTTCAATTTCATTATTACTTTCATTAAAGACAACATGAACACTTTCTTCTACACGGTTTGTTCTTTTATTAAGTACCTTGTAGGCTTTGCTTTGTGAAGAATAACCCAGAAAAATTCCTTCGTCACTCTTGGCATCAAATTTACCCAAGTTGTCTCTGTCATTGTTGTGTATAAAGCATACACACCCAAAGGCCCTAAGATGTCCTAAATTTGGTTTTCTTCCTTTTAGCAACTCATATGGTGTTTTGTTTAACACTGATCTGATCATGAATCTATTTATTATATAGCGCCCTGTGTTTACTGCTTCAGCCCATTAGGATTTTGGAAGTTTGCTTTAGATCAACATTGTTCTTGCGATATCTTCTAGTGTTCTATTTTTCCGCTCAACTACTCCGTTTTGTTTTAGTGTTCTAGGTGCTGAAAAGTTGTGCTCAATCCCGTTTGGAATACAAAATTATAGGAATTGTGAGTTTTCAAACTCAATCCCATGATCAGATCGGATGCTAATTATTTCTTTGTTGATTTTTTTCTGAACCAGCTTTGCAAAGATTTCAAACATAGTGAATGTTTCATCCTTTGTTGCAAGAAATAGTGTCCAAGTGAATATTGAATAATCATCGACTATTACAAACACATATCTTTTCCCACCTCTGCTTTGTACACGCATTGGTCCACACAGATCCATGTGAAGCAGTTCTAGTGGCTTGGTAGTACTGACTGTCAACTTTGGTTTGAATGATGATCTCACCTTTTTTCCTTGAATGCAGGTTCCACATACTTTGTTGTTACTGAAACTTTTGGTTGGTAGTCCCCTAACCAGGTCCTTAGATATGAGTTTATTTATTGTTGTCATGCTTATGTGACCCATTCTTTTGTACCAGAGCATGGAGCAATCAGAAACTGCACTTAGGCATTTAAGAGTATCTTCCTTAGAATCAACAATCTTGACTTTATACACATTCTTGTGTCTCTTACCTAGTAGAATCAGGTTCCCAGTCACTGAATTTGTCACTCTGCATTCTTTTTCTGTAGAGAGTACATTGTTTACTCTATCGCATATTTGAGATACGCTCAATAGATTAAGTTGTAGGCCATTCACATAGTATACGTTTTCAATTGCATAAGTATCCATAGATTCAACCTTTCCAATTCCCTGAATTTCCCCACTTTTTTCCATTACCAAAGGTGACGTTTCCTCCTTTTAAGTTTTTGAGTGAGAGAAAGCTACTTTTATCTCCAGTCATGTGTCTGGAACATGCACTATCCAAGTACCATTGTTGTTTATTCCTCCTCACTAATCCTTGTAGTTAATTTCGTGGGTTAGATTTTGGTACCTAGATTCACTTTGATTTTTGCTTGAAAAATGGATGAATAAGATTTTTTCTGGCCCATCTGCGAAGAGATTTGGCTGTAGGGGTTTGTTTTTGTTCATTGATTTTCTCATGATGAGGTTTTCTTAGACTGTTAAGATTATTGTTATGAGCAATTAATTTTTTTCGACAATCGTAACTTTTATGCCCTCCCAGCCCACAGTGCATGCATAAACAATCTATGTTGGGATTTTTTAGTTGAAGATTAGTTTTATCAAAACCTATTCCATGTCTCTCAGAAGTACGATTCTTGTGAATTCAGCAATATGAAGGACCTAGTCCATCTCATTCCATTCTCAGCTTCAGTTTTAGGCACAAGAAGCTCTTTAGTTAGCTCTTCATTCCTTTTACTTACCAATTCTAGGTTTTCACTGAGCTCAGTATTTTCGGATAATAGATGAAGATTTTGTTTTTCAAGCTTCTTGTTTTCTTGTCTTAATGATGCATAGTCTTCCATTATCAATTCTTTTTTTGAGTCTATTGTATTATATGCATCGATGAGGGTGGAGAGTAGAGATTCTAGCTCCCTTTTTGAGTATGAGTTTATATTGTCTTGTATGTGATGAAGACTAACCTTTTCATTTATATCTTCTTCTTCTTTGTCTTCTTCAGAATCTGATCCAGCCATAAGTGCTAATATAGTTTCTTGGGATCTGCAGGTTTCCTTTTCTTCTTTGGTTTCCACTGCTACTAGGGCGAGAAAGTCATAATCATCTTCTTGTTCTAGAGCAAGAAGAGATTTGTTTTCTGTCTCATCATCATCATATTCTTCATCAGATGAATTCCCCATTGCTGCAAAGACTTTTTTCATTGAGATATCTGCTTCTTCAGTTGTCATTCTTCTGTTTGAAGGAACAAACTTATCTTTCTTAATGTCTTTTCCCTTCTCTGAGGTTGTCTTTTTCTGCTCTAACGACCAAAGTGGACAGAATTTGATGAAGTGATCTGGACTTCCGCACTTATGACAAACTTGGTCTTTAGTGCTTTCATTGGACTTTTGAGGAGTTTTCTTTTGGAATGTTTGTCCTCTTTTCAGCATTCTGGTGAACCTTGTGGTTATAAGGGCGATATTTTCATCCTCAAAATCATCTGATGCAGTAGCCTTCAGAACAAGGTTCCTTTCCTTTCTCTTTCCTCCGATTTCTTTTTCTTGATTTTTCTTGAGTTCATATGTGATAAGGTTTCCAAGCACTTCATCCACAGCCAGTGCATCTAGGTCTCGGTGTTCAGTGATAGCCTCGACTTTGCTTTCCCAAGTATCAGGAAGAACACTTAAGAGTTTCCTTACTGTCTTTCCAGTGGGAACTATCTCTCCAAGGAATACATCTCATTGAAAATTGAAGTGAATCTAGTATGTATATCTTGTATAGTCTCTCCTTCTGCCATTCTGAATAGTTCATATTGTCTTTTTAAGCTATCAATTTTGGACTTCTTGACTTGTGTTGTTCCTTTATTAGTGGTTTGTAGTGTTTCCCATATGGCTTTATTATCTTGACAAGACGAGATTCGATTGTATTCTTCTGGTCCTATACCACATATCAGAATTTTCTTGGCTTTGGCATTGTTTTGGATTGCAAGTTTGTCTTCAGCATTCCATTCAATTCTTTCCTTTGGGATTGGTGATTCCATCAGTTGCAGTTTTCATAGGTATAGTTGGTCCATCTAGAATGACTCCCCATAGATCATGATTTTCGCCGATAAGATGATCCATCATACAATTCTTCCACCATCCATAGTATTTGTCATTGAATAGTGGTGATCGTGTTTGTGAAGCTCCCTCTTGTAGGGTAGGTGGTAATGTCATTGAGTCTTTTGAAGGTGTAAATATTTTATCGAAAAGACCTGCTCTGATACCAATTGAAGAGACCTTACCCCTAGAACAAGAACCAGGTTCTTGTAAGTTGGTTTAAGACAGAACAAAAACACTTGTTTAAAATAAAAACCTTCCTCAATCAAGGAAGAGGAAACCTTGTTTTATTAATTCAACTAGATGATTTTATGATTAGAACTCAATAATCAATAACTTCACATTAAGACAACTCTCGATTAACTATAATCGACTACCTCTACTCTCTCAAAAGCCAAACCCGCCTTTTGTTACAAACCTCACCAAAACTCAACTCTACAAGAAGCCAAACCCACTTCTTGTACAAAGAAACGTAACTATCAACTCAACAATGAATCAAGAAAAATAATTTTATACGTTTAAGACTTTCTAACCCAAGAACTTCTTGAACTTAGTAACAATATTGATCTTGAAGGCTTTTACTTGATGAATAACTCTCGCTTTTATCTCGATGTAAAAGTCGTGCCTTTTTCTTCTGCGTTTGATCTTCTTTTATAGAGATTTCTCATGCCTTGAATGCTTATCAAATAAGGTAAGGAAGTTGCAATGATAGTTAAACAAGGAGTACTAATTTTACCTTTTATTGTACAATGCTTTTTCTATACAACTTCCTTACTTAATAAAATATATTAAGGTTTCCTTATTTGTATCAACTTGTATTTTCAGCATCTTTAGCACTTGTACATTTAATTGTTTAATTCTGGCTACGACAATTAATTCTGATGGCTGCTGGCTGCGACACTTAATTCCAATGGACAAATCTGGCAAACTTATGTATACATATATTTGCATTTCTTGTCGATCATAAATACACCAATTTTATATTCTTGTAGAATTATCAGATTCTATCATCAAGATTAAAGAAAAAGGTAGTTCCTAAACTTATATTTAAAATTGAAAGCCTTTATCCCATGAAAAGAAAGCATAGTTTTGGTTAAGATAAGACAAGAAGTCGAAGTTGAAAAAAATATATTTGAAATTCAATAGGTTGACAATAAGGAATCAACCATTCAAAGTTTATGATAATGGTACAATTTCAACAAGTATAAATCAATGAAAACATTAAATTACAAACACTAATGTTTATGTCGCCAAGACTACAGCCTAGACGCGACATGGTGCCTAGAGCCACATAACATGCCATAATGCAAGATAGCATACATAAACAGAATAAATTAAATGGCAGAAATAAGTCTTAATATCCATCATATCGTTAATCTTATAAAGAAAATATACACGAAATCTACAAACTATGTGAAAAGCCTCAAGTCATATATGAGTTGTTAGGACAAGTCCTTAGATAGATCTTTACTATTTGAAACTGAAAAGGAATAAAGTTGAAACTCATAAATTTATGTCCCCAAAACATGAGGGTCTACCAAAGAAGTGCAAGGTGAGGGGATCCTGTACTAACCACATCCAGAAGGTGTGCTTCAAAATCTATATTATGAAATGCGGCCGGTACTCGAAATGTATTGAGTATGAGAATAGTTCACTACCATGATATTAGGTCATGCAATATCTAAAAAAAATTAAAAACATGTGAGATGTATATACAATAACTGATATAAACCACGTGAGCTTCAATATGCAGTAAATATGCTCCCACACCAAAAAGAGAGTGTCCCACTTGATAGGGTAAGAAACATAAAATATGAGCTAAGGTGGATACACTAGAGATTGTGTCACGACCTAAGACTACATCGTGAACGTGGCTGACACTTGAGAAAAAACCCTCATCCTATACAAATACCAATGGAAAACTAATTAACTCAAGCATATATATGTTAAATAGATAGTATATTAAATCTCAGTGTCTTAATTGTCGAGGCGTTACAGTATGGTTCATTTAAAGTATGTTATTTTATGTAAATGATTTAGTAAAGTTTTTTTTGTAGACTCACCTTGATATATAAGCTTTTAAAGATGGTTTCAAACTAACACTTATGCGTCGACTCAAAATTTTCTTTCAAATTCCTTTATTTGACTATGATTCTAGAAATTTTGTTTCACTGTTCTTCCATATATTACTTTCAATTATTTTGTTGGAATCGCTTTCATACTCTGTACATTCCAGGTATTGACCTCGTACATTTTTGTGCAACATCCTTTTATGATGTAAATTCAGGTGGTCGTGCCTAGACTGGTGACTTGTTGGATTGCAACATTCAATCAACACTCGCTGAGTCCTACTAATTAGGGGACTTCATGATTTTGTTTTAGTTAGTTCTTAGGAATTGTTTATTTCAATCAGCACTTGGAGATTCCTCCTTATTTATTTCATATTAAGTAGCACTATTAGCTTTATTCAAAGACTAGTGATATAGTTTCCTGGATCTCTTAAATTTTTATTGTTCAGTCTTGTGTTAAACATAAGTTTTAGCTTCTTCTTTAGTTTTCATAAGTATTGCTAAGAAATATAACTAAAAAAAAAACTACAATAATAATGTTCCTCCAACTATTCAAGAACAAATATTCTCTAGTGATGGATGCAATGAGACTTATTTCCGTCTAGCAATATATGAAATACTTGAATATGTAAAATGACTAATTATCATGTCTAATTAGACGATGAAGGTTATATGCAAATTCTTGAATGATTTAAAAGATTTTTTTAAAAAAAATCCATTGAGTATCCAATGATTCTAAGATTGCTTAACACGGGGAATGAATCTATTCAACCTCAAGAAAATAATTTTTTTTCTTTGTGTGTTGTGTGGGGGGGGGGGGGATTGTCATATTATCATTCAAGTTATGCCAAGAAGCTAACAAAGCGAGTGACTCAACACATAGAAGATAAGTTATTTTCTGTTAGACGAAAAAGACGAGCTTTAATAAAATTTGGATGATCAATATCTGAGTCAAAAATTATTTGATCATGTAGATGCAAAATATTTATTTGAATGGCATGAAGCTTGATCACAAATGAGTTATTTGTTAACATTTGGAGGCACAACAATATCTTGGCATTCAAATAATAAAACATTGGTAACCACTTCTTCACATCATGCAAATAAAATATTACCTATGAAGTAAGCCGGGAGTGTCTTTGGTTGGAATAAAGGTCTATCATATTCACAAAACGTGTAATTTTCCTTTTTTAGAGTATATTCCTGTCACTATATACTAAAATAATATATAACTCAAATGAAGGGAGGATACAATCAAAGGAGATCAGACAAAACATATTTCACCAGAATTCTTTTTCACACATGATCTTCAACAAAATTGTGAGATAGACGTTAAAAGACCCGTACAAGTGTATAAACTTATTCACTAAGGATTGCCAACATTAATATTTAAGAACTTGTGATATAAGTTTAGAATGCATCATCTCTGAGATATCAAGTAAAGTTTTTAACGAGGGAGAAAATATGTGTTGTATTCTTTTCCTTAACCATGATTTTACCTCAATTGGGTTTTCCTGGCATGAATTTTAATGAGACAACATTTAAAGCGCATGAAAAGATGTATGTACTCTTTTTTCTTCACTCAGAATATTATTCCATGAGGATTTTTCCTTGTAAGATTTTAAAGAGGCATATTATTTATAGACATCCAGGGGGGAGGGGTGTTATTAAATTATAATGTATGGATGTCCACTACACCAAGAAGTTACTACATTACTTCGCTTCATTATGAATATAACCTCCGCCTTTATAATCATTATTCTTGTAAACTTTCATCTTCATAACCTCCTCCATTATATTCATGTTTATGATTAACCTTTTGTATTCCTATATGTCAAATTATAAAAAGAGGCAGATATCGAGGCATAAAGGTTCATATTGTACACACTTCAAGATTTTGTGAACACTCGAACACTCGAAAAAAAAGAAAATTATCTTATATTATTCTTCTTGTCTTATGTTTTTTTTTCTTTATCTTTATATTTATTTTTCAAATAAATAAAAAAATAATTCTTGTGCTTTTAAGACCATCAGTCGTAATTGTATACGGCACAAAAGAAAACAAAAAAAAAGTCAAATGGGAGTGGAAATCGGAAAAAAGTAATAGGAATTACATCTTCTTTACATTCAAACTAAAGCACTCCATGTAGAAAAAGAATGATGATAAAAAGAGGAAGTTTCCAATTACTAACACGCCCCGAGGCTATCCTCTTAATGTAACACGGAATCTAAGATTACAAGTGACACCAAGATAACTTTGAAATTGACATATCATAAGCATACCAAACTAATTTGAATAAAGAGATACTACGCAGAATATATAATAGTGATAACTGAAAGTGGGGAATATGTAACTAGATTGAATATACGAAATATACTAAAATTTCAATAATAATTGAAATATCAAACTCAAATATAAAGTTGAACTTAATAATATGTCTGAAAAAGCCTTTACTAACTAAAGTTACTAGTACATGCCCCAACTAACTCTAGAAAAAATTAAAACTCAAATGAAAGACTAAATACGTAAAATATGTATGATATTCTCGAAGTATGAAGACTCACCACTGAAGTTGCTTGGTACGGATCAGAAATCGATCTATGAATGATCTGAATATTGAGTATCTTAACCTACATCATGAAATAAGGTAGCGTAGAATCTGCGTCAGTACATGGAATGTACTGAGCATGCTTGATATAAAATATAGCTAAATAAACATATAAGTTGAACAAAGCGCAATTGATCAATGACATAACTGAATTGGGTGAACTTAAGTTTGTCCTCTTTGACTATCATTTAACCTTTTTTGAAATTCATTAACTCGAGAGCTTTAGCCTCTCTTGACTATCATGGAAAGAACTTGTCCTAAAAATCTCCAATAGAACACTCCCAATTTACAGGATCTGCATCCACACTCTTGTTTTCTTTCTACTGAGTGTACAATATGTGAGAAAAATCCTTAAGCTAGTAGGGTGCCAACTCTACCCTATAAGTACCAGTCACTTGCATCACTCTAAAGATTTTCTTAACCTCATCAATGAAGTTTTGTAGGTCCTCACTAACCTGCGACCCTAGAAACTCTGGCGGATTCATCCGAATAAAATCTTGAACTTTGGTTGTTGCTGATCCAACATTAGCATTAGTAGAAACTAGAAGGTGCTAATTGTTCTGGTTAGTAGTCATACTCTGAGCCAAAAGATGAATCGCATTCCAAAACTCTACATTCAAAACCTCATGGGCTGAGACTGTAGGAACTACTTTAGCATTGCGTGCATTAGGATTTCTTAAGTAAGCTTTATGAGGAGACATGATCTGAAACACATGACGATGAATTAGAAAGAAAATCATACACACACACGATAATAATATCCAGAAAGTAAAGTTCTTTCTAAAACACTTTGTAGCCTCTCTCTCATTATATGTGGTGCACTTCACACCCATGAAAGAGACTTTACTTAGTGCGACTTTCAAACATCATATGACTCTTGAACCTAATGTTCTAATACCAAGTTTTCATGCCTCGAGGCCACCCCTTTGATGTAAACACATGACCTAGTATCACGAGTGACCCCAAACAAACCCTGAAGTTGTCATATCATAAGCATACTAAAACAATCTGAATAAAAAGATATGGTGCGGAGACCAAAATAGTGGTAACTGAAAACGGGGAATACCCAACTAGTTTGAATATATGAAATATACTAAGAGTTCAATAATATCTGAAAGATCAAACTCAAATCTAAGGTTGAATCTAATCGTATGTCCGAAAATCCTCTTCTAACTTAAGTAGTTGGGACATGCCCCCAGATTACCCTTGAAAAAGTTAAACTAAAATGAAAGACTAAATACGAAAAACATGTATGTTTTCCTCAAAGTATAATGACTCACTACTGAAGTTGTTGAATACAGACCGAGAACCGATCTATGTGTGAGATTGATGTTGTACTTGAACCTACATCATAAAAGCATGTAGCACATAGTATGTGTTTGTACATGGGAATGTACTGAACATGCAAGATATATAATATATCTAAACAAACATATAAACTGAACAGAGCATAACTGAACAATGATATAACTGGATATGAATGTATATAATAACATGTTAAAAATCCAAACTGAACGTAATGAGAAAGTACTAAATAATGGATAAGACGTTGTGATTGAAAACCTAAGTATAAACTGAAAACATGGTCAAAATGAATAATGTTTGATTGTGGGAACTACTATTAACCAACATAAAATAACGTGAGTTAAACATGGATTCTAATTTATACGCCCCATCGAAAGGACCCAATATATCTTGTCAATGGTATAAACGCATGACTGGTGGGATCACTAATTATAATTCCCAACTAAGGCGAATTATAAACCTACCGGGGCAAGTAACTCTGGGACTATACGGGTACGCTGAATCCTAGTCCAACTCGGTGTTAAGCCTACTCCCAACTATGAATGTATATAATATAACATAAGTGAAATATACTAGAATAGCTCAATATTATGACATCTTAACTGAGAATGCAACATTTTAAATACTAAAACTAAAACATTCGAAATCTGAGTCATGTATATCTAGTTATCTGATATAGCTAGCGTAATTCATAAGCTAAATAAATCTACACAACTAGGGTCATGAGTTCATTGCAAAGAACTAAGAACCGATGTTACTTAGACATGATAATCGGATCAAAAACACTATAATAGCTAAAGTGCAATGATTTTCCAAAATAATAGAAACCCTAGTATAAACATGGTGAAGGGAATCAATAATCTGACTGAATTCTAGGGACCTACCAAATGAAAGGAACCCACTGGTGAAATTTCACATACCTTATGACGAAATCGAGGGGGAAATCCTATGATTTCGGGGCTAGAATTTAAGAACTCTGCTTCCTTCTTGGAAGTGTTTGGGTCGCCTCTTTTCTCCTTTTTTTCCTAAGTTTGATGAATTTTTAGTGAATGAATCGCTTAGGGAAAGATCTGACTAAGTTACTACGCTTAAACTGACAAAAACTATGTACTTTAGGGATCAAACGACGTAGTTTAAGTGCCCAACACATAGAGGAAAGGAGACCGTGACTTAATTTTGACAAATTCCACCCAGGGAGGGACCTACGATCCGTGGGTTGACCTTCCAACCATAGGTAGGGGTCATCCATTAAGTCTTCTAAATAGGGCTTCACTAAAACAAGAAAAACTTTTTTACTTAAAGACGGAAGTTTAGCAAACTCGTTGGCGTTGGAAAGAAGTTTCAATTATCTTTATTGTGATAGGACATGTGACACCTAATTCCTTTTATGTAAAGAGTTACAACCGTTTGAAGTTGATACAACATCAATTTCCCTCTAACTGGCTGCTAACCCTCACCTACGGTCAGTCATACGATTCGTAGGTCCAACCACAGACCGTACTAGTTGACTATGCGTGGGATCAGAGACTATAAAGATTTGGTCCTTAACGATGGAACCCCACCTACGGTCTGTGGGTTCGTTCCTTTAGCACTGGCACCAGATTAAATTCGTTTTGAGATCCGATGTGTTATAATTAGAAATGATTGAAATATAATGAAGATTCTCCAAAAGCCTTTTTATTCATCAGAAAACAACACAACAAAATTTAAAAAAGATTCAAAAGTAATCATGAAATTATCATGGATAAAGCAAACTGAAATACAGCAAAACAAATTTAAAATATGAAGGGTAATTTTGTTATTTAGTGAGTTTATCCCATGATAAAATATGATGAGATTACTATACAGTCTACACAGTCTATAGGTTAAGATAAATTATGCCGATATTAATTATTAATCACACAATAACTTATCTCGAATTGGACAACCAAAAAAATAAATTAAGTGGCATCATATTTTAATTCCGAGACTATATGTTGTTATCCCTCACAACAATCCCGATACTAATTATTAATCACACAATAAGTTATCTCGAATTGGACAACAAAAAAAACAAATTAAGTGGCATCATATTTTAATTCCGAGACTATATGTTGTTATCCCTCACAAAAAACCCGATATTAATTATTAATCACAAAATAAATTATCTCGAATTGGAAAACAAAAAAACAAATTAAGTGACATCATATTTTAATTCCGAGACTATATGTTGTTATCCCTCACAACAATCTACCCCTTAAAAGTTTGGAATTGATAAAATAAAAGGAACTAACTTTAACACAAATGACAGGGGTTAAATTACAAACTTTTAACACTATTAAAAGTTTGCATAATTAACTTCTTCTACCTAATACTCTTAAATTACATATTTATTATGCAAAAATTAAATAATACATGAACTACGCATACCAGCAAATACTAAATAATAAATGAATTATGCATACCATTATAATTTCACTAATTATTAGTTTGATTGTTTGACTTATTCAGATTTATTCCTCTTAAATAAACATTAATTTTAAGGGATCTATTATTTTTAAATAGTAAGTACATTAGTACATTTTCTAATTTCATGTTAAATAGTAGATTTATTTTTATTTGAGCAGGTGCAAACTTTTATTTAGTTACTATAAAATAACCAAAAGATTCTAGTATTGGAAAATATAATCACTATAGTTAATTACAAATTGATAAATTTCATCTAGAATATTAAACACCAACTCACCTATTTAAATTAACTTTTAGATTAATTTATCTTATTATATAATCAAATTTGGAATATAACATTAATATAAATTTTCCTTGATAACTTTAAATATCAAGAAAAAATTTGTTTTATTGGGATATTTGCCAAGTACTTTAATGACCAATGTGAAATTTCTGTATATAAATATGCATGATATTTCCTCTTTATAGTACACATATTTTTAAGAGAGAATTAACTAATAGCATATTTTAGTATATTCTAACATGGAGCATAAGAAGACAGCAGGATGCCAAAAAACTTCATTGGCGAAAATAGAGAATGAATCTGCTCGACTCACCACATTCTCTAAACGACGTTCTGGCTTATACAAAATAGCTTGTGAACTTGTTAGAGAATGTGATGTAGATCTTGGAATTGTTATGTCTTCACCGAAAGGTATACCTTATTCCTTTAGTAGTCAAACCTCTAATGTGGTCATTAATCATTTTATAAATCCTACAGCAAAATTAAGTTCAAGTGACCACCTTGTTGCTTCAGAAGCACGCAAAAGAGTAAGTCAATTTAATGATATTTTAAACGAATTGGACGAAAGAGAAAAAATTGCAAATGAAAAGTTAGACCAAATGAATGAGGCTAGAGATCTAGGTTGGTGGGAGTCCATAGATCGATTGAATGTTCATGATGTAATGAAGTTGGAAGCATGGCTGAATTTACATTGAACTAACACTTAAGCAGCTAGAAAATGGAGCTTCATCCTCCTCACAAATTCCATCAGATCATGCAAATATCTCACCAAATGTCTTCTAGACTAATTATCTTCATATAATATTATTTATCAAAGTCCTTTCCTTAATTTTTTTTTTGTTATTTGTTATTTTGTTTCAATTATGCTATTTTATTCTTGTACTTTGTAGTTTGGAATGATATTTATTGAAGACATTTATATTTATGATTACCCATTGTCTCCAACAATGTTTGAATTAATACGCAAACTAATATAGAAACCTCTCAATTTATCTAAAACTATGTTTTAAGCACGTTATATCAAAAAAAATTATGAAAAATAGAGGACAAAGAGATATATGTGACTAAAACTTACTAAAATACAAAAGGATATAACTCTTTGTGCCGAAAGAGTTTGATATAAATCAATATTTAAAGGAGAATTCAAAGTCTTCAAATCTTATTTCAAAAAGCTCTATAAGTTCAAACAAGTTAAATTCATATTTTTTGGATAACATAAAAAGGGAATGTAATGCAAAACTCATTCAAGTACATTTAACAAGAATGCTGGTAAAAGATATTGACCGAAGTTAAACTTTGGTCAAAACATTAAAGTTGAAACACCTAATGACATAAATTTGCATTGGAAGCCTCGAGGCCCAAACGAACCATGCCACTAGCCCAAATTGGCCTTAGGAGTTGATGGAACCTACGAAAATCGCATTTGATACCTGAATTTCAAATGCTGACTAAAATCACCCCTTTCGCTTAAGAACTTCTATAGCGAGAAAAATTTGCATAAAACTCAAATGAACGATCCGATGATCGAACTGTCTGTCCTATAAAGTCATAAATAACTTGAGGTCACTACAGGATCATCACATATTGATAATACAATCACACCTTAAAATAAATTTTAATACTTCATGCTTCTATCGCATAGAGATTCAATAAATGTTATTATCCAAAAATGAATAATTTATAAAGTAGTAAGTGGGTTATTTACATCCTAAAGTGTGTAAAACTGATGAAATGATTGTCGGCTACATTAATTAATCATTGGATGAAAAAAGTAAGAAATCTAGTGAATTTGTTTGAAAATTGAAGTCAATATCATTTTATGAATTCTAGTATAGATTAATTAAAGTGAAAGTACATAACTTGTTTATTCATATGCACGAAACAATGTAAATAACTTCTTTTTTTTGTTTAAACGGAAGCATCATCTTTTTCTCATAAAAATCAAGAACAATTCTCGTATAGGATAACTCATGTCATTTGAAACTTAGAGAAGTGGACCTTTCTTTTAAATTTTAATTTGGTAGAATTGAATTATGCAAAGAAAGGATAATTCTTTCCTATAAAAAAAACACTACACATACAAAGAGAAATCGAGACAAAGAAAACAATTAGTTCTATATGTACTCCGTAGAAGGATGATGAAAATCAAGATTAAAAGAAAAGGTAGTTTCTATACTTATATGTAAAATTGAAAGCTTTATCCCATGAGAAGAAAGAACAGTTTTGGTCAAGATAAGACAAGAAGTCGAAGTTGACAAATATATATTTGAAATTCAATTGGTTGACAATAAGGAATCAACCATTCGAAGTTTATGATAATGGTACAATTTCAACAAATATAAATCAATGAAAACATTAAATTTCAAACTCTAATGTTTATGTCGCCAAGATTACAACCTAGACGCGACATGGTGCCTAGAGCCACATGACATGGAATAACACAAGATAGCATACATAAACAGAATAAATTAAATGGAAGAAATAAGTCTTAATATCCATCATATCGTAAAAGAGAATCTTATAAAGAAAATATACACGAAAATCTACAAACTATGTGAAAAGTCTCAGTCATAAATGAGTTGCTAGGACAAGTCCTTAGATAGCTCTTTACTATTTGAAACTGAAAAGGAATAAAGTTGAAACTCATAAAATTTATGTCCCCGAAGCAAGAGGGTTCACCAAAGAAGTGCAAGGTGAGGCGATCCTGTACTAACCACATCCAGAAGGATGTGCTTCAAAATCTATATTATGAAATGCGGTCGGTACTCAAAATGTATTGAGTATGAGAATAGTTCACTACCATGATATTAGGTAATGCAATATCTAGAAAAACCAAAAATTTTGGGATGTATCTAAAATAACTGATATAAACCACGTGAGTTCCAATATGCAGTAAATCTGCTCCCACACCAAAAAGAGAGTGTCCCACTTGATAGGGTAAGAAACATAAAATATGAGCTAAGGTGGATACACTAGAGATTGTGTCACGACCTGAGCCTACATCATAGACGTGGCTGAGACTCGAGAAAAAACCCTTATATTATACAAATACCAATGGAAAACTAATTAACTCAATCATATATAAGCATCAAACTAAAGGAATGCTAAATCAATAGTATATTATATCTCAATGTCTTAATTCTGGAGGTGTTATAGTTTGGTTCATTTAAAGTATGTTATTTTATGTAAATGATTTAGTAAGGTTTTTTAATGTAGACTCACCTTGATATAGCTACTTTGAAAGATGGTTTCAAACTAACACTTATGCGTGGACTCAAAATTTTCTTTTAAATTCCTTTTTTGACTACGATTCTAGAAATCTTGTTTCACTTTTCTTCCATATATTACTTTATATGATTTTGTTGGAATCCCTTTCATATTCGGTACAGTCCACGAATTGACCTCGTACATTTTTGTGCAACATCCTTTTATGATGTAAATTTAGGTGATCGTGCCTAGACTAGTGGCTTGTTGGAATGCAACATTCAATCAGCACTCGGCGAGTTCTACTAATTTGGGGACTTCATGATTTTGTTTTAGTTAGTTCTTAGGAATTGTTTATTTCAATCAGCACTTGGAGAGTCCTCCTTATTTATTTCATATTAAGTAGCCCTATATTAGCTTTATGCAAAGACTAGTGATATAGTGTCATGGATCTCTTAAATTTTTATTGTTCAGTCTTGTGTTAAACATAAGTTTTAGCTTCTGCTATAGTTTTCATAAGTATTGCTAAGGAATGTAACTAAAAAAATACTACAATAATAATGTTCCTCCAACTATTCAAGAACAAATGTTCTCTAGTGGTGGATGCCATAAGACTTATTTCCGTCTAGCAATATATGAATTACTTGAATATGTATAATGACTAATTATCATGTCTTATAAGACGATGAAGGTTATATCAAAATTCTTAAAAGATTTAAAATATTTTTAAAAAAATCCATTGAGTATCCAATGATTCTAAGATTGCTTAACACAGGGAAAGAAACTATTCAACCTCAAGAAAATAATTAAAAATGTCATGTATTAGTGCAATTGGTGCACTTATAAATTGTTGGTTATATATATATATATATATATATATATAGTTATGTGAAGGGATTTTCATAAAGCTAACAAAGCAAGTGACTCAGCACATAAAAGATATGTTATTTTCTTGGGAAAATGCGCAAGTACCCCCTCAACCTATGCCCGAAATCCCAGAGACACACTTATACTATACTAAGGTCCTATTACCCCCCCCCCCCTAAACTTATTTTATAAGTAATATTCTACCCCTTTTTAGCCTATGTGGCACTAGTTTGAAAAAAAAAAGTCAACCATTGTTGGGACTACAAGATAGTGGCACGTAGTCTAAAAAGGGGGTAAAAATTATTAATAAAATAAGTCCAGGGGGGTAATAGGACCTTAGTATAGTATAAGTGTGTCTCTGAGATTTCGGGCATAGGATGAGGGGGTATTTGGGCACTATCCCTATTTTCTTTGAGAAGAAAAAAATGAGCTTTAATAAAATTTGGGTGATCAATATCTGAGCCAAAAATGATTTGATCATGTAGATGCAAAATATTATTTGATTGGCATGAAGCTTGATCACAAATGAGTTATTTGTTAACATATGGAGGCACAAAAATATCTTGGCATTCAAAGAATCAAACATTGTTAACCACTTCTTCAGATCATGTAAATATGATATTTACCTATGAAGTAAGTTGGGAGTGTCTCTGGTTGGAATCAAGGTCTATCATATTCACAAAATGTGTAATTTTCCTATTTTTGATAATATTCCTGTCACTATATACTAAAATAATATATATAACTCAAATGAAGGGAGGATACAATCAAAGGAGATCAGACAAAACATATTTCACCAAAATTTCTTTTCACACATGATCTTCAACAAAATCTTGAGATAGACGTTCAAAGACCCGTACAAGTGATAATCTTATAAACTTATTCACTAAGGATTGTCAACATTAATATTTGAGAAGTTGTGATATAAGATTAGAATGCATCATATCCGAGATATCAAGTATAATTTTTATCGAGGGAGAAAAATATGTGTTGTATTCTTTTCCTTAACCATGATTTTACCCCAATTGGGTTTTTCTGGTATGAATTTTAACGAGACAAAATTCAAAGCTCATGAAAAGATGTGTGTACTCTTTTTTCTTCACTCAGAATCTTTTACCATGAGGATTTTTCCTCATAAGATTTAAGCGAGGCATATTATTTATAGACATCTAGGGGGTGTTATTAAATTATATAGTATGGATGTTCACTACACCAAGAAGTTACTACATTACTTCCCTTCTTTATGAAAATAACCTCCGTCTTTATGATCATTATTCTTGTAAACATTCATCTTCATAACCTCCTCCATTATATTCATATTTATAACTAACCTTTTGTATGCCTATATGTAAAATTATAAAAAGAGGCATATATCGAGGCATAAAGGTTCATATTGTACACACTTCAAGATTTTGTGAACACTCAAACACTTGGAAAAAATAAAATTATCTTATATTATTCTTCTTGTCTTATATTCTTTTTTTCTTTATCTTTATATTGTTCTTTTGTCTTAAATTTTACAACACAATAAAATATTTGTCAAATTAAAAAAAAAATTGTGCTTGTAAGACCATCAATCATAATCATATACAGCACAAAAGAAAACAAAAGCAAAGTAAAGTCAAATGGGAGTGGAAATTGGTACAAAGAAGGATGATAAATAGAGGAAGTTCCCAATTACTAACACGCCCCGAGCTATCCTCCAGATGTAAACACGAGATCTAAGATTACAAGTGACACCAAGATAACTCTGAAATTGACATATCATAATCATACCAAACTAATTTGAATAAAGAGATACTACGCAGAATCTAAAATAATGATAACTGAAAGTGGGGAATACATAACTAGATTGAATATATATGAAATATACAAAAAGTTCAATAATAATTGAAATATCAAGCTCAAATCTATAGATGAACTTAATAATATGTTTGAAAAAGCCTTTACTAACTAAAGTTGCTAGGACATGCCCCAACTAACTCTAGAAAAAATTAAAACTCAAATGAAAGACTAAACACGTAAAATATGTATGTTATTCTCGAAGTATGAAGACTCACAACTAAAGCTGCTTGGTACAGATCGAAAATCGATCTATGAATGATCTGAATATTAAGTATCTTAACCTACATCATGAAAGAAGGTAGCATAGAGTCTGCGTCAATACATGGAATGTACTGAGCATGCCAGATATAAATATAGCTAAATAAACATATAAACTGAACAAAAAGGAATTGATCAATGACATAAATGAATTGGGTAAACTTAAGTTTGTACTCTTTGACTATCATTTAACCTTGTCTGAAATTCTTTAACTCATGAGCTTTAGCCTCTCTCAAATATCTTGGAAAGAACTTGTCCTGAAAAGCTCCAATAAAACACTCCCCAGTTACAGGATCTGCATCCACACTCTTGTTTTCTTTCCACAGAGTGTACAATATGTGAGAAACATCCTTAAGCTAGTAGGGTGCCAACTCTACCCTATAATTACCAGTCAATTGCATCACTCTAGAGATTTTCTTAACTTCATCAATGAAGTTTTGTAGGTCCTCACCAATCTGCGACCTTATAAACTATGGAGGATACATCCTAATAAAATCTTGAACTTTGGTTGTTGCTGATCCAACATTAGCATTAGTAGAAACTGGAACGTGCTATTGTTCTGGTTAGTAGTCATACACTGAGCCAAAAGATGAATCGCATTCCAAAACTCTACATTCAAAACCTCATGATCTGAGACTATAGGAACTACTTTAGAATTGCGTGCATTAGGATTTCTTAAGTAAGCTTTACGAGGAGACATGATCTGAAACGCATGACAATGAATTAGAAAGAAAATCATACACACGCACACGATAATAATAGCCAGAAAGTAAAGTTCTTTCTAAAACACTTTGTAGCCTCACTCTCATTATCAGTGGTGCACTTCACACCCATGAAAGAGACTTTACTTACTGCGACTTTTAGGCATCATATGACTCTTGAACCTAATGTTCTGATACCAAGTTTTCATGCCTTGAGGCTACCCCTTTGATGTAAACACATGACCTAGTATCATGAGTGACCCCAAACAAACCCTGAAGCTATGATATCATAAGCATACTAAAACAATTTGAATAAAAAGATATTGTGCAGAAACCAAAACAACGGTAACTAAAAACAGGGATTACCTAACTAGTCTGAATATATGAAATATACTAAGAGTTCAATAATATCTAAAAAAATCAAACTCAAATCTAAAGCTGAATCTAATCCTATGTCCAAAAATCCTCTAATAACTTAACTAGTTGGTTTGCCCTCAGATTAGCCTTGAAAAAGTTAAACTGAAATGAAAGACTAAATACAAAAACATGTATGTTTCCTCAAAGTATATTGACTCACTACTGAAGTTGTTGAGTATAGACCGAGAACCTATCTATGTATGAGATGGATGTTGTACCTGAACCTACATCATAAAAGGATGTAGCACATAGTATGCGTTAGTACTTGGGAAAGTATTGAACATGCAAGATATATAATATATCTGAACAAACATATAAACAGAATAGAGCATAACTCAGAAACGATGTTACCTAGACATGATAATCTGATCAAAAACACTAGAACAGCTAAAGCGCAATGATTTTCCAAAGTTATAGAAACCCTAGTCTAAATATGATGAAGGGAACCAGTAATCTGACTGAATTCTAGGGACCTACTAGATGAAATGAACCCACTAGTGAAATTCCACATACCTGATGATGAAATCTACAGGGAAATCCTATGATTTCAGGGCTGGAAGTTATGAACCCTGCTTCCTTCTTGGAAGTGTTTGGGTCGCCTCTTTTCTCCTTTTTTCCCTAAGTGTGATGATTTTTTAGTGAATGAATCGCTTAGGGAAAGATCTGACCAAGTTACTACGCTTAAACTACCAAAACTATGTACTTTAGAAATCAAACGACGTAGTTCAAGTGCCCAACGCATAGGGGAAAGGAGACCGTCACTTAATTTTGACAAAGTCCACCCACGGAGGGACCTACGATCCGTGGGTTGACCTACCAACCATAGGTAGGGGTCATCCATTAAGTCTTCTCGATAGGGCTTCACTAAAACAAGCAGAACTTTTTACTCTAAGACGGAATTTTAGCAAACTCGATGGTGTTGAAATAAGATTCAATTATTTTTCTTTTGGTAGGTCATGTGCCACCTAATTCCTTTTATGTAAAGAATTACAACCGTTTGAAGTTGATACAACATCAATTTGCCTCTAGCAAGCTGCTAACCCTCACCTACCATCAGTCATACCATTCGTAGGTCCAACCACAAACCGTATTGGTTGACTGTGGGTGGGATCAGAGACTATAAAAATTTGGGCCTTAACGATGGAACCCCACCTATGGTCTGTGGTTCGTTCCGTTAGCACTGGAACCAGATTTTCTTCGTTTTGTGATCAGATGTGTTATAATTACAAATGATTGAAATACAATGAAGATTCTTCAAAAGCCTTTTGATTCATCAGAAAACAACATAACAACAAAATTTAAAAAAGATTTAAAAGTAATCATGAAATTATCATGGAGAAAGCACTACTAAAAAAAGGCCAAAAAGAGACCTAGAAATGGAGACCTCAAAAATAGGTCAATATTAAGAGACCTCATGAGGTCGCTATTTAAATTAATATCTTTTATTTATTTTTTTAATGTAGGAGAGACCTCGTGAGGTCAATTTAATGAATATTTTTTTTACCTCACTTATTTAAAAATTTTAAATTTTTAATCTAATTCTCATAAAATTAGAGACCTCATGAGGTCTCTTAAACAAAACCAAAAACCTAGCCAAAATTAAAATAGCTCTCTTTCTTTCCTCTCTCTTAATTTTTCGTCGACCGCCTCTCTCTCTTTCTCACTGACCTCGTCGACCCTCTCTCTGTATCGTCTCTCTTTCTCGTCGACCCTCTCTCTCTGTATCGACCCTCTCTCGATGTATCGTCCCTCTCTCTCTCATCGCTCATCGCCAGCTCTCCGCCGCCAGCAGTCGTGCTTCAGCAGGTGGAGGTCGCGCCGCAAGAATGGAAGTAGTTGTAGGTTCCTTCATGGTGCTGGGCCTGGTGAAGGTGAAGTTGGGTCACCAAACAAGTTTGAGATGATGGAACATTGACAAGAACATCTCAGATCTAAGTCTGCTCACCAGCAAAGACTAGCCACAGCTTCTCAGCTCATGGCTTCTTCTAACTTTCCTCTCTCTCCCATGGCTGCTAACAAATGCATGAACTTTCTTCAGCAGCAACAGTTGCAGTCTGCTGAAAGCCCAAGGTTTGAACGTCACCCCCCTCTTTTCTTCTTACTGTTTTTATGGTATTAAAATTTTTTTGGAACTTTGGACTGATTCTTGATGTGAAATTTCTACAGGGCAGCTGCTGCATTGATGATGGGTGATGACATGCACAAATTGAGCAGAAGTCGTTTTGAAAGAGGGGATTTTGGACTGAATGGTGGAGTTGGAATAACAAATCCACGTTCAAGGCAAATTTACTTGACATTTCCAGCTGATAGTACTTTCAAAGAAGAGGATGTTTCCAATAATTTCAGGTATTATTGGTTTGAAAAAAACAATGTATTAAAGTTGTTCCCCTCATTTTGAAGTTTTGGTTTCTTTAATCTTATTATTCTTGATTTTCTAGCACTTATGGGCCTGTTCAAGATGTGAGGATTCCATATCCGCAAAAGAGGATGTTTGGTTTTGTTACATTTGTTTATCCGGAGACTGTGAAGACCATTCTTGCCAAAGGAAATCCTCATTTTGTATGTGATGCTAGGGTGCTTGTCAAGCCTTACAAAGAGAAGGGCAAAGTCCCAGAGAAGTTTAAGTATTAATCCTTTTTATCACAACTACTTACTTATTGTGAAGTTTATATTCTTTAAATTGATTAATTTGATGTTGGGATTGAAATTGCAGGAAGCAACACCAACAGCAACAGCAGGAAGCAACAGCAACAACATATTGATATTTGATATTTGTTTTGTTGCAGAGAATGGTTTTGCACTCAATTATGGATCATTTTGTTAACTTTATAATATTGTGATGGGAATTATTTGTTTTGTGAATACATGATAACGTTGGAATGTATTATATAACTTATGGATACCATGGCTTTTGTTTAATATATAATTGTGTTGAAGTGAGTTGCAATTGATTTGATTTGGTTACTGAATTAAAATGATAGGTGATGAGAAGCCGCAGAAATAATAATTTTCTGCCAGTTTTTTTTCCAGAAAAAGAGACCTCATGAGGTCTCTTTTTTGCATTAATTATCCAGATATTTCATAATAGAGACCTCATGAGGTCACTTTTTTGCATTAATTTTTCCAGATATTTCATTATAGAGACCTCATGAGGTCTCTATTTACCATTTTCTATTTTATAAATGCAGAAAAGAGTCCCTTTTGTATTAATTTTTTCAGCTATTTCATAATAGAGACCTCATCATGTCTCTAATTAACATTTTACATTTTATAAATGCATAAAAGAGATCTCATGAGGTCTCTTTTCTGCATTATATTTTCCGTAAATTTCATTATGGAGACCTTACGAGGTCTCTAAAAATAAATGCAGAAAAGAGACCTTATACGGTCTCTCCTTTAAAATAATATAAAATTAAATTAAATAATATCTTAGCGACCTAATGAGGTCTCTTTATTAAAATATAAAATTAAATAATATAATAAATTTGTGACCTCATGAGGTCTCTATATAAAAAATATAAAATTAAATTAAATAATACAATAGTGACCTCATGAGGTCTCGTTTTTGTAAAAAATCAGATAATTTGTTGGTGACCTCGTGAGGTCTCCGTTTGGCGACCTCATGAGGTGTCTGTAAAAAAGTGACCTGCATTTTATTGACCTAGCGTTGAGGTCTCTTTTTCGGTCTCTTTTTGGCCTTTTTTTAGTAGTGAAGGAAACTGAAATAGACCAAAACAAATTTAAAGTATGAAGGGTAATTTTGATGTTTAGTGAGTTTATCCCATGATAAAATATGATGAGATTACTATAAAGTATATACAGTCTATAGGTAAAGATAAATTATCCCGATATTAATTATTAATCACACAATAAGTTATCTCGAATTGGACAACTAAAAATAAATTAAGTGGCATCATATTTTAATTCCGAGACTATATGTTGTTATCCCTCACAATAATCTACCCCTTAAAAGTTTGGAATTGATAAAATAAAAGGATCTAACTTTAACACAAAAGACAAGGGTTAATTTACAAACTTTTAACACTATTAAAAGTTTGCATTATTAACTTCTTCTACCTAATACACTTAAATTACATAATTAGTATGCAAAGATTAAATAATACATGAATTACGCATACCTGCAAAAAATAAATGATAAATGAATTACGCATACCATTATAAATTTACTAATTATTAGTTTGAGTGTTTGACTTATTCAGGTTTATTCCTTTTAAATGAACATTAATTTTGAGGGATCTATTATTTTTAAATAGTAAGTACATTAATATATTTTCTAATTTCAAGTTAAATAGTAGATTATTTTTATTTGAGCAGGTGCAAAATTTTATTAAGTTACTATAAAATAACCAAAATATTCTAGTATTGGTAAAATATATTCACTATAGTTAATTACAAATTGATAAATTTCATCTAGAATATTAAACACCAACTTACCTATTTAAATTAACTTTTAGATTAATTTATCTTATTATAAAATAAAATTTGGAATATAACATTAATAAAAATTTTCCTTAGTAACTTCAAGTATCAAGAAAAAATTGCTTTTATTGGGATATTTGACAAATAATTTAATGACCAATGTGAAATTTCTGTATATAAATATGCATTATATTTCCTCTTTTTAGTACACATATTTTTAAGAGAGAATTAACTAATAGCATATTTTAGTATATTCAAGCATGGAGCATAAGAAGACGGCAGGACGCCAAAAAATTTCATTGGCGAAAATAGAGAATGAATCTGCTCGACTCACCACATTCTCTAAACGACGTTCTGGCTTATACAAAAAAGCTTGTGAACTTGTTAGAGAATGTGATGTCGCTCTTGGAATTGTTATGTCTTCACCGAAAGGTATACCTTATTCCTTTAGTAGTCCAACCTCTAATGTGGTCATTGATCGTTTTATAAATCCTACAGCAAATTTAAGTTCAAGTGACCGCCTTGTTGCTGCAGAAGCACGCAAAAAAGTAAGTCAATTTTATGATATTCTAAACGAATTGGACGAAAGAGAAAAAATTGCAAATGAAAAATTAGATCGAATGAATGAGGCTAGAGATCTAGGTTGGTGGGAGTCCATAGATCAATTGAATGTACGTGATGTAAAGAAGTTGGAAGCATGGCTTATATCTGGTGAATTTAAATTGAACGAACATTTGGAGCAGCTTGAAAATGGAGCTTCATCCTCCTCACAGATTCCATCAGATGATGCAAATATCTCACCAAATGTCTTCTAGATGAATTATCTTCAGATATTTATCAAAGTCCTTTCCTTAATTTTTTTTGTTATTTATTATTTTGTTTCAATTATGCTATTTAATTCTTGTACTTTGCAGTTTGCAATGATATTTGTTGAAGACATTTATATTTATGATTACCCATTGTCTCCAACAATGTTTGAATTAATACGCAAACTAATATAGGAACCTCTCAATTTATGTAAAACTGTGTTTCAAGCACGTCATATCAAAAAAATAATATGAAAAATAGAGGAGAAAGAGATATATGTGACTAAAACTTACTAAAATACAAAAGAATATAACTCTTTGTGACGAAAGAGTTTGATATAAATCAATATTTAAAGGAGAATTTAAAGTCTTCAAGTCTTATTTCAAAAAGGTATATAAGTTCCAACAAGGTAAATTCATATTTTTTGGATAACATAAAAAGGGAATTTAGTGCAAAACACATCCAAGTACATTTAACAAGAATGCTGGTAAAAGAAATTGACTGAAGACAAACTTTGGTCAAAACATTACAGTTGAAATACCTATTGACATAAATTTGCATCGAAAGCCTTGAGGCCCAAACGAACCATGCCACTAGCCCAAATTGGCCTTAGGAGTTGATGGAACCGACGAAAATCGCATTTGATACCTGAATTTCAAATGCTGACTAAAATCACCCCTCTCGCTTAAGAACTTCTATAGCGAGAAAAATCCGTATAAAACTCAAATGAACGATCCGATGTTCGAACTGTCTGTCCTATAAAGTCATAAATAACTTGAGGTCACTGCAGGATCATTACATATTGATAATACAATCACACCTTAAAATAAATTTTAAAACTTCATGCTTCTATCGCATTGAGATTCAACAATTGTTATTATCCAAAAATGAATCATTTATAAAGTAGTAAGTGGGTTATTTACATACAAAAGTATGTAAAATTCATGAAATGATTGTCGGCTACATTAATTAATCATTGGATGAAAAAAGTAAGAAATCTAGTGAATTTGTTTGAAAATTGAAGTCAATATCATTTTATGAATTCTAGTATAGATTAATCAAAGTGAAAGTACATAACTTGTTTATGCACATGCACGAAACAATGTGAATAACTTCTTCTTCTATTTTGTTTCAACCGAAGAAAAATTATTACCGCACAACTCTCTAAGAGTTTTACTAAGAGTTTTCTGGTACTCATAAAACCCATAAACCCATGACTACCAGGACTCTTAACAGACACTACGAATCTTCCCGCTTCCTAGTAATCAAGAAGCTTCACTACTGTTGCATGATTGAGAGGGTTGGTTAAAATATCAGCAGCTTGGTCTTCACTTTTGCCGTAGACAACATCAATGATCTTATCCCTTTGTGAGATCTCTCAGGAAATGAAATTTCACATCAATGTGTTTGCTCCTCCCGTGCAAAACTCGATTTTTCGGATTTTTTCAGATGTTCGGGTTTTTTCGAAAAAGTACTCATAGAAACATATAATCTACTTGTACTTCAAATATTTCATTAGTCCTACCATAATGCAACTATCTAAGTTATTTCACAAGAAAATAAAAGTAATTATGATATGATTGATTACCCTAAAATATCCAACAAAAAAATAATAATAATTTTTCTTAAAAGAAATATTGCAAATTAATAAGTAATTATGAAATTGATCATCATTTAAAGTACTAAAACATGCTAAAATAAGTTTAGTAAGCATTAATTACATGACTAAATATTAAAAGAAAGTAAAATTAGATCATGTATTTTAATTGTCTAAATCTATGTAAAACTAAAAAATAAATATTCAATATTATTGTTATTCTTAGTGTTGAATTGATTTTCTTTTGCATTAATATTACTCCCTCCGTTTTAAAAAGGATGATCTAGTTTGACTTGAAACAAAGTTTATGAAAAAAAGATTTTTAATCTTGTGGTTCTAAATTAAAGTTATGTTAAATGTACTAAAATGCCCTTTAATCTTGTAGTCTTAAACATGCACGTGGAAAGTTAAAGTGTAAGTGTTCCTAAAAAAGAAAAAGGGTCATTCTTTCTGAAACAAACTAAAAAGGAAATAGAGACATTCTTTTTGAAATGTAGGGAGTACTATGATTTTAATTTAAATTTCATTATAATTACTAAACATGTATAAACTATAATCTTTATTAGATCATTAAGAATTCTAACTTCCAAACAAGAACAATTATATTAAAAGGTAAAAATTATATAAAAAAAAGTATAAGAGATTTAAAAATCATATCAACGTATGTATTTTTACTATAAAATAAAATTTTACAAATAAATATATAATGCAAGGTTGGTTTGGTCTCGGGTTGATTTTTTGTAGTTGAAACCAAACCAACCCAAATATAGGCGGATTTTTTTCAACACCAAACATAGTCAAACCAAACCAAAAGTCGGGTTTTTTTCGGTTTGACTCGATTTGCGATTTGGTTTGATTTTGTGTGCCCCTATCTTATAGTCTTGCATCCATGTAGGTCATCTTCGGACACGAGGAACAACTTTCACTGCTTCGATAGGTTCTTTTGTAGGTGGAAAAACCTCAACAAATGGAGCAGCAGTTGCTAGAATTTCAGACCTTGGAGCTACATCTTCAAATTCATCATCACATAGAACTTGACTAGACAACTTTTCATCCTAGTTCCAAGTATTGTCTTTATCAAAAACATCTCTACTACTCACTATCTTTTTTTCAAAGGATTCAATAGATTGTACGTTTGGTTGTCTCGCTAAGACCAAGAAAGACATACTTAACGCCTTTATCATCAAGTTTTTTACTCTTTACGTCTGGGACATGTGCATAGGAAATGCAGCAACATTTTTTGAAGTGATCTACAGTCGGTCTCCTTCCACTCCAAGCCTTCTCTGGTGTGATATCTCAAAGAGCAAAATTAGAACTTATATTTAAGATGTGGATTCTCCAATTTACTGCATCCAGTCAAAATGCCTTCAACACTCTTCCATGAGCCGACATGCTTCGAACCATGTCAAGAATGGTTCTGTTCTTTCTCTCCAAAACACCATTTTGTTGAGTTATATATTCTGTTGTGAGCTTTTTTTTATGCCACAAGATTTACAAAATTATTAAAATGTCTTTGAGCAATATTCGCCTCCACGATTTGTTCGAAGGCTTTTTTATGGTCTTCCCTGTCTCATTCTCAACAAGTGCTTTGAAATATTTAAATACATTAAAAGCTGTTGATTTTTCGAGCAAAAAATATACCCAAGTCTTTCGAGAATAATTATCAATGAAGGCAATAAAAAAAATTTTGCCTCCGTTAGAGATTGGTGTTATTGTCCCACAAATGTCTGAGTGAACTAACTCCAACATCTCTTTTCTCGCCATGACTTGTCTTTCGGAAATGGAGACTGGTGTTGTTGACATCCACTTTTGACCTACTCTTGTACGATTAATTTATGAGATTCTTAATTCTCAAACAAATTCCAATAATTAGTTTTATAAAAAAAAACTATTTTTGAATAGTTTTGTCATTTTTTTTAGGTTTTATATAATAAATTTTACATGATTATATATATAATTAATATATTTTATGATTATTCAAAAATCGTCTAAAAGAAAAAGAAGAAGAAGAAGAGATATTAGTTTTAGTTAAATATTTTGACAACTAGTGTGGTTTAAGTAATAATTTATTTTTATTTTTTTGTGTTAGTTAATTGATAGTCGAATTAACTATTTTATTTTGTTAAAATTAAAGAAGGCTTGTTAATTAATTATATTTATTTGTCTTTAACTTTATTCATTTATCCAATAATTTGGCTAAATGGGTATTTTTCTTTAAGTCAACTTTGGGCACAAATTAATTTCCAGCCCACTCCATTTTAACTGGATCCAATTTCTATTGCAGCTGGCACAAAATTGTTAGCCCAACAACTTTAGTAAATTATCCCAAATTCCCACCACCCCAGCCCAGTTTATACCAATTACCCCACCCATCATCTTCAAAGAAAAGTCCCAAATTCCTAGTGTACTGTTAGGATCGAAAATAAGTAGGTGCAAATGCGGAAGCTAGCAAAGCAAACCTCGAAATATCATGAGTAAGAAGACAATGAGAAAAATACTAAAAGACACAAAGATTTAAAGTGGTTCGGGCAATCGACCTACATCCACAAAGGAGATGAGCAATCCACTATAAATATGAGAGTACAAAATATAGAGAGAAACAACCTCAACCAATTAACTCGAAATACATGGGAGGTTCACACAAGTGATAACGTATCAAGCTTGTGACCCATAAATTCTACCCCTAACCAAAACTCTCAAAGTCATTAAGACTACATTGTGAATGTTGATTAAGTTAGAAGGAATATGTCTCTATTTATAGAGTCCTAAACCTTTTCCTACTATAAAAAGGATTAGTCAATCCAAAACTTTTTCCTAAAAGTAAAATCTATTTATGGTAAGAAATCAGGGCAAATAAAACCCAAAAAATCTCCCCCTTGGCCTGAATTTCGGACAAAATAAATTTGTCCACTTTCTTTACTTAATCTTCACCAACTTGCTTCTCCTCTCCATAATCTCCTTTGCAAAATTTATGTCTCAACACATAGAATCTGTCTGAAACAATTTCTCCAACAAAATCTTCATTACTGTCAAAAATGATTGCGACTAGAACTACACCCACCAAGATGAACACCTCTTTCTAACCTGGTTCAATCATCGATTATCGAACCACTAAACCTGACTCGATAATTGAATCTGGCTCTGATACCACTTGTTATGACCAAAAATAAGTAGGTGTAAATGAGGAAGCTAGCAAAGAAAACCTCGAAAGATCACGAGTAAGAAGACAATGAGAAATATACCAAAAGACACAAAGATTTAACGTGGTTCGATCAATCAACCTACATCCTCAAAGGAGATGAGCAATCCACTATAAATATGAGAGTACAAAATACAGAGAAAAACAACCTCAACCAATTCACTCGGAATACATGGGAGGTTCACACAAGTGATAACGTATCAAGCTTGTTAGAAGGAATATGTCTCTATTTATAGAGTCCTAAACCTTTTCCTACCATAAAAAGGATTAGTCAATCAATAACCTTTTCCTAAAAGGAAAACCTTTTTATGGTAAGAAATAAGTGCAAATAAAACCCAACACGTACAACATCCTTCAAAATGACGAGAACAGTAGTGCAAGTCAAAATACGACAGTTTAACACATCGACAACAAGCGCGAGCTCGGAGCTCGCAATGGCAATGCGTGAACAACACACACGTCTCATCTTCCCAAACGTCTCTCTGAACTCGTCCCTTTCCTTTTTTTCGGAGCTCGTACAATTCCAGCTGCTAGACTTGTCCTTCACATCCAGGTGGGTCGATCTCTGCAACTCATGGGTACCGGCATTAAAATCAGATGGTTCTCATGAATCATCAGTTGCACCCCTGCAGAGAGCTGAGAAATTCATACTATTTCCAGCTATTTTCCCTGGGTTTGGAGATAAGATTTGGGATTTTGAATTTCGTAAAATCTTTTGGCTCAGACGATTCTACCCTTTTCCCCCCATTTCAGAAACCCTAATTCTTCCCCTATATAAGGTCTCTTCATGTTCTTGTTTTAAAAAAAGATTTTTTTCTTTAGGTTTTTGGGGGAAGAAAATTGTTTAAAAGGCAGAAAACGGAGAGGAGAGCTACTATGAAGTGGGAGTTTTCTTTGAGAAAATCAATAGAGCTTCTTTGGAGTTACGCTTTCTTTAAGCAGAGAACACAAATATCTTAAGTATAGTGATCGAAATATACACATAAGTACTCAGAAAGAAAGATATAGTCGAGTTTCCCCCTACATTTCCTTTATATTTAGTTATTGGGTTCTCCGTTGAGTTGTTCGAAACTCGAAACTTTCTTGAGTTCCTTGCTATTGTCTATGTGACATTGCGTGGTGAAGTCATCGTGTCTCAGCTCGTCCTGTCCTAGGTATCGCTGCTTGAAACAAGGTGACATGCTCTCCCTTTCTTTTCACTTATTTATCGACAGTCTCATCACATGTGATTGAATGCAAATGCCTGTTATTGTGCCCTTCATCTGTGTTTTTCTTGTGAATATGTGGCTTACCACTCGACTCTTAAACTTCAAAAAATCTTTCTCGTTTTTTAGTATTTTCCAAGCTTGTTTTTGTTTAATCCCTCTGTATATAATGATAAATTAGTGTTTCATTGTTTGTCTCATTCTGAGTGAAGTGTTATCCCTTTAGCAACTCTTTTTGAGGTTCTAAGGTGATAAACTCTGTTGGGTTGCTGATCAGGTCTTGAATGTGTGTAATTTTAGCTACCACATTTTGATGTTCTCATCATCCCAATGAAGTTTATAGCGTCGTTTCGATTTGTAATGCATGACTATTTTCTTTGGATTATTAAAGATGTTCAAGCTTTTTCTTAACTGCAGTAATATATATATTGTACCTCTTTTAGATAAATTTTATTGCACTTTAGTTGAAAATTGAAGTTCAAGATTTCAGGCTGGTCAGTACAAAGTATGCAAGCGTTTCCGATCTCTCAATTTTCTTAATTCCCGTTTTTGTTCTGGCTCGTGTTCTTCTTGAAGAAAACTTACCCCTAGAACAAGAACCAGTTCTTGTAATTTTGTCTAGCACAATAAAACAAAGATTTATCGTGGAAACCTTCCTAACTCAAGGAACGGAAAAACCACACCGAAGTTTTATATTAATTCAAGATTTACAACTCAGTTAATCAATGAATCTAACTCTAAACTTCTACCCTTTTCGATTAACTATAATCGAAAACTCTCCACTCAACAAGAAGTCAAACTCGCTTCTTGTTTACAAAAGCTCTCAACTCTTCTTAACTCTAACAACCCAAGAAGTCAAACCCACTTCTTGTTTACAATTCTCACAACCTCTCTCCCAAGAAGTCAAACACACTTCTTGTTACAATTCTCTCAAGATTCAACTCCCAAGAATTCAAACCCACTCCTTGTTACAAATCTAGGAATTATTACAACTCAATAATAAACCTAGAACAAATCAATAAAGAGTAATAATCCTAGACTTTAATTGATGAAACTTCAATATCCAATAGTTCTGAGTGGAACAGGTTTTGTGAACCTGGTCCTTATGTTGATGTGATGAAGGTGAACCTGGTCCTTGCGTTTTTGTGACGAAGGCCTGCGTTCTTTTTCAGAAAATACTGCTCTCAAGATGATATATTTCGTGAATACGCAATACCTATTGTTCTGGCTTTGCTGGAAAAATTCTCTCAATTTTTGTGATTGCAAAGACGTTTTTTCCCTTCAACTTCTTGATCCTTTTATAGATTTGATTTGCCTTCAACTTCTACAAGGAAAGGAATTACAAATCCTTTTCCTTCTTAAACTTGTCTATATTTACTTCTTTCCTTATTTGACTTGAATTGTAATTTCTTTATTTCTTTCCTTCTTTGACTTGAATTGCTATTTTTTTATTTCTTTCCTTGTTTGACTTGAATTGCTACTTTTTTATTTCTTTCTTTTTTTATTTATTTCCATATTTGTTTCCTTCTTTTCCTTCTTTACGATTCTGCGCTTTTTCTTCTTTGCCTCAATATTTTTTCTTCTTTGTCGCAATCTCTCATAATCATACACATACGACACCATGCCTTCACTTTATCAATCATCAAAACTACTTTATTTGTTCTACTACTTCCCAACATTTTCCCCCTTTTTGATGATGATAATCAATAATTTATAACACATCAAGACTATTTGTTAGTCATCAAAACTACAACTCTTTGTCATCCATCAAAACTACAAACTTCATTCTTTCTCATTTCCCAATAATTTCCCCCTTTTTGATGATGACAAACTATGCATATGTCTATCCACATTATATAATTTTCCCATTTTGGCATCATTGAAAACCAATAAGTAAAGAACCCGAATAACATTCAATGAGTGCAATATCATTTTTAACTCATAGTCACTTGGGAAACACTTTCAAGTACACTTCTTCTAACAAAATGGTTAGTTAATCTGAGGATATTAGTCATCTTAAGCTCATACACAATTAAGATCTTCAATGAGAAACGAAATAAACAAGTATATACCAGTTTATGCCTTTAATAAAAAAAAACATATGATATCATGAGTATGAGACAGACATAAGCACATCAAAGAGTCAAAGAGTCTAAAATTTGAGGATGAGGATTGGGACAAAGATTACTAAAGTAAGGAAGAAAGGGATGTTTACTGCCATTGATAATTTTTTTCAGTATGCCCATTGTGCACCAGCTCCTTCGTTCTGATCAGCTTTCTTAGAATGTGAAATTTCGTCAAGAGAAATATGAGGTACATCATCAATTTTTCATTCCTCCATGAGTTTTTTTATTAGCCTTTTACTTGATAGCATTTTGAAGGAGTACCAACTACCAGTAAGAGATTCATCACATTTTGGTGCACAAAGAGATGTGTTTATCAATAATGAAAACAAGCAGCAATTTGTTTGTGAGAATTATTCCCCTTGAGAGATAGACAGGTTATACACTTGGAATGGATGAAATATCAATTTGGAGTTTGTGAACCTAGTTCAGATGTGGATGGTAAAGCAAGGTTCCCCCTAAATTAAAGCATGAGTGACTTCAACACTGAGATTTTCATTATGAGAGCAGTTTGAGATTGAACGATGCTTATTGTCAAAGAGGGTTCTTGGTGATTTTTAAGAAAGTTGAATTTTTGATGATTGACCAGGTTCATTAGTGCTTATGTTTGACCCAAACTCAGGAAATTCATGCATTGAAAAATGATGGTACATACTAGGGTATTACAGAGAAACCAGGTTTCCTTTTTTTTGTTTCTCCATGATTTACTTAATGGTGTTAGCAAAGAGTAGAGATAACATCCGCAAACTTTCTAAACATTGTTTGAGATGTGATTGGAGTGTGTACCTGTTACAGTACAAGGTTGAGTTAGCAGATATTCATTGTATAATTATTCAAGCATAAGATTATTCGCTTACTAGCATATTATTAAAGGAAATCATGATAATGCATTAACTTGTTTTGATAAGACCATGCTTTGATTGATTTTTCTCAAGTTCTTCATATTCAAGGCCTTCACGAGAATGTTGCATCATCATATTCTCTCATATCAAATGAATCTCAAGCTGATTCACAGAGAACTAACTCTTGTCAATTTTCAATACCTTCTAATGAATAACAAGGACCATGTTCACACATTGAAGTTTCCCCTAAAGGTGTACCATACTCTTATTGTCCCAATTGTTCTAATATTCCCCCATCTCCAGAACCATCGATTAGTAGTAATTCATGTTGCAGGTACATCAATGATTGTTAGATGTGAACCAGGTTTATATGTAGGGTTCCCTAAATTTGCATCATCAAAGATGTTTGATATCATGTCACTTTCTTCAACTTTTT
Organism: Solanum lycopersicum; assembly: GCF_036512215.1. Taxonomy (NCBI): domain Eukaryota; kingdom Viridiplantae; phylum Streptophyta; class Magnoliopsida; order Solanales; family Solanaceae; genus Solanum; species Solanum lycopersicum. Next base: position 6,926,328 of record NC_090809.1, read on the forward strand.
TTTTATCTTGTCTCTTTCATTTTTCTCATCCTTTTCAAGGAATAAACTGCCTCCTTGAAAATCAAAGAGCGAGAGAAATTTTTTTACCATTTTTAGCACCTGTTTAGAGCATGCATTATTCATGTACCAAGTTGGCCTTTTCCCTCCCACCTTCACCTGAAACACTAGTCAAAGATTAGTCTTGGGAACCCAGATTAACTTGGGCCCCTTTATGTGAGTAAAAAATGAAAAAAATTTCTTCTAGCCCATAAAGGCAAATAACAAAACCTTTTATTTGGAGCCTTTTTATTTGGAACTAGGTTCTTAGCCGTATCAGTCTTTTCCTTTTTGGAGAACTTAACATTTTTCTGAAAAGACTCAAATAAAGCTTTACATTGATTCTTTAAATGACCTGAGTTTCCACAATGAGTGCATAAACTTTTGAGACATGTGAATAGTGTGTGACACAATATTATTCTGTTTTTTAAAATCTATCCCACTTCGACTAGTGGTTTGTCTTTCTTGAATCTGAGTTAAAATTTCAGAGGACCTGGTCCATCTAAGATTTCGTTTATGATCAAGATTTTTTTGTAGCAACCTATTCCTTTCTGTTAAAGCTTGACAATTTATGGTTAACAATTTTATTTTTTCTTCTAGAGTTAATTGAAGTTCACTAGCAGAGTTTTTGCCTTTGTGACTTAACTCTAAGATTTTAATATATTCTTTTAATTTGTTTTGAAGAAAGTGATTGTGTTTCTCAAGATTGTCATTGACTTCTCTTAAGGATGCATATTTTTCCATCATTTGTTCTCTTTCAGAATTGATTGACTGATATGCATCTATTAGAGTACTCAATGAGGACTCTAGTTCCTTTTTAGAATATGATTCAATATTTACTTTGATGTGATGAAAGCTTACCTTGCTTTGTTTGTCATCTTCTTCATCATCTTCAAAATCTGTTTCAGCAATGAGTGCAAGAAATTCATATTTATTTTATTGTTCTATTGCAAGTAGTGACTGATTTTCAAAACTTCCATCCTCAAATTCTTCTTCTGATAAATTCCCCATAGCGGCAAAGGCTCTTTTCGTTGAAAGATACGTTTCTTGATTGGTCATTCTTCTGTTTGTGGGAATGTACTTATCATTCTTGATTTCATTTTCTTTTTCCGAACTATTCCTCTTTTTTCTAGAGCTTTTAATGGACAAAATTTGACAAAGTGATCCAGACTTCCATACTTGTGACATACTTGATCTATTGGATTTTCAATGAATTTTTTAGAGTTCCTTCTGTGGAATACTTGTCCCTTTTTTAACATTCTTGAGAACCTTTTGATTATTAAAGCAATGTTTTTGTCCTCAAAATTTTCTTGTGTTGTGCCTGTAAGAACAAGGTTCTTCTCTTTTCTTTTGCCATAGACCAATTTCGTTTTCTTTTTTTTTCTTGAGTTCATAGGTCATGAGATTTCTAATGAGTTCATCCATAGCTAACTTAACTAGATCACGGGCTTCAGTAATGGCTTCTACTTTGCTTTCCCAAAATTCTGGAAGAACACTCAAAAGTTTTCTGACTACTTTCCCATTGGGAATTATTTCACCTAGTGAGTAGATTTCATTAATGATAGCAGTGAACCTGGTATGCATCTCTTGATTGTTTCACCTTCGAAATAGTTCGTATTGTCTGTTCAAGTTATCTATTTTAGACTTCTTTACCTGAGTTGTTCCTTCATGCTTAGTTTGCAAAGTTTCCATATTGCTTTTGCATCTTGACATGATGATATTCGATTGTATTCATCTGGACCTATTTCGCATATCAAGATCTTTTTTGCTTCCATTCTTTTCTATCTTTTGGTATTTGAGTGGTTCCATCAATTCCATTTTTCATGGGTATGGTTGGACCGTCCAACACGACTCCCCGTAAGTCTGGATTTTCTCCTAGTAACTGATCCATCATGCGATTCTTCCACCGCCCATAATACTTTCCATTAAACAGTGGTAGTCGAGTTTGAGAAGCTCCTTCTGGTGGTGTAGGTGGTGCAACCATTGATCCTTTTAAAGATGTTAGTATTTTAATGAAAAGACCTGTTCTGGTACCAATTGATGAAACCTTACCCGTAGACACGAACCAGGTTCTTGTAATTTTGTCTAACACAATAAAATAAAGATTTATCGTGGAAACCTTCCTAACTCAAGGAAGGGAAAAATCACACCAAATTTTTATATTAATTCAAAATTTACAACTCAATTAATCAATGAATCAAACTCTAAAAATCTGCCCTTTTCGATTAACTATAATCGAAAACTCTTCACTCAACAAGAAGTCAAACTCGCTTCTTGTTACAAATCTAGGAATTATTACAACTCAATAATAAACCTAGAACAAATCAACAAAGAGTAATAATCCTAGACTTTAATTTATCAAACTTCAATATCCAATAGTTTTGAGTGGAACAGGTTTCGTGAACCTGGTCCTTATATTGTTGTGATGAAGGTGAACCTCCTTGCGTTTTTGTGACGAAGGCCTGCATTTTTTCTCCAGAAAATACTGCTCTCAAGATGATATATTTCGTGAATATGCAATACCTATTATTCTGGCTTTGCTGGAAAAATTCTCTCGATTTTTGTGATTGCAAAGACGTTTTTTTCCTTCAACTTCTTGATCCTTTTATAGATTTTATTTGGTTTCAACTTCTAGAAGAAAAGGAAATACAAATCATTTTCCTTCTTAAACTTGTCTATATTTACTTCTTTCCTTATTTGATTTGAATTGTAATTTCTTTATTTCTTTCCTTCTTTGACTTGAATTGATACTTTTTTATTTCTTTCCTTCTTTATTTATTTCCATATTTGTTTCCTTCTTTTCCTTCTTTACGATTCTGCACTTTTTCTTCTTTGCCTCAATACTTTTTCTTCTTTGCCGCAATCTCTCATAATTGTACACATACGACACCATGTCTTCACCTTATCAATAATCAAAACTACTTTATTTGTTCTCCTAATTCCCACCACTTCTGTCCCGAACTTGTTTGATATTCGTTTAGTCTGATTTAGTTCTGAGTTTGTCATTTAAAGGAAATCCTATCTTTGATTGAATAATCTGAAGCTTTATATTTTTGTAAAGTAGTTATCTGTTAATGTTTATTCTTTATATGGTTCGGGTAGCAAAATATATATATATATATATATATATATAGCATGCTTGATATTTTATCAACTTTTGTTGTGCCTAGTGAGTGTGAAACATATAAATACTTGTGAATGGCGTCGTTTATCCACTGTTGTTGACTTCCCTTTTTATCAAACAGATGTATTTCCTCCATTTCTTCTTAACTAAATTGATGCAGCCAGTGTTTGTTTTGAAATGCCCTCTTTTGAAATTTTATTTGGGTTATCCTTATATCTTAACATCTTTAATTAATCCCTTATTGATTCATGATCATAAAGTTATTTTCTTTAGTTTTGAACAAGTGAATTGCTTTAGTATCCGTCTTGCTCGTTCTAACATATTCATATGTTAATCTTGACTTTGTTTCCCACAATTTATTGATAGCAAAATTGGTCATTAAGGTCTTATCTTGGCTGTAGTTTGCTGGACAGCTCTAAGTCTTACTTCTAATGAATAATCCTCAATTTTTTATTAAGAATTGTTGACTTATTTATCGCCGAAAAGAATCAGTAGCATGATATTCATTATATTTCATTTTATCGTGCTGCTTAGTCTTGTGAAAAAGGGGAATTTTTTTTTAATTTCATTTTTTATTATTTTATTTATTGTGTTGTGTTCATGATGAATAATTTGTGTCTTCTTCGGTCTTTCCTTTAAAATTGTTGTTGTACAGCATGTTCCTTTATCCTCTGTTGGATTGTTCGTTAGCCTCCTCGAATTAGTGTGCTTGTATTTTGTAGTTTGATTTTTCTTTTCCACTCTATTCATATTGGATCATATATTAATTATTTTTTTCTTCTTGTTACGCCATATGAAATCCGTCCTAGTTCGTCATGAACTCACGTTCCCCTAGCATTATTGGAGAGTCGTAAAGACTCATACTTCCTTCTTCGAGTCAAGCCCATGAACCCAACGAACAGGTCTCGAAGTTTAAAGGATTGAAGAAAGTCGAAGAAGTTGGATTGGAAGACTCCAACTTATTTTTTTCGATATTTGTATTTTTATTTGTAATGGGCATAAGCCCTTGTCATCTTTTACTTTTCTGTATTTACTTTGTATTATTATTTGCTTAGTCTAGGGCAGTTACAAAAGAAAGAAAATGGGTCATAAGCCCAAAACAGGTGGATCCAAAAATCGATCAAGGCGAACAGAACCTAGATTTGGACAGAAATCTCTCTCCCTCTCTCTTACTTTACATGCTTTAATTATTTTTCTATTTTATTTGTCGTTATTTGAAAGTTAGAAAATTTCAAATTCCCGCAAAGCGTCACTCTGATTTTAACGACTCAATAAATCAAGTAAAGAGCTTAAAAGATTTTGCAAATTAAAATTCACATTGTGAGATAATTTCCTTCACTTTCTAATAATGTTAAATGATTCTTATCTTTAAAATTCTAAATAATTTTTATCGCAATCTTAAGTAGAATTTTTAGCCAAATGTTTAGTTACTAGATAATCATATGTTAGCGGACGTTTTAGGTGTTTTTCAAAATCTTCCTAGCACGTTAATAGGAATCTCCGAACCCTTTTAAATGTTTTCAAAATGGTTTCTTCTTTTTAGTCTTTTGAAAACAAAAGTTTTCTTGATTTTTCTTAAAAATTAAGTGGCGATTCTAAAAGGTCGAAAATTTACAAAAAAAAAACAATATTTTTCCTATTTTCTATCAAAATAGTTGTTGTTTGCCAACAACACATTCTTCACATATTTGAGAAGGATCAATAATTTCAGGAAGGACCGTCACCATATTCTTCTTATGAAGGATCTTCAAACCACTAAAATTTAGATGACCATATCAAAAATACCACAACCATGAAATTTTTCTCACTTCCGCTATAAAACAAGATTGAATATTTCAATCATCAAAGGCAACAACCTGTCATGACTCATTTTCACAATAGTGATAACTCTAGAACAATCAGAAATCTCGCAACAATCGTTCCTAAGGGTGATGACATATCCTTTGTATAACAGTTGACCAGAACCCATTAAATTATTTTTTAAAGCAGATAAAACACATTAGATATGGTTTCCACACACCCATTTTTGGTTCTAAAATTTAATTGTACTCTTCCCTATTACATTCACAAGGGGCAGATCACCAAAACCAATTGTTGAATAGAAGCTTTCATTTAAATTAAAGAAGAAGGACTTACTTCCGGTCATGTGGTTACTGTAGTCAATATCCATATAACAAAGAGCTTGCTCCTCAGGCCCATTTTCATCGTGGACTGCCATTAACAAGGTTGCTCCTTCATTTTCTCAGCAAAATTTGACTATTTTTCTTTACCACTAGGCAATATAGTACGACATTCAGAACAATATGACCTAATTTATGACAACGATAACGTTCTACCTTAGATTTGTCAAAATCTTTTCTTGTGCATTTGCCATAGTCATTATTATTGACTCTAAAATTCTTGTTGCACTCTTTATTGCCATTATCCCCAAAATTCCCTCGATCTCCTCTCCCTTTTCCTCTACCTCTACCCCTTCCTCTCGAATAGAAAGAAATAAAAGTAGAAGCCTTCAAGACCTGCTCCTCAAAAGTTGAACTTCAGTTCATCTTTTGCTCATGAACCAACAAGGTGCTTAGCAATTCGTCAAGTGACAAAGCATTTATGTCTTTTGACTCCTTAATCGAGCATACAACATAATCATATTTTGGTGACAAGGAAAGCAATATATTTTCAACAACTATGACATAGTTCATTTTCTCGCCATGAAATCGCATCTTGTTTCTTATCTCCATGGTTCTAGCACAAAAGCTAGTGACAATTTCACCCTCCTTCATCTGCAAAGTTTCTAAGTCCCTCCTCCAAGGTTGAAGTTGTGCTCGATTCACTCATATATTACCTTGATACTTTTTTTTTCATGAAGTCTCATATATCTTTGGAATTTCATTTGCAAAGAATAGTTTCCAAGATGGGCGTTCAATAGCCTGAAAGAGGTAACTTTTGGCCTTCAAACCTTTCAGCGCTTTCTTCCTTCAAACTCTGTCTTTTGAGCATTCGTCAAAGCTTTGCAATCCGTTAGAGTGTCGATTCCATCCTCGACAATTGGCCAATACTCCTTTGACCGTAAGTAGTTTTCCATTAGCATACTCACATGGTCATAGTGTCCATTTAAACGAGGGACGACTTCTTGCACTAAGTTGCTCTCTAAAGCCATAGATGAATACTGAATTTTTGGGTGAACTCTCCCTTACAGTTTTTTTTTAAAAAAAATATTAAACCTGAATCTTGATAGAGTGTCGATTCCATCCTCGACAATTGGTCAATACTCCTTAGACCGTAAGTAGTTTTCCATTAGCATACTCACATGGTCATAGTATCCATTTAAACGAGGGACGACTTCTTGCACTAAGTTGCTCTCTAAAGCCATAGATGAATACTGAATTTTTGGGTGAACTCTCCCTTACAGTTTTTTTTTAAAAAAATATTAAACCTGAATCTTGATAGCGCTAATAGAAAATAACGAGAAGAACGATGAAGAAAGTCGATTGAAATAAGCAACATAAGAAAAATTATTACTGCGCGGCTCTCTTATGTTCAATAGCAATCAAGAAAAGTCAATATATAGACTACTAGGACTCCTAACAGACGCTACTAACTCACTAAGTATCTGCCCAATTCCTAATAATTAGGAGTTGAACACAAGGGCGGTTTTACCTTCAACCAAGTGGGTTCATCCGAACCTCTATCGTCGAAAAATTACATTATATATACACGATTAAATTTTAAATATATGTGTATATATATAACATTGAACCCATTGAACATACACCAAAGGCGTAGCTCAGTGGTGTTGGTGTTCAAGAATCCGCGCTGAGGCACGCAAAGTCGTGAGTTCGAATCGGGATGGAGTTAATTTTTTATTAGCTTATATTTTAGGCGTTTTAATTGTTTTTTTAAAAATAATTATGGAATCAGAAATTGCTTTTTCAAAATAATAATGAAATCAGAAAAACAATTTTAGTTTCAAAAAGTTAAAACCCTAATAGGAAATTTAGGTTTATTAGTTAAATTCCTAATTACAAAGTTAAATAATAAAAACCCTTTTCTTATTTTATGATTTTTCCACGTTTTATTTTCATTGTCTCTTCTTCCTTGTCGTTGCCAGTTGGGCGCTGGCTGCTGCTTGTTACTTCCGTTGGATCGGTCGTTATTGAAAACTTGATCTATTTAAGTTTTTAGATATATTGATTATTTTATCCGACCCATTTATATCTGATTCGACCCATTTATTTGTGGATATTGTTTATGTGATTAATTTATTTTTTTGAACCCCCTTGATGAGTACACCAAGACAAGTCAACCTAAAACTAACTAATATGACAACTGCAGAAGTAAAACAAGGAAAATAAACTCATACCATCTAATAACATGGAATCAACTTAAATAAAACCCTAAAACTCGATTTTCACGTGTACAAGCTCTAATGTATTACAATTGATTTGAAAGAAAAATACAAGTCTCAAATAATATTGTTTCTAGAAGAGAATAATCATAAATAAAGAGAAGGAGGGTCCACTGAGTTGACAAATAGCTACCTCACAAATCTCCATAGAAAGCCTCATAGAAGGAGAGAACAGACAATAATCACGAAGATCATAAATAACTTGAGGTCACTACAAGTTATTACATATTGATAATAAAATCACATAAATTTTAAAACTTCATGCTTCTATTGCATAGAGATTCCATAAGTGTTATTATCCAGAAATGAATCATTTATAAAGTACTAAGTGAGTTATTTACATCCTCTTACGGGACTGTGATGAGAATGAGGTTTCATTTTTTTATTAGATCCATACAATTTCATATTAAAAATACACATATTTAATCACATCTCTTTGATTCTTTAATTTTGTAAAATTGAATTATGCAAAGAAAGGAATAAGTCTTTCCTATAGAAAAAAACACTAGAAATACTAAGAGAAAACAAGAGAAAGAAAATAATTAGCTTTATATGTACTCACTAGTCACTTGAAGGACTAAGGAAAATCGAGATTAAAAAAAGAAGTAACTAACTTTATTTGTAAAATCGAGAGCCTTTAATTTCTCCCATTTAATTGTCATAGTTTTCATTTTTAGAATCAAACGATAATAATTTTGACTAACATTTTACGATGTATATTCAGTCATCATATTAATATGCAAAAAAAAATATAATTTATAGTACTTTTCGTATTGTTTTTGAATACATAAAGTTTTTATTGTAAAATATCAAATTAATGTAATCGAATTTGATTTTTAAAATTAATCAAATTAACTTTTTAAAAATATAACGTTTACAAATAGTGGTTAGAGTACGTAAAGAATAAGAATCATATTCATACGTACAAAAGTAGTAGAAGTAAAGATATGAAACAACCAAAAGAGGTTTGAAAGTTTTAACATTATCCTAACTAAGCAAGAACTCTGAAAAAAATGAAGAGGAGTCAAATTTTAAAATAATAAATAAACAAAGTGGAACTATTAACATTCTTGATAAATTATCACTAATGATGCCAAAAACAAAGAGGATGATTAAAAAAAGGCATAATATATAGAAGGCATAGGCATAATACATAAATATATTCTTTTAACTTGACTTCAAAGCATATTTATGCCCTTTAATTTTGGGTGTGCTGATGTAGGCACTTAAACTTGTATAAAGTTGAACAAATAGACACGCATGTCCTATATGGTATCCAACATGCCATTTGTATCCTACGTGGTGTCGTATGTGTATCGTACCACGTAGGTCTCCTGTGTCTACTAGTTCAAATTTATACAGATTTAAGTCTCTACTTGTGCATACCCAAAGTTGAAGGACATAAATGTGATATAAGACCAAGTTAAAGGGCACATTTATATATGTATTATGCCCATATAAAATTACCTTTTAATATAGATTCAAATGGCATCTACATTTTTCAATTTTGAGTGTACACAAATATAGTTAAATTTGTAGAACAATAAACAAGCATATACGCATGTCCTACGTAACAATTTTCATCTTATGTGGCATCCTACATGTATTATGTCACATAGGACGTGTGTGTATACTTGTGTACACATTAGATTGGATGACATATATATCAATTCATACTATCATACTTAGCAATCAATGATGAATTGGAGCTCTTCAAGCCAAACTCTAGCTTTCTCACTCAGTTCTTGAGGGAATTTTTGGGGTGATCTTGGAGGGATTTAGGAGTTTTAGAAGCTTGATTTATAATGGATAGTTTTTAGGCTTAAAGGACCTATATAGGGCTTAGGATTAAGATCAAAGTAACTTAGTTTAGGTATTAATTAATTAGAGAAAAGACTTAAAAGTCCTTTTAAAATAATTGTCAATTCATTCCTACATATGGTCTGTAGGTTTTTCTACGGACCGTTCTGGTCAAAAATAGAAATGACGAGAGAGACTATTAGTTTAGACTAACTTTTTATGGCACTCATGTATGACTTGTAGGTCTATCTGCGATCCATACATGCCAACCAAAGAAACCAACATTAAACTTTAGAATTTCACGTAGTTTAGGGGTAACCTATGGTACCTATCTATGACTCATATGTGGGGAGTAGGGATGTACAAAAACGAATCAAAAATCGAATCAAACCGTAAATCGAGTCAAACAAAAAAAAACCCGACTAGTTTTTGGTTTGACTTGGTTTGGTGTCGAAAAACCCGACTACATTTGTATTGGTTTGGGTTCAACTAAAAAAACCAACCCGACATTATATATATAATTTTAAAATTTTATTTTATATGTAAAAATACTTACTTTGATATAGTTTTTAAAATCTCATATACTTTTTCATAGTTTTTATCTTTTCATATATTTATTTCATATTCGGAAGTTAGAATTCTTAATGATCTAATAAAGATTAATAGTCCATAGATGTTGGTTATTATAAAAAAGTTTAAATAAAAATCAAATTAATACTAATGCAAAATGAAAATCAATTCAACACTAAGAATGATAATAATATTGAATATTTGTTTTTTAGTTTTACATAGATTTAGACAATTAAAATACATGATCTAATTTTACTTTCTTTTAATATTTAGTCATGTGGCTAATACTTACTAACTTATTTTAGCATGATTTAGTACTTTAAATGATGATCAATTTCATTATGACTTATTAATTTGCAATATTTATTTTACGCGATTTTATTATTTATTTTTTTGTTGGATATTTTTGTGTCGTTAATCATACCATATTTTGTGTTATTTTTTGGGAAATAACTTAGAGAGTTGCATTTGGTAGGAGCCAAAAAATATTTGAAGTACAAGTAAATTATATGTTTATATGAATATTTTATCGAAAAAAACTGAAAATTCGAAACACCCGAAAAAATCCGAAGTTGAATAATCCTAGTTTTATTTATTTGGTTTGTTTTGTAAATTTATAAATCTGACACAAATGATTTGATTTGATATTCAAAAATCCAGACCAATCCGATCATATACACCCCTACATGGGAGGATGGGCTTTCCTAATGTTCCGTATAAAGGGTAGTGAGACTTGTTTTGAAAAAATTAATAATTTCTCTATGGGTACTATAGACACATGCAACTCAAAAACTTAATTCTGCTCTTTTTTTAAATTCTGAGGTGTTATATTTGACTTGCAAGCATTTTCTTGTTAGTTAAATCGAATCGTTATCAATCAAAATCGATAAAAATTATATTATCAATTTGATTATTGGTTCAGAACTTTTAGAAACTAAAAACCACTAATACTTAAAGCTCATCAAAACGATCTATGCACACCCTTATCTAGAAATTAAAGGAGCCTCATTTTGTAACAATGGCTTGACAGTGTCCAATATAAAATTCATATATTTTATAAAAATATAATTTGAAGTCCAATCCATAATCCAAAACAAATATCTAAGATTTCCAATTTTACGGAGAGATTTGATGGTACATGAAACGTCATCATAAGCTTAATTTGTTGTTAAGCAAAGAGTTAAGGTTAGGCTGTTAGGCAGAGATGTAAGGAGTTTGGCACGGAACCACCTCACATTCTTGTGGCTTGTGTGATGTAAGGTTGTTAACATGCATAATTAAGCCTAGATTCTTTACTTTTGATCTTACAAATAAAGAGTAGGAATAATCTTCATGCGTAGTTACGTACAAATAAAAGTAGTTGAAGTAAAGATATAAACAACAAAAAGAGAATTGAAAGTTCAAACATTATCCTATTTAAGCAACAACTTGGAACAAATAAGAGGGGTCGAATTTGAAAAATAAATACAGTGGAACTATTAATATTCTTGATAAATTATCACTAATGATGCCAAAAACAGTGAGAATAATAATAATAAAAAGGCATAATATATAAAGTACCCTTTATATGGATTCAAATGTTATATCTACGCTCTTCAATTTTGAGTATATAAAGTATAGCTAAATTTGTATCATAATAAACAAGTATACACACATGTCTTACGTGGTAATTCACATTTTATGTAGTGTCCTACATGTATTATTATGTCACTAGGATGTGTGTCTACTTGTATACACACAAAATAAGATGACATAAATGTTATTTAAAATCAAGTTAAATGACACAATTATATATTATACTATCTCTGTCCACTTTTAATTATCATAGTTTCTTTTTTTAGAGTCAAACGATAATAACGTTGACTAACAATTTTATGATGTATTTTTTCATCATATTGATATGCAAAATAATGGAATTTATAATACTTTTTGTATAAATTTTAAATATATAAATATTTTATTTCAAATTCGAATAAATGTAATATAATTTAACTCTGAAAATTAGTCAACTTAACTTTTGAAAAGCTCATTATAACAATTAAAAGTGGACATGGGAATACCAAATAGTAGAAATGTAGTCCATAACTTCCTCGTAACATAAAAAAAATTCTCTTAGATGGTCCTGAAGTTAAAGAATCTATATATAAATTCTTTCAAAGTATATATTTCCTTGTGCAATTTTCAACATTTACCTTTATTCCGTTCATTAAAGCAAATTCAATTTGTAACCTTTTTAAGTTATATCTTAGCCTTAGGAATCTTTCTTTTCACAATATCTGTCTATAAATATTTACACATTAATTCCATCATCATATAACATACATACAAGTGTGATTAAAACTATGGCTTATTATTATACTTGCAATTTTCCTGATATATACTCTTGGATAAACAACTTACCACCAACTTCTAAATGGAAAACAGACTCTATTTCAATTTGCATTTCTCCTTCATGTTCATCTCAACCTTCCCTCAAACTCTCCATAGCTAAAAATTACCATTTTTCCATCGTCGCGGATTATAATCTTCCTATTTCCCTATGGACCTCAAAACAGTTAAGAGTTAAATATAGTACAACAAAATTATTAGACGATGAATCAGTATTCAGTTTCTTGATTAATATCGTCCGCGATGTACTTAACTATGGTCCGAATAAAAATTATAACTCGTTGTTCCTCAAGATTCCACGAATGGATTTTAACAACTCCGATTTTAAGGAAATTTTCAATTTCTCATTTCTTACTTTGGCTTTCATAATTTGTATCTATGAAGCCCCTGCTGATCTTAGGTCAACATGTATTATTGCCCTGAAGAATCAATTTTCGTGTTCTCAATCTAGACAAGCATCAAAATTGCTCGTGAGGATTTTGGGATCGAATACTGAAGAGCAATGGATGCGTTCAGTAAATCTAGCGATAACTAATTGGATCTTGGAAATAAATTCCTCTTCTAATCATCATGATCATGCGATGAGAACGCCATGTCCACTGTTTTCATACTCATTTTCGACACAAGGGCTATGGAAAGTTCAGCTATATTGCCCTGTTATTGCAATGGAAGTCGAAACGTCTACTTATAGTAGTTTATCTGATGAAAGTTTGAGGTTTTCCCTCAACTTTCATCAGCTTGAAGGAGTGATCCAATTAAATCATAGAGTTATCGTTCGAGAAAAGTGGATTGAAGTAATGGTGAACACCGATAACATTAGGTATATTTGTCTTCTTTGAACTAAATACTTTTGGCGTATAACTTATAAGTTGGTTAAACTAACTTATACGTTCTTCTTGATTTATTCACATGTTTGATGCTTATAAACACAGATCAGCAAGATATCTATTATGTTATTCCAAATATTGGCCCAATAATGCCCCTATCTTATTAAGCGCATTTCAGTTATTTAACTGAATATAGTACATGCTTATAACATCCTTTTACTAAACATACAACTATTTATTATACAGAAAAAGGCTCAAATATGTCACCAAACTTTGAGAATAGGTTCACTTATGTCATCTGTTAAAAATTTGGCTCATCTATGTCATTTTCGTTTGAGAAAAGGTTCAAATCAACTGTTGAAACACTTAAAAAGTGATTCCCAACACTTGATGCTTGTGAATTACTTTTAACCATCTAATCCAAGCAGGATCGCAATTTCTTAGGGAAAAGAACCTAAAGATTGAATCTTAACTTGATTTAAAAGTTTTATGTTCATGTAGGTGTGATGTTGTTAGGCTAGTGAATGAATCACTAATGGCAGAGAGAGGTGCAGGGGTATCAGAGAAGCATTTCCCTTCAAGAATATCATTGCAACTAACTCCAACACTTCAATCCAATGTGTTGAGCATATCAGTAAACAAGTCCTCTGACAATCCCTTAAGAGAAATTGGCATCGAAAAGACCGTTGAAGCGGGATTCGATCCACCAAACACTTACATGGGCTTAAAAGTCTCCGCGGGAGAGACAGTTGTTACGACCATGAAGCCGTGGAAATTTGAGCAATCTGTTAATGGAGATGGTGCAAATTTGAATTGGTTTCTTCATGATAGTGGAAATGGAAGAGAGGTATTTTCGTCAAAGCCTTCTGTTTTTTCATTAATTCAGCCAAAAGCTTGGTTCAAGAACAGATATTCAAGTGTTAATAGGCCTTTTACTAAGCAAGGAGGGGTAATTTTTGCTGGAGATGAATATGGAGAAAGTGTGTGTTGGAAAGTGGATAAAAGGGCTATAGGAAAAACAATGGAATGGGAATTGAAAGGGAGACTTTGGTTAACATATTGGCCAAATAAACATATAACTCCTTATGCTGAGACTAGAAGATTGGAATTTAGAGAAGTGCTTCATCTCAAACTTGCATAGTTAATATTTGTTGTTATTGATTATTTCGGATAGATGGTTTATGTTACATCTTCTTCTTCAAGTGTGTGCGCTCTAGCTGCTTAGCCTGCATGAATGTGGGATGCTTCGTCTGTTGAGCTGGCCTTTTTATTATGTGTTGTAAAGTTATATTTGTTGAATTGATTGTCAAAATGATGCTTGCGTCTAAGGTTGGTAGGTTGTCTACATCACAACCGTTGAGATGCAGCTTTTATAATACTAATTATTATTATTGGCATTGGAAGTGTTTTTTTCTCAATAATGTACGCCTTAAGAAAACTAGTACCAACTACTCGACTTGAGGAACCAAGTTCCTTAGGACTAACTAAAAACATCAAGGTAAACAATAAGTGTTTTACGATTGAAAACCTCCTTACTCAAAGGGGTTAAAAACACGACCTAAACGGTGACAAATGTCAGCAACTTTGGTTTCAGATTACAACTCTATATTACAAATCTCATTTTGGCCCGGTTTGTCTTCCCTTACACATATTACACATAACACCCTTAACGTTATCATCCTTAATACACCTACAACACCCAAAATTATGATGCCTCTTTAATTGATCCAACTCCCCACACAATGTCCATGCTCCATCTTCGTTCAAGGAGTTTTGGAAGTATAATTGTCACCTCAGTCCAATGAGTGTCTCCTCCACCAGAACCTTTTCATTCTCGTCCTTTATGAAGTTCACTTGATCCAGGTCACATGTCCTCCATTCTCTCGCCTTGTCTAGCCTGTACAACTTTTTATCCCCATAATTATCCTCTAACCCAACATACATACATTGTAACTACAAACTATACCTCCTTCTTTGCTACTTTATACTTTTCCACTTTTCCTCCTCTCATTCTTACTTTCCACCAACCTCGCGGTACCTTCTTAACCTCTACCGATGTCATCCCGATCTACCTCTCGAGACCCCCAACATCTAGAGAAGTACTCTCCCCCCACCCTACTCATTGAACCATTAACAAATTTAAGAGCACAAAATATATATATAATGCTTGTCAATATTAGCTGTACAGATAAAAATGAAACAATAAAATAAATAACCACCTAGAATAATACACATAAAAGAGTTATCCCTTAATTATATATTACCATTATCCCCACATTAAAAAAATACAGTATATTTTATAATAAAAAATTTCCTTTCAAATTTTAAAAATAAAAGTGGGCCCAAAGGAGAGTTGTAATTGCCTTAGTTGAGCCCACCCTATCTTAAAGTGGGTGGAAGTATGGACAATATACATCTCATTTATTACTATTTGCTTTCATCTCATAAAAATTGGCAATAAATGTGCTAAAGGTTGAAACGTCATATAATTTAAATTACGAGTTCAAATATATTAAATATAATAATTTAAGGAAACTACCTAAATATACTATATTAAAAAATATTTATCATTTATAGTAATAATATTTTTTTTAATTACTTTTATTTCAGTTTTAATATAATTGTAATACTGTTTTAATATATATTACAAAAAACACTATTATTCACATATAATACAAGTTTTATTGATGGATAATATATTTTTATCACACATTTTAATACACTTATAATACGATGTCAATTTATTCCCTAACAAGCATAATAGATTTGAAAAAACGGTTATAATACTTATATATGAAAAGTTGTCTTTTATGAAAAATTGCGACTTTGATGAAGAATTGCAACTTTTATGAAAGATTGTGAGCTTTCCAAAGGATTGCAACTTTTCCAAATAGTTGAAACCTTTCTGATGAAGCACAATAACTATTTTTTTACACGACCCTTTGTTGTCTATAAATAGAGGGATTTCCTCTCATTATAAAATATTTCTTCTGCTTCTCCTTCTCCTCCTCCTCATTCACAATTAAATATTTTTGTACGTATTTTTTCTTTTTCTCCTTCTCCTTTTTCTCCTCATTCACAATTAAATATTTGTGTACTTTGCTCATGTTGAATAACTCTCTAAGACCATTGCTTATGTTATAAATCCTGGTGTGTCTTTTAACAATCATTAATTTATGCTTATGTTATTAAGGATAATGGTAAGATGTAATAATTTTCATTTTCCTTTACATCATTAGTGTTTAATCTTGCACGTAAGATAATATAGTGTTTTAGTGATAGTGCCAGATATACTTTAAGTAATACTTTATAAATTTTGTGATATTTAATTCCCGCGAAACACGAATAATTTTACTTGATTAATAATAAATAACAATCGAAATAATAGATTCATCTTAAATTGCAAATTATTTTGAAATCAATTAGTTTTTTTAATTATTTTTTTTGTTACACTCGTGTTAAATTGTCACTTCCGATCGAGGCACACATATCTTGAACACTTAAAAATCCTTATTCTTTTATCCTTTTTTATATTTATATTTTATGACCAACAAATAAATTTTAATAACACAATGAAAACTAGCCAACTTATCTTAACTAAGTTCTAATATAAAAAAAAGTTAGACAAATTGTTCAGTGAATCAAATTTTTTTATTAGAAGTAACTCAATTATTATTATTAATTACATAAATAAGTCATTCAGTCACTTTGAAATTATTTTATACTCCTTCCGTCCACTTTTATTTGTCATGTTAAATTTTTTGAAAGTCAAATTTTGACTAATTTTCAAAGTTAAATTAGATTATATTAATTCGATATTTTAAATAAAAAAAATCGATATTCAAAAACTATATGAAAAGTATTATAAAGTGCAATTTTTTGCATATCAATATGATGAAAAAATACATCTTAAAATATTAATCAAAATTATTATAGTTTGACTAGAAATCATAACAAATAATAGTAGACGGACGAAGTAAAAAATTCCTCTCTTATTTCCCAAAATAACTAATAATAGATACGTGCATCCTAGGGATAGAGCATATTCATCAATTTTCAACACAACAGTGACGGAAAACCTAACTTAGTGCGGTACTGCCCAACATTGGGACCATTTAATCAATATGGTGGTCAAAACCCAAAAATTTTAAGATTATATTTGGCTAGAGATATGTGTATTTATTTGTAAGGACACCAAAGGTCATTTTTAAAAAAAAATTTAAAAAAATTATTTTACCTTTTTTGATAGTTGTTTCGAGTCAATTTTTTTTTATCATTTAACGGAGTAGGTTTTAAATTAAGTAGTGATTGAGGAATGATTTTGAAACGACCCGAACCATCGTTAATTAGGAAAAAGCAAAAAACTCAGAAATTTCCAGCCCACTGTTCCGCTAGGGTGAGACTTGCTGTTAGGGCGGGATAAGTTAGCGCTAGAGCGGGATAGGCAAGACAAAACGTAAATAACGTGAAATCTTAATCTCTCCTTCTTTCTAAAATACCTAAATTAGTCGTAAAACGCCTTAGAAACCCCCAAAAAGTTGTTGCAAGCTTGGAAAGAAGGGACAGAGGGATTTCTAACATGAGCTTGTCGAGAGATTGCGGATTTCTAGCCAAGATCACCATCACAAGCCGGGAAAACAAAAATCGAAGTCAATAACTCCATGCAGCTGTGTGGCGCCTAGGTAGGCTAGGTTTTTTATGAATTGAATAGTTATAAATTTGTGTTCACTGTGTAATATATTTAAATCAACGCTAGAATCATGTGTAGGCCTTCGTGCACAGAGGGAAATCTAGTTAAACCCTAGGAATAAGCCTTAGATGATGATCTAGGGTTAGCTACGGTCGAATTATTGTTTACATGATATATGTGTTTAAGTAGTTCAATGGTAAGGGTTGTGTTTCTGTCATTAAAGGTGGTATATTAAAACTTGCGTTAATGTAAATCGTGCATGTATGCGTATGAAACCTGTTGATCACGCCTAATGTGAATGAGAAGGAACTAAGAACTATATGTTTTTTTGAATCACTTCTTGATGTATGATTGTGATGATATACTTATGATTGTGATTGTGGTGTGTTGCATGGATCGGTTGTCACGTTCCGTCATAACCAACTGGGATCAGTTGCCACACTCCTATATAACCTGCTGGATCGTTTGCAAACGTTCAGGCATAACTAACTAGGACAGTTGCCATGTTCTGGCATAATTATTGGATAGGAAACCACATTCTGATATGCTAACAGTTTGTGTTTGGGTTCAATGAGAGGACCAACTATGTGACATAATTGTGTACATGGAAAAGGTAGATTTGAACATAGTGCATAATGACAATTAATTTTGTACTTTTCAGAGTTGTGATATGGTTATGATTTCTTAGGTTTGATTGTTTTCCTATGTTGTTTAGACTCTGTAATTATAATAATGAAAGGTGAAATAGAGGTGGGGAGTAGGCATTACAAGAATTGTTAATGTCCAAGTGAGGGAGGAATATGTTGTAATGGCAATGAGTGGGGTTAGTGTATGTGTATGAGTGCTTAGGGGGATGTCACATTGCAGAAAGGAATTCGTGTTTAGTGGTTAGAAACTTGACTTAATATACTATGTGGGTATGACTGGGTAAATAGAGAGAAAGCAAGGGTATGACTCGAGCAGTTACCCGAAAAGTTGTAATTATATTTGGAAACCTTCCTATGTGCTAGAATGGTTAGGCTATGATCAAGAACCTAGTAAGTAGATTGACCGAGAGGGTGGTTAGTAGTTAGACAGCTAGTGCAATTTGATATGTTGTTAGCCTCCTAAGCATTAAAAGTGTTTTGATAATTAAAAATAAGTCTAGTGTTGCTTGCAGGATCCGATGAGCAGTACATAGTGACATTGTCATAATCCAGGTTTACAACAAAAGAGAACAAATCATATCAGAATCCACAATCAAAGCTGGTCAAGATCTTAGTGATTGATTAAATCTCCAAGATTCAAGGAAGCCAACCAACCCATATCCTCAAACTCCTGCGAATCAACAAAACTCAATCAATCAAGGAAATCAGGAAATCAATCTATAAAGGCAGGTATCCAACAATCAAGACAGAAAAACTCCAACATACAAGAAAGCCATAAATCAAGTAAGACAACAAACTCTACTAAAGACGCCTCACTAGAATAAGGAAGGATATAATGGACATATCTGATATGGGCATGATCAGAATCCTATCCAAATCAGACTCAATCAAGAAATCCCTACAAATCATTAATTAAATGAAAATCCCTTGGTTGTTCCTTAAGAAGAGCAAAAATCCTCGCCTATTTAAATAGATGGATGACCTTTCTATAGAAACCTACGCAACTTCACTTGAACTTATCATTGTAATCTTATTTCATCCTTGATAAAGTTTTGTACATGTGAGTGAAAAATTGTAAAAGAACAAGATTCTAAGTGTAGTTTATACAAGTAGAGGTAGTGTAAACATAGAATCTTTGATTTGCACATCAGACAGGTCTTGAAGATTATTCTCCCTGTACAACAGAGTTAGCCTCAAGCTCTAATGAAAATCCAAAGGAACTGGACTAGGCACCACAATGGTGATCCCAACCAGTATAAAACCTTCTGTGTCTATTTAATTTCAGTATCTTATCTTGTTTTATATTGTTGAACTAACTTACAGGTGAGCCGACTACTCTTCAAAGGTTGTCAACTAACATAATTTTTTAATTCAACCCCCTCATTAATTTCAATTGGTAGCAGATAAGGTCTTAAAATTTTAGTGTTTAACCACACGTGCGCAAAGATCCAAAATTGCACACTATCATATTCTTGGAGCCTTACTTTTACACTCTTCAATCCACTTTGTCGGAGCGTCTTTCTTTAACAGCTTGAAGATAGGCTCAGACAGCACGTTTAATTGATCTATGAATCGGCTAATGTAGTTCAACCTCCCTAAGAAACTCATCACCTCTTTTCTCATCTTCGGCGGAGGTAACTCTTGAATTGCTTTAATCTTGGAAGGATCGAGCTCAATGCCCCTTCAAAAGCGCATTAGTTGAGGCCAAATGACATCACCCTGTAATGATATACACCCCAAGGTGTAATAAAAACTATTTTTGCTGCATCTTCTTCGTCCATCAGAATTTGATGATAACCTGTATAACAATCCAAAAATGACTGCATTTCTTGTTTACACACAGTTATTGATCAGAATGTGAATTTTTGGTAGTAGAAAATTATACTTAGGGCTGGCTTTGTTCATATCCCTATAGTTGACACAAATTCTGATGTTCCCATCTTTTTTGGTGACCGGAATAATATTGGCCAACCATGTCGGGTATTGCATCACTTCCACCAATCGAAACTCAATCTGCTTGGTGATATCTTCTTTAATCTTTAAACTCAACTCAGGCTTAAACTTCCGAGCCTTCTATTTTTACTGGACTGAACCCCGAATTGATCGGCAACTTGTGAGACACCACATTGGTACTCAACCGTAACATGACGCTGACTTCCCAAATGAACACATTAATGTACTCGGTGAGTAAATGAATCATACCCTTTCTTTGGTCTTTATTTAAGTGAAAGTTGATTTTGACCTTTTTGACACACTCTTCGTCTCCCAGATTTACCGTTTTAGTTTCCTTTAAATTCGGCTTATCCTAATTTTCAAACTGTAGAAACTGTTCAGCAACATATTCCGGTGCCTCAATTGCCTCTTCGTATTCATCAACTTCGTCATCACCTTCCTCATTTTGTTCGTTCAGCTTGTGACATGACATGACATTTTCAAGTTTAAAACTTAGATTACTGAAACCATAACTAGACAAAGTTAGGAAAGTAGAATATAGCAAATAAATAATTAAGCAAATTTTGAATAAAGGAGGCTTTTAATTAAATTGGAAAAACAGTGCAAACTTTGGCCATAGAAAGGGACATGTTCCCTTTAAATATCACAAGAAAATTTAAAAGTTCAAATGAGCAAAATGATGGGTCTCGGTCCTCTTACGGACCACCACCGATTTAAATATGCATAAATGATGCCCTTCTACCAAGGAGTTCGGGGAATCAAAATCGGCTTGGAGGTCCAATTCTACAGAATATCTCCAGGCTCAGCATCACGGATACCAGCTAACTCGACCTCTCCCTCAATAACATCATTGATCTCCTCGAAGAGGCCACAAATTCATTCCCCAAGGTCGTCTTGTTCGGTATACTCTCGGACTGGGAAAGATTGATATTGATGAGGGATCGGCTTAGCCAAAGCTTGATCATTCTTCTTCTTAGCCTTCATATCATCATCTGTGGGGATGTACCCCGAACCATATCTGGCTCCTTTAATGGGGACTTAAATAGGCTCAACAATCCCTTGGGAATTCCTTCCCAATCCGAAAGCTGGTTCGAAACCATTCTGCAGAATCACAGTGGCAATCATCTTGTACATGGCAGGCATGGGAGTTTGTGGGGCCAAGTCCTCACTGGTGGCATTTACCAGCTCCACCATGTAGATATTTGTACCTCGCGATACCTCATCAATAATTGGCGCCTGTCTGCCAGAGTGACTACCTTAGCCATGAATAACCAGCTCTTAATCCTTCCAAATAAGTTTCATTATTTGATGTAGAGTAGAAGGGACATCTTGATCCATATAGATGAAAGGCCTTCCCAGAAGAAGGTTATAGCTGGTATCGATGTCCAAGACTTGAAATTGTGCACTGAATTATGTTGGACCCATTTGGATGATCAGATTCACCGTTCCCAACGTATCTCTCTGTAATCCATAGAAGGCTCTTACATTGGCTTGGTTTTGTTCCAGCTTTCCCAAGTCAAACCTTAACTGTCTTAATGTTGACAACGGGCACATGTTCATACCGGATCCATTGTCCACCAGGACCGATTTATTACTTTCTCGCAGCATACGATAGTGATGTGCAACGCCTTGTTGTGTGACTTCCCCTCAAAAGGTAACTCGTCATTGCAAAAGCTAATTCGATGCCCTCGGATAACTCGATTGATCATAGCAACCACATTATCAGTGCTTGTGTCGACGGGCACATAAGTATCATCAAGAGCCTTCATCAAATCCTGTCTATGCAATTAAGATCTCATCAATAGGGCCCATATGAAAATCTGGGTTGGAGTCTTCTCCAAATTCTTGACAATAGAATAACCTTTTGGTTGCATCTTTCTCCAGAATTCCTCCGCCCGCCTTCGCTTATTAGCCTTTCACCCTGATCCTTCTTCTGTCCTACAAGGGTCAATTTTTTGGGAGTATAACATCTCCAAGATGGATTCATACCTTGAGTGGCAGCAGTTTCAATCACAAATTTTGGTTTGACAAGAGTCTCTGGTGGCACCAAGGCAATAGCTTTGCGGGTGTCAGGATCACGAACTCTTTTTTCTCTTTGACGCTTAATGAGGCCACGACCTTTTCTAGCTCTTCATGCACAACTAGAGTTATCACCTTAGTCACACACCAATCATTGTCTGTCTCTATCATGTTGATATTAACGCCTCCATGATACGACAAAGGGATGGTGTTGACATTAGCCACGTCTGCTTGAAGAAAGGCCACCTCTTGGTCGATCAGGTCTTGAATATTATGCTTGAGGTTGATACAGTCTTCAGTATCATGTACAACACTATTGGAGTGATATACACACCTTTGATCGGGCATGTAAAACTTTGAACTAGTATCCACCGGTTTGGGCCCCACCGGGTGGATATATCCGGCCGCAGCCAGTCATTTGTAATCTTTGTTCGGCTTCTGGCGAGCGCGGTAAAATTCATGGGAAGCTTTTTCTCGAATTTGGGTCGAAGAAGATCATACATGCCTTGTTGGGGAGGGGGCACCTATTGATAACTTCTGGCATTTGGACGGGGAGCTTGGATTCTGGGATATGGATTTGCTTGGTAGTTTGATGATGGATCTTGGTAATTCAGAGAGGGGTTTTGGTATAGTGGAGCTTGGACTTGATAGACAGGAGGGGGTGCTCTGTAGCTCGACTGCACGTTTGCACAGTTGGGAGCAACACCTTGATAATGAGTTTATGGAATTTGGTAAAGTGGACAATGATTTTGGTAAGTGGGAGATGGATTTTAGTAAATTGGAGGTGGATTTTGGTAGACTAGAGGAGGATTTTGGTATGAGGGAGGAGGATTATTTGGTTGACTAGCTTGATAAGAGTTCTGAGAAGGTCGAGAACAACCTTGGGAATGGGAGTATGTAAATATTCTAGGGTTTTTCTTGCCCTCGTATGAAACAGTAGCCACATCTTCTCTTTTTTTTCCAGTAGCCTTGAAGATCCGAGCGATGCGGCTACACAGTCTATCTTCCCTGATTTTAAACCATCTTTGATAGTCTTACCAATCTTGACTATCTCAGCAAATTTCGCTGCCACGAGTAGCATGATTTTGTCATAATATTCGGGCTCTTGCACCCGCACGAACACTTAAATGATTTCCTTTTCAGACATGCGTGGTTTCACCCTCGCCGCTTCCTTTCTACACCTATAGGCAAACTCCCTATAACTCTCGATTGATTTTTGCTTCATCTTCTCCAAAGAGTATCGATCTGGAACAATTTCTTCGTTGTAAGCGAATCGATCGATAAAATCTTTGGCGAATGCATTCCAGCTGGGTCATTACCTGGTTTCATCTGAGGTGAACCATTCAAAATCTTCTCCGTACAGGCTTCGGCTGAAGAGTCGCATCAATAGAGCTTTATCCCTACGAACTCCAATGAGTTAGTCGCAGTAGGCCTTTAAATGAGCCATAGGGTTCCCCACTCCTCCGGAAGTATCAAATTTCGGGATTTTGAACCCTTCTGGAAGATCCAAATTTGGATGAATACATAAATCTTCATAACTAAGCCCGACGACATCAGGGACGCATTGGAGCTCTTTCATGGGTTTCTTGATCTCTTCTTTTATGCCACCTTTGCCTCTTTCTTTTCCCTCCACTCCCTTTCCTGTTACTCATATGGAAATTTGGGAAGTGGTTCTTTTAGGTAAGGGTGGAGCTACAAAGGGACTCTAGACATTTTGAGCGGTTTGATAATTTTGTGGGTAAGTCTGAGGATCGGTATTTTGATTTAAGTGATGGTGGGGTATTTGGGGATTGAAAGTATTTTGGTTTTATTTTGGTTTAGATTTTGCGGTGGTGGAGCAGTTTGATGGTGGGTATTTTGAGGATGGGGTGGCATTTGGGGGTGGTTGTTTTGAGGAGGAGGTGGACCTTTGTAGGATGCGGAAGCATATTGGGGATTTTGGGTAGTCAGATCTATAACCAACAGATTCTGAGCAAGTGTAGATGGTTGGTTCTGAGCTGGTTCCATATTTAAAGAAGGGAAGTAGATTGAAGGTCTCCCATCAACAGCGTTAACAGCAAACCCTGGCGGAGGTAGATCCTGTCTCCTTTGCATTTCAACTCTCATTTCTGCAATTTGCTGCATCAATTGCAGAATCAATTCATTCTGGTCCGCTATGGTGGTTTGAGCCACCACAATGTTGGTGAGACTTACTTCTTCGTTTCTGTCTCTCATGACTGCCTTTCCTTTGTCAAAGCTTTATCTAGGGAAGGAATTTGTGGGGCTTTTTGATCTGGTGAAGTAGGGATGATCTGCCAGCTTTTGATCGACAAAGATCAGTTTCAAAGTACCTCAGAAGGAAAGTAACTCAAAAGGAAGATTTTTTAGTTTCGATTCAAAATACGAAATGCATAATATCACACAGAGAGCAGATAAACACACAAGTTGCTTTGTTTAAGGATATCTTCAACTCACGAGTAAGGACGGAACACATTTTTTAACAAGCAGGAGTTTGCTTGTTTTAGTTTTGACACTGTCTCAAAAAGTCTAAATCACGTTAAGCTAAGGTTTTTTTGCAGCTGCTCTTTGACGTCCATTGATCTGGCCTTCGTATCTTATCGTAACATGAAAGGGGAGAATGCAATTTTTTAAAGATAGGGGTAATGCCTTGAAAGGTTGCCTACGTATCTCACAAGGAGAATTCAGGCCCAACATAGTTCAAGTACAACATAAAACATTTTCAGTCATTCGTTTATTATGATTACAAGGAAATTGAAAGGCAACTATAGAGCTTTTAAAGATAAAATGATGACAACACGTTATTCATTTTCCTTCTTGTTGTAGCATTAGTCTCATCCGTTCAGACGTCCCAGGAATGGAGGTTAGTACACGATTTCCTCGTCGTCGTCTTCTCCAGTCTCTACAAGGTGAGTGTTATCGGGACCACTATCAGCTTCCTGCTCGTAGATGGGGTATTTTTCACGCATTCTCTGAAGTTTATCAATCATGTTGCTATGGAAAACTTTGTTATTCTTCCTCTGTATGGCCATCCTTTCTCTCATGGAGGCGAAATCTTTGATTTCCATTGTCAGCTCCTCATCAAGTGACACGTTTTTATCTAACAGAGCGACGGTTTTCAATTCTATACTTGACTCTCTCGCTTTTCTTTCTTGCACTTTCAACTGAAATATGCCCAACTTCTCTCGCAGGTCCTCTGTCTCTATCTCAACATTTTTCTTTCTCTTCATCTGTGATTACAGATCCTCATTCAGCGTCATGATTCCAGCTTTGTAGATTGTGGTGGCCATGTCGACTCTGAGACCTTCCTCCTTGACCTCTTGAATTTCCGGAGTGATCTGTTCGATCTTTCTTTGAAGTTCTTCTCCAGTGAGTTCCATCTGGATGTTCTTACCTTTGTCCATAGCAGTGATTTTTGCCTTTTCTGAGACGGTAGAGTAGTGTTGTAGGATTTGTGGTATAGGAGGCGTCTTTTGAGTGAGAAACTTAAAACTTGAAAATTTTGATCGGATGTTTTTTTGTAATAGTGACTTGTTTGTATATTTTAGAAATTTTTGGAATGGAGTCGATTTTTGATATCCTCATTTATAGCAACATAACACATAAGCAATTAATAACACATATATCGCGTCCTAAAACATATAGGGGGACCCTTTTATGCCAAGGATAGGCCTAGCTCATTCGAATGATGTAAGCGTGAATTTTAACCAAATAGACAATTCCCCCTAAATAAATTTCACAAATGAATAATAACGTTCACAAAGGGGAAATAAAACACTAAAGGACAGACCCACACATGGGCCATTTGAATGTATGAAAGTGCAATAAAGGCAGTCCCACACAGGGGCTAAAATTAAAAATATATATAGAAAAAACTTGCGCATGGGCGAAATCCACTATGCCGCTTTAGATGGTCTTGGTCCGTCCATGTTCTCCTTAGTCTTGTATTGTTGATACATATATCACAACATTAGCGAAAATCCTTCTCTCAGGCATTCTTTGTCCTCCAAGATTTCGTATCACATCCTCTCAGTTTTCTCCTTGACCCAGGTATCGAGATCATCATAACAACGTCTTAGTATTTCCACCTCTTGATTTGCCTTTTCAAGAGTATCTTGGTTCTCGACAAACTTAACTTATATTTATTGGTCCTCTTTTTACCTCTCGTAGCTCGGTCACTGCCTTGGCTTCTCTGTTTGTTACACTGCAAAAGCTGCGGGGTTTGAGAGAAGACACGTTGTATGTCCTTTTTCAGCCATTCTTTGTAATCCTTGTCATATCCGGCATTGAATCCATCATGGGCGATGGTGTCTTTACCCATCCGCTTAGCACCTTTCCATTCTCTAAATATTTCAGACGCGTCATGTACCCTATCGTCTCCAATATCGTATACATAAACGCCATAGTACGCTCTTTAGGTTTAGTTTGTCTCCTCCCAAACTGTCGCAAGACTCGAAAAAGTGCATAAGGATGAATTCCCCAAATACCTCGTAGATGGAGCACAAGAAGTCTGCGGCTCTCCACGACTATATCTTTGGTGGACAAGCGATCGAGCATCCATTGGAGATCTTCTTCTCTCAATTCGGAGAAAATTTGAGCCCATCTTCTTCTAGTTCTCCGATTATTCATATTTGCCTAGTACAACATGTCACTCAAATCTTTAAGGTTGTTATTGTTGTCGAGAGTATGCAGCTTCTGAGTCCCCGCACCCTTTGCCAAGTGGCTGAGAATCCACCACTGAAGGAGTATGTTGCATCCTTGAAGTATCGATGCCCCTCTTTACACTTTCCCAAGGCTCGATACATGTCGGACAGGATGACCAGATCTATAGGGTAGTATTTTGTTGTCCCTCGGTTCTCGTACCCTTTGAATAGACTGTGTGCGAGTGTTATAACTTGGGTATTGATGATCAGACATGGGCCATGCGGGAAGACAATCGTTCCCAATAACGCTACAACAAATGCTAGAGGACGAATTTCGTTCCATTTTTTGTTAGAGACCTAGAACTCTTGGTTGTAAGTGGAGTAGAAACTCGCATGTCCAAATCTAATATAAAGGTCTCTGAATGATATGTGGGATTCTTGGCACCAGTATGCAAAATTTTTCCCCAACCCGAGCCAATTCGCAATATCTTCTACGGAAGGTTTATTAGGGATGAAAATGTCTTCTTGTTTCCTTGGCTTTCTTTCTATCCCAGTACCTACTGTTCTGTCCAGTCTTAGATTTCCTCTAAAGTCGGGGTAATTTCAGCGGTTCCAAATCTGGACACCATTCGTTGGCTATCCCAATATCCCATGAGGACCTCAACCAGCTCTGGCCAACCGTTCATGTTGATAAACTTTATCAATGCACCCACGTATTTGTTGAGAGTCCTTCTATGATCCCCGTCGAGATTATTATACTACATTGTGAGTTGAAGTGGCGATGCTATGATCATGTCGAACTTTGGAAAATGACCCATATCTATAAAACAAAAGCTAGTTAGGTTTACCCACCCCAAATTGGTCTTCACACGTACATAATTCAAATGTCAAATAAAATGATGTATCGTTAGGTCGGAGACCTTAGACACGATTTTGACGGTTTTCTACTAAATGTACTTAATACACATTGGGTATTAAGCCGTCTTAGGCTAACACTTAATTTTTAATTTTGATTTCGCTCTAGCGTAGGCTTACTAGAATAGGTTTCAAGTTGACGGTTACCCGAGTCAGACAAACATCAGGGTGAAGCTATCAAACGACGTTGGATGACCGCATTCCAACTATTTGTTTGACACTTCCAAATGAATCTCTTGTGTATTTCTTAAAATAGCCGTGAAAAGTCATATAACTTTCATTTTCCTAATGCATCTATTTGCCGTTTGGTGAAAATATGCCATGAAAATGCAACAATTCCAGAACTAAGGTATAGTAAAAAGTAAGTAATTATTACAAATATCCAAATAAAGTTAGCAGCCCTATATCACCTCTAGTACATGCAATTGGAACTTCTTGCATTTAATCTTGGCCAACAACTATACGAATCGATTATTAGACCTCATTCTTTAAATTTTGCTCTGTAGCATTAACAGGGGGTTCTCGAGATGTAGCTTCCCTACTTAAATCTTCTGAAGTTGGAGGTGGCAGGGAAGTCTGTGATAGAGACTCATCATGAGCCTCACTTTTATAGGCTCACCTAGGTGGTGATTGGTTGGTTCCTTCTCTAACAATTTAGAAATTAGATATGATTCACCTACAACGTTGGTTCAATAACATGATCTACGAGATGAAAGAAAAGAGACAACTCCTAAATGTCTCGTAGCTTCCTGCCTATAGAGGTGGTGCACAACACATTCATAAGCAAGACTCTACATCGACATATCTTTGTACGTAGACTCCCTAGGATGAATTACTCTGATACCATTTTTAACGCCTCAAATCCTACTGAGATGGATAAGCATACGAAGACTTAAATGCCCGAGAGAACCCACATATGACATGTACCTACCATGTGTTTAGCTAAGATAATCATGAAGCTCTAATAAGTATATGTATAAGCTACAATGACATAAGAACAACATATATAGGCCCCAAATATAAACAGGCCATAACTGGTAAGGAACCAATCATAACTCCATGTTATGCATTAGTCTAAAAGCCTCTATAAAATAGACAAACTTAGAGTAAGTCAAGACAAGACCCTCCTTACCCTTACCACCATACAAAACTAAAATAAAATTACTATAGACTCGGTAAATCACCAAATCAACCTAGAGCTCATCAAAGTAGTTGATTGTCGTGTGCTCCTACTAAGGTCTGCTAGCTGGAGCACATATGCATGTGGCATGAAATTCAGCGTCCCCATAAGAGACGTCATTACGAATGAAAATAATGAATATATATGGCAGTATCATGTGTAAAACAAGGTCTTTAATTAAATCAAGGATCAATATATAAATGCATAGCTCATAATAAAAACCATATTTGCTTACTCTTGTGGGATCATATATGTTACATTTTTTTCTTTAGTTTTCTTCACTTTATAATCTTTGTAAGGCATATGATACAAATTACCAGCTGATCAGTGGTAAAAGAGTATGACCCATGCTAAACATTATAACCCTTGGGATGTTGTCCTCATAATTATATAAATTCGGCCAGAGACTGGACCATGCTAGGCTTTCGCCTCTGAGCTGTCACCCTTCTATACCAATGCATTTGCACTTGGGCTGCCACCCATAATTATACAAATTGCTTCACTTTGTTTCTTTAATTTTTGAGATTATTGATTTGCCGGTCATACTCATTTTTGGAGTTTAGAACCACGGACTAGTAGTAGAAGACATGAGAATAATAGCTTTAAGTCAGTAACAATGATGTAAGGAGCTATGTAAGACAAATGATTACTTATGAGCATAAATGGCAAAATTGACTATAATTGACTAAAAGGAGAATTCACCAAGCTTCCTGTTGTGAATATCATTTCTATTCTTTGAATGTGAACACACAAACATAGTGTGATGAACATGTACAGAGTAACTTGACACACTAAGGAGGGAAAAATATTGTTTACCAAGTTAGAGATTGTACGCTGCCACTAAGTTTCCTTTACTTAGGAACATACCTTAGAAAACTCATTTCGTTGATAGTAATCACAAGTTTCAGTTTTCATATCAAGGAGTATGGAATAGAATAGCCTTACATACCTTGTTGTACAACTCAGATATTACAATGAATTAACCTCATTCCTTTCAAATTATTAATATAAAATAAAATAATTAAATCTAGTATTATTATCTAAACGACACATTTAGGCTACTTAACCTCACCAAAGTGATAGCTGGGCCGTAGGCCCATAATTTATTATACCACGGGCATTATTTGAGCTACTCTATTACATTCATTCGATTTTTCGATTCGATTTTATACTATTCGATTTGGATTTTCGATTTTTGGTTTAGAACAAGTGTAACCGAATCCTAACCAAAATAAATTTGGTTTGATTTTATTTTTCTCTTTTTGGTTTGGGTTTTTTCGATTATGTCAATGATTAGAAATATAACAAAGCTATATTTGCAATTTTAAAAAAATTATACATATATATAATATTTATTTGTCTTTTGATTTTCAAACCATCATTTATTAAATTGAGTATGTCTCGGTTGATCTAGAACGGAAGTGCAAAGTTGGGAAGAAGAGAAGAAGAGAGAGAAGATGGAGCATTGATGGGGAGATTTCCTTCTAATAACCTCTATATCTTCAGTTAGCATGTTATTTTATTTTGGTTTGTTAAATTATTGCCTCTGCTTTGTTACTATCATTATATCCAATAGTGTTTCTTTAGTTGTTACATGAAAACTTTAAACATGTAAAAATATTTTCACAACAAATGAAATTTACCAACTAATGTGAATGACATGTCACACTACTGAGGAATTCACTTCGAAATGCCAGATTTCCTGACCAAAGTTTTTTTAGCAGTCTTGCTGAGTTTCCAAAAAAAAAAATAAATTGCACCATTTCATCATATGGGAAAAAGGCACAAAGAATTTGTACTAAATGTGGGATAAGTTGACAATAAAGTATATGCATGATTTAATATCTTCTGAATCATGATACAATGTACACACTAACAAAATAATGAGAATAAGAGTCCCGCCTTGACTGGTTGTGGCTATTTCTAAAGTAAATATATGTACAAACTTTTTTGTTCTTTGATACTCTGCTTATCATATGAGGATTAGTTCCTAAGCATTAACTACAGGGACTCACATGTCCGAAATGAAGTGTAAATAAGGTTTCCGCTTAAATAATAAATAAAGAAAGGAAAGCATGCTCACCCGAGGACCCTTGTTTTCTGATGGGTTTTGTTTTACTCATCTTGTGTTTCTCTGTTAATTTCATGCTATGTATTTTTGTTTCGATTCACAGCATAGTGGACAGAACTATGAAGTCGATGAAAGCAAAACGTTCCTAAGAAGAGAAGAGAAGGAGAGAGCAGATGGAGCTATTTGATGTTTAGGAATGGAGGAGAGAGCGGCCGACGTTAGGATTCATGCAGAGAAGGACTACATTTGAAATGACAGAATTACCCTTCAACTTCAACATTTTTTCAGCGAAACGGAGACGCGTGTGCTTATTCCCATTTCTTAAATATATCTTTTTAATATAAATTACAAATAAAACGAAAAGCACAATACTTAAAAGTATATCAATAATAGATGTCCAAACATAAGAAAATAAACTAAATCATAATGAAAATAACTAAAAAGGGATAGAAGTGGTTAACTCCACCTAAATTCTAAACACACACACGCACTCACACACACGCACACGCACGCACACATTTTTCTAAATCCAAAACCAAACCAAGAATCCAAATTAGAATTCAATTTGATTTGGTTTAATTTTTTAATTTAACCCAAATAATGCACGCCCATAATTACATCTACATACCATATAGATTCTTATACTATCCCACGAAACAATTTTGGCTCCATTATCCCCTCTAAACAACATACAAAGTAGAGGGAGCAGACTGCCCATACAACATTTAGTACAATGGTATATTACTGCACTCTCCTTCTATATTTCAATACAAAATATCCACACCTTTTCCCAACATCAACCATGAAATCCCTAACATGCTGGGAATGAGAAAACATAAAGTTTGTAGTTTTGATGGATGACAAAGAGTTGTAGTTTTGATCACTAACAAATAGTCTTGATGTGTAACAAATCATTGTTTATCATCATCAAAAAGGGGGAAAATATTGGAAAATAGGAGAACATAAAAAGTAGGTTTGATGATTGATAAAGTGAAGGCATGGTTCACTATTTATTGTTGTATGTGTACTCTATCTGCAGATAACCTGTACAATTATGAGAGATTGCGGCAAAGAACAACAAGGAATATGATGGCAAACTTGAAAGAAATACATATACATACTAGATAAGAAAATGAAAATCAAGCAAAACGTGTTGAAAGCCAAAGCTGAACAAACAATGTTGAAAGTTCAAGTTGAAACGAATAAGGAAACTTAAGGTCGTATATTACTTCTCAGTGTAATATGGTTAGCACGTTCTTGATTAGCAAGTTTTGATGATATACTTATACACACCAGTGCAGAAACCACAATGCAGAAAAGGCATATACATGTAATTGTAAAAGAAGGGAACAAATATGGAAAGAAATAAAGAAGGAAGAAATAAAAAAGTAGCATTTCAAGTCAAAAAATGAAAGAAACAAAGAAGTTACAATTCAAGTCAAATAAGGAAAGAAGTAAATATAAATAAATTCAAGAAGGAAAAAGATTTGTAATTCCTTTCCTTGTAGAAGTTGAAGGCAAATCAAACCTATAAAAGGATCAAGAAGTTGAAGGAAAAAAGCGTCTTTGCATAAACACAAATCGAGAGAATTTCTCAGCAAAGCAAGAACAATAGTCATTGCATATAAACGAAATATAACATCTTGAGAGCAGTATTTAATGGGGAAAAAAATACAGGCCTTTGTCGCAGCAATGTTAGGACCAGGTTCACCTTAATAACAACAACGTAAGGAACAGGTCCACGTATCTGTTCCACTCAGAACTATTGAATGTTGAAGTCTGATTAATTAAAGTCTAGGATTGTTAGTCTTTGTTTATTTGTTCTAGGTTTATTATTGAGTTGTAATAATTCCTAGATTGTGTAACAAGAAGTGGGTTTTGACGTCTTGGGAGAGAGGTTGTGAGAATTATAAACAAGAAGTGCTTATTCCCATTTCTTAAATATATTTTTTAATATAAATTACAAGTAAAACAGAAAACACAATACTTAAAAGTATATCAATTATAGATGTCTAAATATAAGAAAATAAACTAAATCATAATGAAAATAACTAAAAAGTGACAGAAGTGGCTAACTCCAACTTAGTTCTAAACTCACACGCATGCACGCGCGCGCACACGCACACACACGCACGCACACATTTTTCAAAATCGGAAATCAAACCAAGAATATAAAAAAATAATCCAAATTAGAATTCGGTTTGATTTAATCCAAATAGTGCACACCCCTAATTACATTTACATACCATATAGATTTTTATACTATCCCACAAACAATGTTTGCTCCATTATCCCCTCTAAACAACATAAAAAGTAGAGGGAGTAGGCAGCCCATAGAACATTTAGTACAACGGTATATTACTACACTCTCCTTCTATATTTCAATACAAAACATCCACACCTTTTCCCAACATCAACCATGCAGTCCCAACATGTTGGGGAATGAGAAAACATGAAGATTGTAGTTTTGATGGATGACAAAGAGTTGTAGTTTTGATCACCAACAAAGAGTCTTGATGTGTAACAAATCATTGTTTATCATCATCAAAAAGGGGGAAAATATCGGGAAGTAGGAGAACATATAAAGTAGTTTTGATGATTGATAAGTGAAGGCATGGTTCACTACTTGTTGTCGTATGTGTACTCTATCTGCAGATAACCTGACAATTCTAAGAGATTGTGGCAGAGAGCAACAAGTAATATGATGACATATTGAAAGAAAATACATATACATACAGATAAGAAAAAGGAAATCAAGCAAAACGTGTTGAAAGCCAAAGTTGAAAAAACAATGCTCAAAGTTCAAGTTGAGATGAATAAGGAAACTTGAAGTCGTATATTACTGCTCAGTGTAATATGGTTAGCACGTTCTTGATTAGAAAGTTTTGATGATAGACATATAAACACCAGTGCAGAAACCACAATGCAGATTAGGCAGATACACATAATTGTAAAAGAAGGAAACAAATATGGAAAGAAATAAAGAAGGAAAGAAATAAAAAAATAGCAATTCAAGTCAAAAAATGAAAGAAACAAAGAAGTTACCGTTCAAGTAAAATAAAGAAAGAAGTAAATATTGACAAATTCAAGAAGGAAAAAGATTTGTAATTCCTTTCCTTGTAGAAGTTGAAGGCAAACCAAATCTATAGAGGAACAAGAAGTTGAAGGAAAAAAGCGTCTTTGCATAAATACAAATCGATAGAGTTTATCAGCAAAGCAAGAACGATAGCCATTACATATTCACGATATATATCATCTTGAGAGTAGTATTTAATGGAGAAAAAAATGCAGGCCTTCGTCACAACAACGTAAGGACCAGGTCCACGTATCTGTTCCACTCAGAAATATTGAATGTGGAAGTCTAATCAATTAAAGTCTAGGGTTATTAGTCTTTGTTGATTTGTTCTAGGTTTTTTATTGAATTGTAGTGATTCCTATATCGTGTAACAAGAAGTGGGTTTGACTTCTTGGGAGTAGAATATTGAGAGAATTGTAACAAAAAGTGGGTTTGACTTCTTGGGAGAGAGGTTTTGAGAATTGTAAACAAAAAGTGGGTTTTGACTTATTGGGTGGTTAGAGTTAGGAAGACTTGAGAGTTTTTGTAAACAAGAAGTGAGTTTAACTTCTTGTTGAGTGGGGAGTTTTCGATTATAGTTAATCGAAAAGGGCAAAAGTTTAGAGTTAGATTCATTGATTAGTTGAGTTATAAATCTTTAATTAATATAAAACTTCGGTTTGGTTTTTCCCTTCCTTGAGTTAGGAAGGTTTCCACGATAAATATTTATTTTATTGTGTTGCGACAGAATTACAAGAACCTGATTCTTGTATCGGGGTAAGATTTTCTTCACAACATATACACATAAAACAGTCTCAAGTATTTTTTATCATAGCAACCAAACATTGAAATCATCAAGTTTTCAAAAATAACACACCCATAATTCTTTACTTGGACTCATGTATAAGGAGGATAAAAATAGAGCAATAACTCTACCTCAAGTTATGAAACTTATCGTTTTAACTTGAAATCTTCAAGAACTTCAACCCCCCTCCACACTTAAACCAAAGAAGAAGATAAAAGTATTTTAATAACCAAGAAAACTGAGTAGTATATTGCGGAAACATTCTGCCTTTATGCTTATACTTAAGCATAAATAATATGATTTGCTTATGTTCCTTGGGAAAATTAAGCTAAATCCATAAGTGAGCTCACTTACCTTGTCTTGTAAAGATGAGAGTTTCTTCAAGAACCCTAGAAGGAATTTTATGGTTGTTTTTTAAGACTTGAAAGAAAAGGCAGAGAGGGTTGGTGTTAATTCTTAATTTTGCATGTTAGAATGAGCGGAAATATCAGACAGTATTTATTTTATATTGGGATTTCTTGACCCTTAAGAAATCCTTTAGAACCTCCCCTTTTAGCTCCATTTTCAGCCATTAACAACTCAAAGTAGGTAAGTCATCTACTTGTTTTTTCTTAGTTGGGCGTACTTACATTGCCCCTTGGCAGATTAGGCTATTACGTTTTGGATAAATTATCTAACTAGTCAAAATTCCTAATTTAATTATTAAAAATGTCTACACTTAAAAATAAATATTAAAAATGTCAAAATGTCAATATTTTAAAAATTAAAGTGTATCCTAATATAATTCATTTATCTTTCTTTTTATTTCTCAAATTGGGCCCAGTTTTTTACTCTTTTACATGTGAAAGACAAAACAAAAGACTTCACTACGCACTTTTCACTCTCTAAATTTTTTACCCAATTTTATCCTTTTTATTTCTCTCAAGATTTCTTTCATTATTTTGTATCGTCAAGTAATTTAAACCTTGCTTTTTAAAAATCAAAATCTTCCATTTTTCTAAGAAATCTTAGAAATCATTCAAAAGATTTTCAACTTTTGTCGAAGTATTGAGATACAAAAGTATTTTGTATGTTGGATGTAGATATGGAAGAAGTACTAAGTGAAGAATTGTCATTATTAAAGTGTTAATATTAGGATAATCATTCAAAAATATTGAATTAGATCTTGAAGAAGTATCAGGCGAAGAAGTACCATCAATATTTGGAAAGTTGATGAAATTGTAAACAAGAAGTGAGTTTTGACTTCTGGGGTGGTTAGAGTTAAGAAGACTTGAGAGCTTTTGTAAACAAGAAGTGAGTTTGATTTCTTGTTGAGTGGGGAGTTCTTAATTATAGTTAATCGAAAAGGTAGAAGTTTAGAGTTAGATTCATTGATTAACTGAGTTGTAAATCTTGCATTAATATAAAACTTCGGTGTGGTTTTTCTCTTCCTTAAGTTAGGAAGGTTTCCACGATAAATCTTTGTTTTGTTGTGTTGCGACAAAATTAAAAGAACCTAGTTCTTGTATCGGGGTAAGATTTCTTCAATTGGTATCAGAGCAGGTCTTTTCATTAAAAGACTAACATCTTGAAAGGGATCAATGGCTAAACCACCTACACCACCGGAAAGATCTTCTCAAACTCGACCACCACTGTTTAATGGAAAATTATGGATGGTGGAAGAATCGCATGATGGATCATTTACTACGAGAAAATCCAGACCTCTGGGGAGTCCTGTTGGACGGTCCAACCATAAAAAAGATCTTGATATGCGGAATAGGTCTAGATGAATATAATCGAATATCATCATGTCAAGATGCAAAAGCAAAATGAAAAACTTTGCAAAATGCTCATGAAGGAACAACTCAGGTAAAGAAGTCTAAAATAGATAACTTGAACAAACAATACGAACTTTTTCGAATGGCAGAAGGTGAAAGAATCCAAGAGATGCACACCAGGTTCACTACTATCATTAATGAAATCTACTCACTAGGTGAAATAATTCCCAATTGGAAGGCTGTCAGAAAACTTTTGAGTGTTCTTCCAGAATCTTGGGAGAGCAAAGTAGAAGTCATTGCTGAAGCACGTGATATAGATAAGTTAGGTATGGATTATCTCATAAAAATCTCATGACCTATGAACTCAATAAAAAACAAGAAAAGGAAATTGGAGGCAAAAGAAAAGAGAAGAACCTAGTTCTTACAAGCAGAAAACCATAAAATTTTGAGAATGAAAACATTGCGTTAATGACCAAAAGGTTCTCAAGAATGTTAAAAAAGGGACAAGTGCACCATAGAAGGAACTCTCAAAAAATCACTGAAAATCCAATAGATCAAGTATGTCACAAGTGTGGAAGTCCAAATCACCTTGTCAAGTTTTGTCCATTAAAAGCTCTAGAGAAAAAGAGTAATAGTTCGGAGAAAGAAAAGGAAATCAAGAATGATAAGTACATTCCCACAAACAGAAGAATGACCAATCAAGAAGCTGATCCTTCAATGAAAAGGGCCTTTGCCGCTTGGGAGACTTATCAGAAGAAGAATCTGAGGATGGACGATTCGAAAATCAATTACTACTTGCAATAGAACAATCAAATAAATATGATTTTCTTGCACTCCATGCTGAAACAGATTCTGAAGATGATGAAGAATATAACAAACAAAACAAGTTAAGTTTTCATCACATTAAAGTAAACATTGAGTCATATTCTAAAAAGGAACTATAGTCCCTATTGAGTACTCTTATAGATGCATATCAATCAATCAATTCTGAAAGAGAACAAATGATGGAAAACTATGCATCTTTAAGAGAAGAAAACGATAATATTAAGGAAAACAATCAATTTCTTCAAAATAAATTAAAAGAACAGATTCAGACCTCAAATTTAAGTACAAGGGCAAAAACTCTTCTAGTGAACTTCAATTAGATCTTGAAGAAAAAATAAAATTGTTAACCATAAATTGTCAAGCCTTAACAGAAAGAAATAGGTTGCTACAAGAAAATCTTGATCATACCAAACTTGATATGGAACGAAATCTTAGATAGACTAATTCCTCTGAAATTTTAACTCAGATTCAAGAAAGGTAATCCACCAGTCGAAGTGGGATAGGTTTAAAAAAATAAAATAATCTTGTAACACACACTATTCATATGTCTAAAAGTTTATGCACTCATTGTGGAAACTCAGATCATTCAAAGAATCAATGTAAAGTTTTATTTGAAGATTTTCAAAAAAATGTTAAGTTCACCAAAAAGGAAAAGACGGATACGGCTCAGAACCTGGTTCCAAATAAAAATGCTCCAGATAAAAGAACTTCGTATTTGCCTTTATGGGCTTGAAAAAATCTTATTCATCCTTTTATCACATAAATGGGCCAAAGCTAATCTGGGTTCCCAAGACTAATCTTTGACTAGTTTTTCAGGTGAAGGTGAGAGGGAAAAGGTCAACTTGATCCATGAATAGTGCATGCTCCAAACAGGTGTTAAAGATGTTAGAAAATTTCCTCTCGCTCTTTGATTTTCAAGGAGACAGTTTAGTCCTTGAAAAGGAAGAGAAAAAAAAGTGACATGATATCAAAAATCTTTGATGATGCAAATTTAGGGAACATTGCAGATGAACCTGGTTCGCGTCTAACAATCATTGATGCACCTGCAACATGAATTACTGTACTAATCTATGGTTCTGGAGATTGGGGGAATAATAGAGCAATCGGGACAGTAAGAGTATGGTACACTTTCAGGGGAAACTTCGTTATGTGAACCTGGTCCTTGTTATTCATTGGAAGGTATTGAAAATTGACAAGGGTTGGTTCTCTGTGACTCAACTTGAGATTCGTTTGATCTGGGAGAATTTGATGATGCAACATTCTCATGAAGGCCTTGAATATGGAGAACTTGAGAAAAACAGTCAAAGCATGGTCTTATCGAAACCAGTTGATGCATTATCATGATTTCCATTAATATTTGGATAGTGAACGAATAATCTTATGCTTGAGTAATTATACAATGAATATCTGCTAACTCGGTCTCGTACTGTAACAGGTACACACTCAAGTCACATCTCAAACAATGTTTAGTAAGTCTGCGGATGTTATCAGACTCTTTGCTAACACCATTAAGTAAATCATGGATAAACACAAAAAGGGGGAACCTGGTTTCTCTGTAATACCCAGGTATGTACCATCCTTTTTCAATGCATGAATTTCTTGAGTTTGGGTCAAACATAAGCACTAATGAACCTGGTCGATCATCAAAAATTCAACTTTCTTAAAAATCACCGGGAACCCTCTTTGAAAATAAGCATTGTTCAATCTCAAAATGCTCCAATGATGAAAATCTCAGTATTGAAGTCACTCATGCTTTAATTTAGGGGGAACCTTGCATTACCACCCACATCTAATCCAGGTTCACAAACTCCAAATTGATATTTCATCCATTCCAAGTGTATAATTTGTCTATCTCTCAGGGGGAACAATTCTCACAGAAATAAATTGTTACTTGTTTTCATTATTGATAAACACATCTCTTTGTGCATCAAAATGTGGTGAATATCTTACTTGTAGTTGGTACTCCTTCAAAATGTCATCAAGAAAAAGGCTAGTTGTTGACATCCTTTGAATGGGAGCAACGTCGCGGCGGCTCAATTAAAAAAAAACTTTCAAAAATTATAAAAGGTTTAAAAAAAGGTTAAAAGGCTAGGAAACTGATTAACTAATTAACTTAAAATAGAGTCTACGAAACCAATTTGGTTCTAGGTAAGGGATTCAAGTTATTCCGAAGCGAAGGGGTTAGGCACCCTTCGAAATCCACAATTGTGGTTCCCGACTGAGTTCATTTTTTCAAATTGAGGAGATAACAATAAAATACCAGTAATATAATATACAATAAACAATAATAATAAAATAAAACAACAACATGAGAAACGGCCTAACCCTTGCCTATCATCGATATCTTAAAAATAATGAATTGTAAAATATAATCCGAACTCCTTGTGAATAACTTCAATGAAACAAGTCTTGGGTACCTGTAAACACACTTAGTAAAAGTGTTAGTAATGAATAAAATTGAATATATGAAATAATAATTTAAAACGAAAATCCGTCTTACTAACATTGGAGGCCTTAGAAATCGACGGTAATTTCTTCATCGGCCTATTTAACAAATATATTTAATATAACCTGAACATCAATAAAATATAACAAACTTATCCCAAGAGAATATGGAAAACAACAACCAAACTAAAACAACATAATTAGATATGGAAACAACAATAACGTAATATATAAAAATTAAAAGTAACATTAAAATAGAATAATAACAAAACCCTGAGAAGTTAAGATAGCACATAATTGACTAACAATTTCAAAATAATAATAATAAAAAATAAATAAACATCAAACCGTAAAATAATGCTAATATTAAAACTACAATAAACACAAATATTAATTGACTTTTAGAACTACATTAAACTAAAAAAAACAAGCTACATATAATAAACAGAAAACATAAAAGAGCTGGGAATCAAATAAAACAAGGCTAAGAAAAAAATTTACTTGGTTCTGGGCAGCGTACCGAAACTATGAGTTTGATGGAGACGACTCCACCTCTTCAACTCAAAAAACCACAAAAAACACTTTAAAATTTTGAACTATGGAACCAAGAATTCTCAAAATTTTATGGGTACTCTTTGGTCTTCCCCTCAAAAATCCTCCTCTAAAAATAGTGAATGAAGTGGATTTATATAGAAACCAAAAAATCCTCAAAAAGGATGAAATACCGATGTGGGACTATTGCAAAATTGAAAATTGTTTGAGAAACGATGTGGGAAAGGCAGATTTTTTTTGGACTCAAAATGTTTTAATTTTAAAACCATCGGACCAAAATTTGGTGTCAACAACTTGCCCCTTTGTTTGATTAGGATCGATGTAAGAGATCCTGGTCAAACAAAGTTGACGAACCAAATTTGGTTTGATAAACATTGAACAAAACAATTGAGATGTTAGTAGAAATTTTGAGCAAGACTCCACATTGATCGACTGGGATGAAAATAATAAACAAAAGACAGAGATTGATTGCAAACTGAGAAAATTCACATACTTTTGATGTTACTTGCAAAATTGCACAATGAAGGTGGTGTACCTTTTTGAAAAAAGGATGATGCGAATAACATGTTACATTGAATGAGGTGACAACCCAGCGCGTCTCTTTGAAAGCAGGACGACCCAATTTGAACATAACATATAACTTTAAACGAGGTGACAACCCAACGTGTCTCGTTGAAAAGCGGACAACCCAACTTGAACTTAATATGTCATTTGAAGGCAAATGACAACCCATCGTGTCTCTTTGAAATGAGGACGCCCCAACTTGAACATAATATGCCATTTGAAGGGAGAGGACTACCCAATCATGTCTCTTTGAAAGGCGGACGACCTAACTTGAACTTAACATGTCATTTGAAGTGAGATGACGACCCGATCCTGTCTCTTTGAAAGACGGACGACCCAACTTGAACATAATATGTCATTTGAAGGGAGATGAAAACCCAATCTTGTCTCTTTGAAAGGCGGACAACCCAACTTGAACTTAATATGTCATTTCGAGGGAGATGACAACTTAATCATGTCTCTTTGAAAGGCGGACGACCCGACTTGAACTTAACATGTCATTTTAAGGGAGATGACAACCTAATCTTGTCTCTTTGAAAGGCAGACGACCCAACATTGAACTTAATATGTCATTTGGAGGAAGATGACAACCCAATCTTGTCTCTTTGAAAGGCGGACGACCCAACATTGAACTTAATATGTCATTTGGAGGAAGATGACAACCCGATCTTGTCTCTTTGAAAGGCGGACGACCCAACTTGAACATGCCATTTGAAGGGAGATGACAACCCAATCCTGTCTCTTTGAAAGGCGGACGACCCGACTTGAACTTAACATGTCATTTGAAGGGAGATGACAACCCAATCTTGTCTCTTTGAAAGGCGGACGACCCAACTTGAACTTAATATGTCATTTGGAGGGAGATGATAACCCAATCTTGTCTCTTTGAAAGGCGGACGACCCAACTTGAACATGACATTTGAAGGGAGATGACAACCCAATCTTGAACTTAATGTGTCATTTGAAGGGAGATGATAATCCAATATTGAACTTAACGTGTCATTTGAAGGGATATGACAACCCAACATGTCTCTTTGAAAGGCGGACGACCCAACTTGAACTTAATATGTCATTTGAAGGGAGATGACAACCCAATCTTGTCTCTTTGAAAGGCGGACAACCCAACTTGAACTTAATATGTCATTTGAAGGGAGATGACAACCCAATCCTATCTCTTTGAAAGGCGGATTACCCGACTTGAACTTAACATGTCATTTGAAGGGAGATGAAAACCCAATCTTGTCTCATTGAAAGGCGGACGACCCAACATTGAACTTAATATGTCATTTGGAGGGATATGACAACCCAATCTTGTCTCTTTGAAAGGCGGACGACCCAACTTGAACATGCCATTTGAAGGGAGATGACAACCCAATCTTGAACTTAATGTGTCATTTGAAGGGAGATGACAACCCAATATTGAACTTAACGTGTCATTTGAAGGGAGATGACAACCAAACATGTCTCTTTGAAAGGCGGACGACCCAACTTGAACTTAACATGACGTATCACAAAATCTGCAATATCAATGTTAGTAGCAAATATAACATAATTTATACAAGCATGACCATATGAACAAGGTATTAACCAATGCAATGATTCAAACTTAATAACATCAGGAATTAAATAAAATGTCAATTTAAAATAGAATAAAAAAAGTGTCATATTGAACGGCATGACAAACCAATCTGAAATAAATCATTTTATTTGAGACAACAAATCAATTTTGAGAAGATATGATTTTGAAAGGTATGACGACCTAAATTTAAGAAAATGTCATGTTGAAAGGTATGACTACCTAACTTTAAAAGATGTCATTTTGAAAGGTATGACTAGCGAAAATAAAAGATGTCATTTTGAAGGATATGACAACCCAAAAATAAAAAGATGTCATTTTGAAGGATATGACGACCCAAAAAATAAAAAGATGTCATTTTGAAGGGTATGACTACCCAAAAAATGCAATTTAAACCTTGAAATGGTCCACAAAGTTATTTGGGCGAATATTAGGCATAAATATAAAAATGATGTCAGTTTGGAATGTATGACGACCTAAAAAAGATGTCATTTTGAAGGGTATGACCACCAAAAACTAAAAAATATGTCATTTTGAAGGGCATGACTACAAAAAATGCAATTTAAACTTTGAAACGGTCCACAAAGTTGTTTGGACAAATATCAACAATGAAACACTCCACAGAGTTGGTATGGACAAATATCAACAATGAAACGGTCCACAAAAGTTGGTATGGACAAATATGGGGCTGAAAAATAAAATGATGTCAGTTTGAAAGGTATGACGACCCAAATTTAAAAGATATCATTTTGAAGGGAATGAATACCGAAAAATAAAATATGTCATTTTGAAGGGTATGACTACTAAAAATGCAATTTAAACTTTGAAACGGTCCACAACATTGGTATGGACAAATATTGTAAAGTGGGTTTCAATCCATTTTTATTTTATGAACAATGAAACATATTTTAACTTGGTTAGCGCCAACAATAGTATTGTACAAAAATTTCTCACAATTTTTCTCTTTCAACTAAAATTGACATCGAGGTAATTCATTTAAATTCAAGTGGTACCTCAAATGTACTTAAGCAACAACAAAATTTGTCCATCTTTCTATAAACAAAAGCTTAGAGCTAGACCTAACATCATGTTTCAAGTGCCTTCACAAGAAAGAAACTTTTAATTTGCGCACATTTAAATTGTTTTGATTTGGAAACATCTGGAAAAGCACACTCACACTCGAAAAAAAAATTTCAATGCATGCAATTGTGATACCATATGCTTGACCTTCATGTAAATCTCCATTAATGTTGAACATTTGAATTGAAATCATGTAGGGCTTGTTAATAACTTGTAATGTTGGCTTAGGAACAGGTAGGATAGTCATTTGGGATTAAAGTGACTTATTCCTTCTTGAGCATTGCACTAAATAGATGCTTTCAACATCTATTACGCTTTTAGCGTTTGATTCTCTTTGTTGTCCCTTCCTTTTGCACTTTTGACTTCTTTGAAACTTT
The DNA here is from genome assembly GCF_036512215.1 of Solanum lycopersicum. Classification (NCBI taxonomy): domain Eukaryota; kingdom Viridiplantae; phylum Streptophyta; class Magnoliopsida; order Solanales; family Solanaceae; genus Solanum; species Solanum lycopersicum. Next base: position 6,970,623 of record NC_090809.1, read on the forward strand.
GTTTGTCTGAATTTTCCCCCTTTTTGAATTTTCTCCTTTTTGTTTGGAGTGTTTTTCTTCTTTTTGAAATTTTGCTTTCTTAAATTGGTGGGGAATTTTGAAGCTTTTTTTTTCTTCTGAAGTCATTGTTATTTTCTTGACATTCAGAAACATTGATAACTTTTGTCTTTGACAAATTTGAACTTTGTATCTTCTCTTATAACTTGCATGTCTTCAGTGCGCTCAAGAAAGTCTGGTCAAAAGAGAGATAGTGCGTAAAAGCACTCAGAAAAGGTATAGGTTAAGATGTGGTTGTCCAAAGAAAAGGCTATAGGCTCAAACTGGGGACATCTAAGGATTAACATCATTTGGTAGGTTTTGAAAGGCTCAAACGGATCAAAGAAGGCCTGCAATCATTTTTCAAAATCAAACATTACTCAGAATTTCGCCTCAATAACATTTAGGCTATGTTCTAGATCAACAATGTAAAATAATTGAATTTGATTCAAAACTCACTACACAATGCACATGAAACAATGAATCTGATTTTGTTCTAATCTTGAATTTATACAAGACAACATTTGCAAGTGTAACAAAGTATGAATGAGAGGTACCAAAAGAATCCATGGTTTAACAAGAAGTCAATCTTCATTATTATACAAATTATTTTTCATATGCACACTTGAACTGCGTTGGCACCAACCCAATGAAAAATAATTTCGAAAATATAAACATTCAAAGAATAAAAAATAAATAAATAAAAATCTTTTGAAGAAAGGATACCGAACCCAATAAGGGCTGCCTACGTATCTCATTGATGAGAATTAGGTTTGCGTAGTTCTTTCAAATATGACATAAAATTCATAAACAACAAATTACTTTTTGAAAGGAAAAATAATGAGAATAAAAACCAATGAGTCACATTGAAAGGCGGGCAACCCGAATTGAACAAAATATTTTTTAATTATTTAAAAAGGAAATTAACAAGAATGAAGGAATCAGTGGATCACATTGAAGGGCGGACCACCCAAATTTAACAAAAGTAACAAAAATAAAATAAGAAAATAATGAGTCGCGTTGAAGGGAGGACTACCCAAACTCTTAAAAAAAATGTCAATTAAACTAATTTTTTCAATGGAGTATTATAAAAATCAAAGATATACAATGAATGTGACATCATGTACAAAAAATTAATGCAAAATATACAAATCAACTCGGAGTGAAGCCTCATAAATTTTAGAGTTTGCGTACAAATTTGTTGAAAATTTTTAGGGCATTCCTTGAAAATTTTTCCCCTATTTCAGCTTCAACAACCTCCAGTATTTAATCTTGTACTATCTCCTTTATAAAAATTTTGGAGACCTCCTCAAAAATTTTTGCCACAGTTTCCGTTTTCAAATTTTGGAAAGCTTACAGGGAAGATGACCGAGCCTTTAGGGCGCCTACGTATCCCATTGAAGTAGGAATCAGGTCAAACGTAGTTCCAATATATTCTGACTCAGATAGAGAATGGACTGCGATTATGAATGTTCAAAAAATAGCTGACCAAGAGTGGTTTTGAATAACAGGGGACCCAAGCGGACAACTTAGGCTGGAACTCACAACAACCATTGGACGCATGACGAACCAATAAATTGTCAATCATTCCAAAAAAATGATCGAGTATAGAAAAGTCTGATCTGCGGTTCCGCAAAATCATTCTTTAATATACTATACATATGTGTTGAAAAATGTCATTAATGCAATGACAATATACAATAAATAATGAAAGAATAATGAGTATAATATGCAAATGATTACCAAAAAATACAAGATATAATGAATAACACAATAAAAGAATAGTATCCTCAATTCGGAAAGATAAACCCAAAATAGTTAGAACCTCTAATTTTCCAACGGAGTTGCCATTCTGTTGACATCCTTTGAATGGAGCAACGTCGCGGAAGCTCAATTAAAAAAAAGAACTTTAAAAAATTATAAAAGGTTTAAAAAAAAGGTTAAAAGGGGTGAAAAGGGGTAAAAAGATTAAAGGGATTAATGGGGATTAAAGGGAAAAGGGGGTCGCCACCTTGTTTTTAGGAAAACTAGGAAACCAATTAACTAATTAACTTAAAAGAGATTCTACGAAACCAATTTGATTCTAGGTAAGGGGTTCAAGTTATTCCGAAGGGAATGGGTTAGGCACCCTTCGAAATCCACAACTATGGTTCCCGACTGAGTTCATTTTTTCAAATTGAGGAGATAACAATAAAATATCAGTAATATAATATACAATAAATAATAATAATAAAATAAAACAACAACATGAGAAACGACCTAAGGTTTGCCTAGCATCTATATCTTCAAAATAATGAATTGTAAGATACAATTCGAACTCCTTGCGAATAACTTCAATGAAACAAGTCTTGGGTACCTGTAAACACACTTAGTAAAAGTGTTAGTAATGAATAAAATTGAATATATGAAATAATACTTTAAAAACAAAAATCCGTCTTAACATGGGAGGCCTTGGAAATCGACGGTAATTTCTTCATCGGCCCATTTAACAAATATATTTAATATAACCTGAACATCAACAAAATATAACAATCTTATCACAAGAGAATATGGAAAACAACAACCCAACTAAAACAACATAATTAGAAATGGAAACAACAATAACGTAAAATATAAATATTAAAAATAACATTAAAATAGAATAATAACAAAACCCTGACAAGTTAAGATAGCATATAGTTGACTAACAATTTCAAAGAATAATAATAATAAATAAATAAACATCAAACCATAAAATAATGCTAATATTAAAACTACAATAAACACAAATATTAATTGACTTTTAGAACTACATTAAACTAAAAAAAAACAAGCTACATATAATAAATAGAAAACGTAAAAAAGCTGGGAATCAAATAAAACAAGGCTAAGAAAAAAAATTTACCTAAATCTGGGCAGCGAACCAAAACTACGAGTTTGAGGGAGACGACTCTACCTCCTCAACTCGAAAAATCACAAAAAACACTTTAAAATTTTGAACTATGGAACCAAGAATTCTCAAAATTTTATGGGTACTCTTTGGTCTTCCCCTCCAAAATCCTCCTCTAAAAATAGTGAATGAAGTGGATTTATATAGAAACCCAAAAATCCTCAAAAAGGATGAAATACCGATGTGGGACTATTGCAAAATTGAAAATTGTTTGAGAAACGATGTGGGAAAGACAAATTTTTTATTGGACTCAAAATGTATATATTTTAAACCATCGGACCAAAATTTGGTGTCAACACTAGTAAAAAACATGGAGGAATGAGAATGTTATAGAGTAGAGTTTAAAAAATATTGATGATGTACCTCGTGTTTCTCATGATGACATTTCACATTCTAAGTAAACTGATCAGAACGAAGGAGTTGGTGCACAATGAACATACTAAAAAAAATTATCAATGTCAGTAAAAATACCTTTCTTCCTCACTTTAGTAATCTTTATCCCAATCCTTATCCTCAAATTTTAGACTCTTTGACTCTTTGATATGCTTATGTCTGTCTCAGACACATGATATCATATGCTCTTTATTTAGGGCTCTAAGGGCTTAAACTGATACATATTTGTTTATTCTGTTTCTCATTGAAGATCTTAATTGTGTATGCATTTTACATGACTAATATCCTCAGATTAACTAACCATTTTGTTAGCAGAAGTGTAGTTTAAAGTGTTGCTCAAGTGACTATGAGTTAAAAATGATATTGCACTCATTGAATGTTATTAGAGTTCTTTAGTTATTGGTTTTCAGTGATGTCAAAAGGGGAAAATTATATAATATGGATAAACATAAACATAGTTTGTCATCATAAAAAAGGGGGAAATTGTTGGGGAATGAGAAAACATGAAGATTGTAGTTTTGATGGATGACAAATAGTTATAGTTTTGATCACTAAAAAGGAGTCTTGATGTGTAATAAATCATTGTTTATCGTCATATAAAAGGGAAAAAATGTTGGGAAGTAGGAGAACATATAAAGTAGTTTTGATGATTGATAAAGTGAAGGCAAGGTTCGCTACTTATTGTCGTATGTGTACTCTATCTGCAGATAACCTGTACAATTATGAGAGATTGTGGCAAAGAGCAACAAGTAATATGATGACATATTGGAAGAAAATACATATACATACAGATAAGAAAAAGGAAATCAAGCAAAACGTGTGAAATCAAGCAAAACGTGTTGAAAGCCAAAGTTGAACAAACAATGCTCAAAGTTCAAGTTGAAACGAATAAGGAAACTTGAAGTCGTATATTACTGCTCAGTGTAATATGGTTAGCACGTTCTTGATTAGCAAGTTTTGATGATAGACATATACACATCAGTGTAGAAACAAACCACTATGCAGATTAGGCAAATACACGTAATTGTAAAAGATGGAAACAAATATAGAAAGAAATAAAGAAGGAAAGAAATAAAAAAAAGTAGCAATTCAAATAAAAAAATGAAAGAAACAATAAAGTTACCGTTTAAGTCAAATAAAGAAAGAAGTAAATATTCACAAATTCAAGAAGGAAAAAGATTTGTAATTCCTTTCCTTTTAGAAGTTGAAGGCAAACCAAATCTATAAAAGGAACGAGAAGTTGAAGGAAAAAAACGTCATTGCATAAATACAAATCGAGAGAGTTTATCAGCAAAGCAAGAACAATAGTCATTGCATATTCACGAAATATATCATCTTGAGAGCAGTATTTAATGGAGAAAAAAATGCAGCCTTCATCACAACAACGTAAGGACCAGGTTCACCTTCATCACAACAACGTAAGGACCAGGTCCACGTATCTGTTTCACTCAGAACTATTGAATGTGGAAGTCTAATAGTCTAGGGTTATTAGTCTTTGTTGATTTATTTTAGGTTTATTATTGAGTTGTAGTAATTCCTAGATTGTGTAACAAGAAGTGGGTTTGACTTCTTGGGAGTAGAGTATTGAGAGAATTGTAACAAGAAGTGGGTTTGACTTCTTGGGAAAGCGGTTGTGAGAATTGTAAACAAGATGTGGGTTCTAACTTTTTGGGTGGTTAGAGTTAAGAAGACTTGAGAGTTTTTGTAAACAAGAAGCGAGTTTGACTTCTTGATGAGTAGGAAGTTTTCGATTATAGTTAATCGAAAAGGGCAGAAGCTCAGAGTTAGATTCATTGATTAACTGAGTTGTAAATCTTTAATTAATATAAAACTTTGATGTGATATTTCCCTTCCTTGAGTTAGGAAGGTTTCCACGATAAATCTTTGTTTTATTGTGTTGCGATAGAATTAATACAACCTGATTCTTGTATCGGGGTAAGGTTTTCTTCACAACATATACACATAAAACAGCCTCAAGTATTTTTTATCATAGCAACCAAATATTGAAATCACCATTCCTTGAGTTTTCAAAAATAACACACCCATAATTCTTTACTCGGACAAAAATAGAGCAATAACTCTACCTCAAGTTATGCAACTTATCGTTTTAACTTGAAATCTTCAAGAACTTCAACCCCCCTCCACACTTAAACCAAAGAAGAAGATAAAAGTATTTTAATAACCAAGAAAACTGAGTAGTGTGTTACGGAAACATTCTGCCTTTATGCTTATACTTAAGCATAAATAATATGATTTGCTTATGTTCCATGGGAAAATTAAGCTAAATCCATAAGTGAGCTCACTTACCTTGTCTTGTAAAGATGACAGTTTCTTCAAGAACCCTAGAAGGAATTTTATGGTTGTTGTTTAATACTTGAAAGAAAAGGCAGAGAGGGTTGATGTTAATTCTTAATTTTGCATGTTAGAATGAGCAGAAATATCAAGCAGTATTTATTTTATGTTGGGATTTCTTGACCCTTAAGAAATCCTTTAGAACCTCCCCTTTTATCTCTATTTTCAGCCATTAACAGCTCAAAGTAGGTAATTCATCTACTTGTCTTTTCTTAGTTGGGCGTACTTAAATTTCCCCTTGGCAGATTAGGCTATTACATTTTGGATAAATTAGCTAACTAGTCAAACTTCCTAACTTTATTATAAAAAATGTCTACACTTTAAAATAATTATTAAAAATGTCAAAATGTCAATATTTTAAAAAATAAAGTGTATCCTAATACAATTCATTTATCTTTCTTTTTATTTCTGAAATTGGGCCTACTTTTTGACTCTTTTACATGTGAAAGACATAATAAAAGACTTCACTACCCACTTTTCACTCTCTAAATTTTTTATCCAAATTTCATCCTTCTTCTTTCGCTCAAGATTTCTTTCATTATTTCGTATTCTCAAGTAATTAAACCTTGCTTTTAAAAAAATCAAAATCCTCCATTTTCCTAAGAAATCTTAGAAATCATTCAAAAGATTTTCAACTTTTGTCGAAGTATTGAGATACAAAAATATTTTGTATGTTGGATATAGATATGGAAGAAGTACCAAGTGAAGAAGTGTCATCATTAAAGTGTCAATATTAGGATAATCATTGAAAAGTATTAAATTAGATTTGGAAGAGGTATCAGGCGAAGAAGTACCGTCAATATTTGGAAAGTTGATGAAATTGTTGAAGATCAAGATGAAAAAAAACTTTATGGCATGTTGCATTTCGTATCTAAACTATAAAATGGTATTTTTTTTTTATTGTTTTTATTGTCTGTTGCATTTTGTATTCATTCTAACTATATGTCAATAAGTTTCATTTTTTTGGTGCTCACTTTGTATTTCAATATCACTTTGTTTGCCAACAAATTTTGTATTTCTTTTTTTAGTATGTATTCATTCTAAAATCTTCTTCACTACAAGCAAAAATCTAAAATCAATCGACTTCAATTCGACATAGATTGAGTATTTTCCATGGAGTGCTAAAAATAAATGGGAATTTGATCAGGAATGAGGGAGATAAAAGTCATGTTGATTGTGGAACCAAAAATGTATAATAGGAAAGAGATTTTACAAATTTTAATTCCAAAAATAAAGATTGAAAGAGTGTAAGAGTAGTGAAAAAGAACTAGGCCGACTTAAAGCTATACTAAAATTATGATTAATAATTCTGGTAACTTTTTTGGTTTATATTTAAAAGTTAACTTATATGAAATATTATTTCCTATGGTTTTTCTGCATTATGTTATTAACTAATTTTTAAATTAAACAAATGACAAGAATACATAAATCAATAATATAATAAACTAAAATATTGACATCTTTAATAACTATTGAAATTGTGGCTATCAGGTCTCATTAAATGTTAAAATATGTTTTTTTTGAAAAACTTCTCTTATTTTCAAAGAATAGATAACAAAAATATATATTGTAGTAGTTTCCCATATTTTAGAAGAATATATAATAACAATATAATTTTGTAATGAGACTTTTAAGGAATTGTTCCTTTTTAAAATAATTCTCTCCCCTAAATTTCTCCTTTTTGTTCTTTAACAATTTATCATGCCCCGAGCCTACACCTTGGACGTGGCTGACACCCAATGACCATTGTTGGCCATGAGCGAACCCTTGGTCTGACTTACTTAACTTAGGGGAAGACTTAACTCAATCATGAAGCAAGAAACATTCTCAAAAGAATTACTTAAAATGAAATAGCTTGGCCAAACTGACACTCATAATAAAATATTGTAAATAATGAGAGACTCAAAACTAAAATGTTTGACTGTCTATCTGTCTATGAAGCCTCTATAATACTAAGATGGATGTTGGGATAGACCCCATAATATCCTATAAAAGAAGTAATGAAAATCATGTAAATGTGTCCTCCAAAATGCAAGGAGGCTCACCACTGACTTCGAGTGCTTAGTTGGATCAACGAGGCACTAGGTGATGTTGATCCTGGTTACCTGCATCTACATCATAAGACGATGCAGGTCAACTGGCATCAGTACATTGAATTTATGAGTATGCGAGTTGGAATGCTAAACAACAACTTAAGCTCGAAAATAATAAAAAGAAACACTTACCTTAGTTCTGCTCAACTCATGAAATACTGAACTTAAATCAAGTAATAATGACATACGCAATATATATAAAGCTTGTAAAACACTTTAAACAACTCAGTTCGTTTAAGAAAATGCAATAACAAACTCAACTTTACTTATTTATGAAAGTAATATAGTTTCTATGGGAGATTCTCTAATCGACAACCATCACTATGAGCCTAAGTGATGGTACAACGTTTTACCTCACGTTGCAAAAGGACCGTCCTATATATACCTTGCTTTCAGTATAGAACCTGAACTACTAAGTGGGTCCACTAGTCCATGCTAAAAAGCACTATGGATTCATCTAAATAGTATGACCCTTCTTCTGTCCATGTTGACTACATGGTTTATGGGGGCTTGGGTTAATAAGAACTCGCATCCCCATATCGATGCTCAATACTACTCCCAAAATACTTAGCTCATATGTTTTTAAAACAACTTTTTCTCTGGTTTGAGGTAATTTCTCAAACTTAACTTTAAAAGCTCTCTTGGAACTCATACTTTCCTCTTTATTAAAAATAGCCAAGGGCTTCCTTTCTTGCTCAAAATATGAAAACATTTGTAACTCTTAGGGAATACTTAGTTCCTATATAAATTTAAAGAAATAAACTAACTCTTTACTCTTTGCTTAACTTAAAACTTGAGCCTTAAAACAAAGTTAAAACGTTAGTTAAAGACTGTTGAAAACTTCTAAGAATTTACTTTGACTTGCTTCTTAACTTTTAAACTTGACTCTTAACTTCTTTGACTTTGACCTTAACTTTTCTTGAATTGGATTATGGGTTAAAGGTTCATGATTTCATGTTTATGGATTATTTCATGATGTTTAGTTCTACTTTAGAGTGTTGGAATCACCTAAGAAATGTGGGTACATCACTTAGGAACTAGTACCAAAGAGTGGAGAATGAATGGGGGTGAACTGGTGTCCTTGGCACTCTGAAAGGCGTGGGGCGCCAGGCCCCAGACTTCAAAGGCCAAGTTGGGGCTCTCTAGCTGGTGCGCCGCCCCAAGGCCCTACGGACAAAGACTGTCTTGTGGGGCTATGGAGGAGTGTCACCCCAGGGCTCTAAGGACAGGCATTTCGACTTTTCTTTTCTATTTTTAATCTTTAAACCCTCTAAAACTCGATGATGATTTCCCCCAAACACTTAGAATCACTAATACCCTAAATACACAATAGATTAGACTCAAAAACAACCAGGAAACAAGAATTAAATCAACTCTAGGCATGCAACAACAACTCAACCAACAAGTATTCAACAATATTCTTTCAGAATTTCACTTTTCATCTTTCAATCTACTAAAAATTGCTAAATTAATAAAGTTGGCGTGTGGGTTAACTAACCAAACATGAAAAGATCTCACATACCTTTATAGGGATCACCCCCGACGAATTCCACTCGCAAAACCTTAGCGTTCTTGACGAATCCTTGAGTTTTTTTTCTTCCTTTTCATTCTTCTCTTCTCTTTTCTGCAAGCCCTAAGCATAAAATAACTTTTCAAATCTGAACTAAAACTTATTCTTACCCCAAATAAATTCCTAAATGAAATAGGAAATAAATAGGTGGAAAAACTAGTTCGCCCTTACTTAAATTCGGAATTGGACTTTCCTTATTTCAACAACCCAACTTTCGATAGGCATATCTCCCTCATACGATATAAAAAATGCACAAAGTTGGCGGTGTTGGAAAGATCTCTCTAAGGGGTTTCCAACCTAATCAAGAACTGACTCTAATTCATCCTGACCTAGAATTTTTGACCATTTGAAAATAACCAAAAATGCACTTCCTTAACTTGAGGAAATTTTCTAGATTTCTCCTTTTCTTGTCAAAGTGATAAATTTTAGTTTCTTAGCTTATTCTTGGATATTACGAGTTATGAGATGTTACACAATTGTATTCTTTCAATTAAGAGAAATAATAAAACCTAAATAAGGTACATAATAAATTGAAATTTTTATATTTTTACTAATTACTGAAACTGTTGACATTGTTTTTTCTTACTTAATTTGGGCCTCAAATGAGTCCATTAACATGGCCTAAATCTGACCCATTAGCCTTGAGTCCTTTAACTAGATCCATATAGCTCAAGTAGGTGATGCACCTAGTAACTTAATTAAACCAAACAGGCAGCTCAATATTTTATTCCTTTATGTAAATCTGAATTTCTTTTGCTTTAACTTAAACTTTGAACTTTAAGCTCGATTACCATCTTGCTATCTTGATTTTCAATATTTCAATCAAACTAAACTTGGCAGTATGCCTATTGAAACATGTGGGGGCATCACAACACCTTCCGATCTAATTCAAATCATCACTGCTCAATTAAGTACCTTGTTCTCTCACCTAGATGATCGGGCTATGTTGAGTGTCAAGTGAATAGAACCACTATATGCATAACACATGGTATTATAATTTTGGACTTCTAAATTTAAATCGAACAAATGTCATTTATCTAAATATGCACTTGAAAAAATTTGAAGAAAAGATGTGGACATGTGGTGAGGAGTATAATATTTGTGTAATCAAAATTTATATGACACCATTGGAATTTTAAAATTTAAAGTTTTAAATTTTGTTCATGAATTTAAACATAGATGCTGTAAAATTTTAGAAATAAAATTTAAGTATTTAAAAACTATGTCGTAATTACTATTAATCAAAATAATTATACAACATGAAATAGTTTCTAAAAAATATATATAAAATATCTGGATCAATAAAAACATGATTGACCTCTTGTAAAACATAAAATAATTACATAAATTGAGACGGAGATAGTAATTGTTATGATAGTTCCAGCTAAGCTAGCAACTAGCTACTTTAAATATTATAATATAGGGATAATGCCCATGTACCCCCTCAACCTATGTCCGAAATCTCAGAGACACACTTATACTATACTAAGGTCCTATTACCCCCCTGAACTTATTTTATAAGTAATTTTCTACCCCTTTTTAGCCTACGTGGCACTAGTTTGAAAAAAAGTCAGTCATCGTTGGACCCATAAAATAGTGTCACGTAAGCTAAAAAGGGGTAAAAAATTATTAATAAAATAAGTTCAGGGGGGTAATAGGACCTTAGTATAGTATAAGTGTGTCTCTGAGATTTCGGGCATAGGTTGAGGGGGTACTTGGGCATTATCCCAAAAGAAAAACATGAAGAACTATCCGAGTCCACAGAATCCACTATTTCTCCTTATGAAATTTAATTCCCTAAAGTACCCAAGGTTGCAGATAAATTTCTCACAAGATACAACGGATTAACCATTAAAGAAGTAACAGTTGCTTAAACTTCAATAATTTCAACGAACTCAAATGACAGCAACGAATCACACAGACACGATCTATCGATTTTGTTTTATAAGAAATGTATGCAATATGAGGAAAGAATTTGATGCACAAAACGAAAGAAAATCTCTCTATTTATAGCCAACAAAAGGTAAATGTCACAACTCTTTGGAAATAAGACAACCTTTCAGAAAAAGGCACAACCCTTTAGAAAAGACAGAATTTTTCATAAAGGTCACAACCTTTGGACAAAGTCACAACCCTTTAACACTTTGTTTGGGTCATTGTTACCCATTGTTTCATAATATATTGTATTGTATTGAACTCTATTGTACTGTATTGTATGGTAGATACAATGTTTGGTTAGATTGTATTGTTTGTTGTAATATTTTAATTGTTTGGTTTGATTGTATCGTATTGTATTGTAATTTATAAATTTACTTAAATATTCTTAATTATTCTAGGGTAGGAGGTTTGACTAGATTTAAATAATTAAGGTAAAGGGTAAAATAGTATTTTGAAATATTATGTAAAGATATAATTGGAAAAACAAATTAAGTAACAATGGGAACACACCAAATTGGTTGTTCCATAAAATAGGGGTTTCCACTGTTATGTAACAACAAAATTTAACAACACAATACAATCCATTTTAAGTAACAATCAAAACAATCATTGTAGGTATACTAACAATACAATACAATACAATGGCTAACAATGATCCAAACATAGTGTAAGAGAGTCGCAACCCTTCATTTCTTGTTCACACCTTTAGACCTAACATCATGTTCTATTAGGCTACTCAAAATTAAGAAACTTAGTATTTTAGAATAGCTATTACGATTCATATTTTAAATTGTTTGACTCTCAAGAAACGAAATGTGTCAGATAGATATTTTGACTTCATGTTTCACTTTTCTTCTTTCCTCTTTTTGTTTGAAAAGGAAAAACAAATAAAAACAGTCGACCAATTAAAGTTAAGGCAAGATGCTGTACTTACTCAGTAATTTGTTTTTGAAATTCAGAGTATCTTGTTAAAAGAAACTCAGTTAGCTTTTCCCCTGTTATTTCAACAGCTGAGCAAGTATATCTCCCTTTTGCATTAGGATTTTCAAAAAGGAAAATGTGAGCATTTGTCACATCATCTACATGTACAAAAGGTACAATTGGAGGATAACTCATACTAAAATTTTGATGACCTGCACAAAAATTTTTAATTACAATTAAGTAGAACATATATATTATATATATACGTTGAGAAAATGAAAAGTTATGATATTTTAAGACGTAGCAAGAATCATTTTCATCGATGAACGAACAGAGCCAGGAATTTGAGGAGTAACAAAAGGTACCATGTATCCAAGTTGGAATTACAGTCACAAGATCAATACCATTTTTTTCAGCAAATCCAAGAGATGCTTTTTCTGTTAATGTCTTACTAATCGCGTAACAACTTGCAAAAGGCTTCAATGTTCTCATAACATCTACATCTATCCACGAGCATTCATCAATTATGACGTTGGAACTTCCAGTACCCACAACGGTTGATGCACTACAAGTGTATACAACGTGTTTAACTGTTTTTGAATCGAGATATGCCTGTAAAATACCTATTGTCCCATTAATTGATCTTTGTGTTATTCTTTCTTCTGTTTCTTTGTCTTCAAAATCAATTGGATGTGCAACATCAAATACACCGATGCAGCCTTCAATTTGGTGCATTGAAACTTTGTGGTTTGTGTAGATCAACATTAAAAATATTTAATCTTTCGTGTGCACCTGGGAGATTTCTGAGGTAGCTCACATCCTTCTTGCCATCTACAATCAATGATAGTTAGGCTAAAAAGATATATAATTTTAACTGGACAACAATGACATAAATTAGTTATACTCTGTTCAGTATATTTCTTCATCAACCATCATTGAAGTGTGAAAAGGTATATCTCAATTATTTTTTTCCTTTAGTTTAATTTTTTCTAATCATGTGTTTGAAATACTTGAATATCTTAATAAGTTTTATTTTAAAAGCTATTTTATTTATTTGAGTATTGATCAACTATTTTGGTGTATTGTGGATGATTTTTAGTAAGTTTGATATACTTGACTACTATTCCAGTTTGGAGTTCAATGAGTTTGGAGAAAGATTTTTTTAGAGTATCCAAAACAAGTTTGGCACCTCAAAATCAACTAGGTCGAGATGAAAATGTCAAGCAAATACACGACTAGCAAGGTTTATATTTTTACTTGTCCTAATGTATGAACAGTCTTGGCAACAATTCTGGCTTCGTCACTGTCTGTTCTAGTTTATGTGGAGGTACTATTAAAAAAAATTAGTATTTCTTTTAAATATTTTAAAGGAAAAATGCACAAGTACCCTCTCAACCTATGCCCGAAATTCCAGAGACACACTTATACTATATTAAGGTCCTATTACCCCCTGAACTTATTTTATAAGTAATTTTCTACCCCTTTTAGCCTACGTGGCACTAGTTTGAAAAAAAAAAAGTCAACCATCGTTGGGCCCACAAGATAGTGTCACGTAGGTCGAAAAGGGGTAAAAAATTATTAATAAAATAAGTTCAGGGTAGGACCTTAATATAGTATAAGTGTGTCTCTGAGATTTCGGGCATAGGTTGAGGGAGTACTTGGACATTATCCCTATTTTTAATTATTGATTATTGTGACTTATATTATTCTTATTTGGGGAAAATGCACCCTAGACTATGATTGAAATTTCAGAGACACGCCTTAACTAAATAAGGTCCTATTATTCTTCTAAACTTATTTATTTCGTAATTTTATACACCTTTTGTTTTACGAGACACACTCCGTGACTCCACGCAATTGATGGCGTGAGAGATATTTAGATGCCACATAAGACAAAAAGGTGCACAAAATTACAAAAAAAAGATAAGTTCAGGGGGTAATAGGACCTTAGTTAGTTAAGGTGTTTCTCTGAGATTTCGGTCATAGTCTAGAGGGTACTTGTGCATTTACCCTTATTATTTTAAAAAATAGTTTACAAATATACAAATTTCATTTCTTAAAAAATAAAAAAAAATATAAACAAATTTTTGATCAAGCTTAATTGACACTTGAAAAATAATATGCATCACATAGATTGAGACAAATGACACAAATAGATGTTTGTAGTAGTTCTTTCTCCAAAAATAAATTAGCTAACCTACAAGACAAGGACACCTTTGATGAAGTGAAGAATAGGATATGTTGAATTATTGTTTTGTAAATGCAGCTAGGGATGCAGATATTTCTCCTAGGCAACAATGAAACAAAAAAAAAAGAAGCTTGGAAGAAAAAATAGTTGGGACGGTAAGATGACTAAGGAGTTTCTTCCAAGGCACCTACCGATGCGACTGATAAAGCAGAATCACATGACAGTGTCAACAACTTTACGAGATCCAATAAATCTAAGAAGATTTGATGAACTATCAAATATTGTTAGACAGATTTGAAGCAGAAGACAAGAGAAAAACACTCCAAGTTACTTTAGAAGGGCAATCTATCTTTTTTAGTTCATACTTTTGTAACATTAAGTTTGAGTTTAATCACTCAAATCTCATCATGGCTTTATACTTTTGTACTACTTAAGCATTCTCATTTGTAATATCATCATACATTGTATTATAAACTCTATGATGATCATACAATACTTAGTTCTCTCTAACTTTTGTTTTCTTCATGCGATTTAATTAGTAAAGGTATTGTACCTCATTACAATTGGTAAGGTAAGATTTGCCCCTTTTACTTGTATTTATCTCTGTTGAGGTTTTCTTTTTAAATAAAAATAATAATAATAAAATGACTACTCCGATCGTTTATCCCCTCCAACTTACCTCCCACCCCACCTTCCCCTTTCTTGAAGGCACATACTCTTTTGAAATCCCCTTTTGTTCTTCCTTCACTTTGTTTTTTTCTTTTCAATTTTTTTTTTGTGTCGTAGATTTGATTTGGACAAATATTCTATTGATACTATCTTTATATGAGGGTCTAGGGCTCTTCTTTTATTTTCCTTTCATTTCACATCTTGCCTTTTCATGTTCTTATAATAAAAATTAAATTAGTCTAATGTTTTTTATTTTTATTATTTTCTTTATATTATGTTTTGTAAAAATATTTATCAAGATCTTTTCACGATGGAGGTGATTTAGGGGGCAGGAACAAAAATGAAAGCAAAGAGGCGCGATAATATTACATTAAAAATTGTTCCTCACGCACTAAAAATGAGTGAAATACGCCTGTCACTAAACATAAAGCATTAAAATAACACACATCAAACCTTTACTTAAAGTATTTAAAATAATCAAAACCTACTTAACGTGAGTCTCAACTTTAAGATATGTCAATGATAATACATCAAAAATGATTATTAGCGGCAATTAAATATGTATTTTTAGTGGAAAGATAATTAACACTCTTGGTATATGTGCCTAAAACCTTTAGCAACATTAGTTCTAATAACACTTAACAAATGCCGACAAAAACTTTAGCAATCTTTATTAATATCAATATTTAATGCTACTAAAAATTATTTTTATTTTAGTGTAAGCTCCGCTTAAACACCATGCCATCACAAAATAGAAATGGAAGTTACTCCGTTAAAGAGTGATTAATTGTGCATACACAAAGTAAAGAAACGTAAACTTAAGCGCCAATTACATGATAGATTTATATTACTCGATATGATGAGCTTACGAAAGATTTAAAGTAGAATTAAACAACTAAGAAATTACCTCTAATAGTTGTGTTAACATAATAACCAATTTGAAGAAGTCTCATAACCATCCATGATCCAAGATAACCACTTCCTCCTGCTACACATACCTTTCCTTTCTCCTTCAACATCACTTCTTCCATATCTCCTTTATTCATCTCTTCTTTCTTTTCCTCTCTCTCTCTTTCTCTCTATGTAGTGGTTATAGGTCAAAGTGGTTTGAAAACAAGGACAAGCTATTATCATTTACCTATTGGTCATTACCTCACCTTTTAAAATTGGCCACACATCCCACTAACATGATTGAAATTGAAATAATATATAAATATGACCGTTAACTCGATTTCAGCGGATAATTATGTCCTCTAATTTTGAGTGTGAACAATTAAATGCTTAAACATGTATAAAATTAAACAAGTAAACACATGTGTCTTACATAACATAATACATGTAAGACATAAAATTGCAATGTCGGGTGCCATGTAGCATGAATGTGTATTTATTTAACTTTATATAAGTTTAAGTGTCTACTTGTGCACACCCAAAGTTAAAGGTCATAGTTATCAACTGACGTCAAGTTATGGGTCATGTTTATGTATTATGCCATTGAAATATGTCATAAATATGTGTTTTAACTTCATCTCAACTAATATTTATGTTTTTTTAGTTTTACGTGTGTACAAATAGGTATTTAATTTTTTTATATATAAAATTAAGCAAGTAAACCACATACATTTCTATGACATAATACAGGTGGAGGACATATATTGTCACGTAACACGCCAAATAGGACAAATATATCTACTTGTTCAACTTTATGTAAATTTAAATATTTATTTATATACAAGAAAAATTAAAGAAACAAATATCAAATAAAATCAAATTAAAAAAACATACTTATATATCACGTATAGACTAAAGTATTCACTATTCTGAGATAGTATCACAGCTGGGAAAGCAAAATGTTTTATTTTTTATATTAAGAAGTGTGAGAAAAATTAAACTATAAAATGGAACACTTTTATGGTTATTACGTGTAGGAAAATAAATATGCATTTTTTAATAACAATAACAATCGAAAATATAGAATTAACTTATATTGAACTTTGAGTTAACCAACAAATTTTCATTAATTTCTTTTTCTAGGTCTTGTCTAAACTTGATGCGTTTGATCGAGGTAGATGTACTTGTTGGGTTCATTGTAATGTGTGAATAGATAATTTAATAAGAAGTGTGAGAAAAATTAAACTATAAAATGGAACACTTTTTTATGGTTATTACGTGTAGGAAAATAAATATGCATTTTTTTTTTAATAACAATAACAATCGAAAATATAGATTTAACTTATATTGCAAATTACTTTGAGTTAACCAACAAATTTTCAATCATTTCTTTTTCTAGCTCTTGTCTAAACTTGACGCGTTTGATCGAGGTAGATGTATTTGTTGGGTTCATCGTAATGTGTGTAGATAATGGTACATAAAATAAAGATTAACGAATTAAGAAATGTGAATGTGTTGTAAGTATGAATACTGAAGTTATTTCGTTCATGAATACTCAAATGAATTCAATTTTTCATATTTTCATGCAGACTTTCGTATTTCTAGGTTACCTTTGTAAGATTTAATATTATTATTATTAGTAATTATTTCTTACTTATGACCCAAGTTTACTTGTAATCCAAGTAATATCATAAATAATATTTAATAAGGAATATATCTCATTCATACATTGATTACTTGATGGACGTACCAGATTAAATCATAACCTCTATAAATTGATCCTCCCTCCACCCGTTAGGGTCATCACATATTATTTATAATAATTTTATCGCTGACGGTTGTGATAACATAAAGTTAGAAAAAGGAGGTAGAAACTAATTTATGACTAACACTTCCTCTTTCCTCTGTGATGATGTATTCCTCATTAGGTATGTGCTCCTAACGATCTCTATGTAAGAGTATCATGTTCAAGATCCTGATATTATGTTATTCTAGTACTTTAATCTTATTTGTGGCATCAGAGTCTGAATTGTTTGAACATATAATCTTCATAAATTATACAACCGCATCAGCCTTGGTAGGGTAATAAAGAGTAATTACCGCCCACCATTCCTAAATGAATAAATAATTTTTTTTTAGATTGCACAAATTCTTAAAATTTTAATTTATCCCATAATGTAACAATTATGTTCGCTTTTAGATTGTGCAATAAATTAAAGTGATCGTTATATTAAGTAATAAATAATATGTGTGTACTTAGTGCAATATAGTCTGTTAGTCACCAAAGTGACCAAGCTAGAAAATTAATGTTTACACATATAATATTTATGTTCACTTGATATATATGGATTAGTACAATTCATTATTTTTTGGCATATTTAATATTCCAAGAGAAACTGAGTCTGATTTTTCAACTTGATGCATGTATTATCTTTTTATAGTTTGTTTCTCACCAAAGTGATCAAATTAAAATGTTTAAAATTATTCACATTTACAAAAAAAATTATGATGTTATGTGTACTTTATATTTCTATAGTTTGTTGGTCACCAAAGTGGTCAAACTAAAATGTTTAAAATTATTCACATACACAAAATTTTACGATATTATGTGTCCTTTGTATTTATATAGTTTGTTAGTCACCAAAGTGGGCAAACTAGAGAAAACTAATGTCTACACATATCATGTTTATGATCACTTGATGTATTATGTTTCTATAGTTTGTTAGTCACCAAAGTGGTCAAACTAAAATGTTTAAAACTATTCACATGCACAAAAGTTTATGATGTTATGTGTATTTTGTATTTATATAGCTTGTTAGTCACCAAAGTGGCCAAACTAAAGAAAATTAACGTTTTATACATATCATGTTTATGATCACTGATGCATGTATTATGTTTCTATAGTTTGTTAGTCACCAAAGTGGTCAACTAAAATGTTTAAAATTATTCACATGCACAAAATAATATGAGTTTATGTATGCATTTGTTTTCATAAAACTTGTTAGTCACCAAAGTGGCCAAACCAGTATGATTAAGAAAAATATGCACTCATAAAATTGTCATTTATCTATGACGGTTAATTAAATGTCTATACTGAAAAATAAATAGATAAATTGACTTTCACTATTGCTAGAACTTAAAAATCTTACCCAAAGGTGAATCTACCATTCTACAAATAGTAAAAAATTATGAGGTAAATTCATAATTTCAATTAAACATATATTGTATATCCAAAGATGTATATGTTTGGTTAAAATTATTTAATTGTCTATTAAAGATTATAAAAATTACATTTAAATTATTATAGTGTGTTGTAGTATCTACCCAGAGGAGAATTACGATGTAGTTTTATCGTGTTACTGAAAACACATTATTTTTTATATGTGAACATGTATCTATTTGCAGCATGCTTCGTCTGTTACTGTGTTCAATGGATTGAACTTCTCTGAATGTCATGAACAAGTCAAGTTTCACTTAGGTGTGATGGATCTTGACTTAGCTCAGCTGAATGACAGACCTACTGGCATTACTGATAAGAGCAGCAAGGATGAGAAATCTTTTCATCAATCATGAAAAAGCTCTAACAGATTGAGCCTAATGTTCATGCGAATTACTATTGCTAACAACATTTAGAGTACTATTTCAAAAACAAAAGGTGTCAGGAAACATCTAAAGTTTGTGGAAAAATGTTTTAGTTCTGTTGATGAGTCTCTCACTGGTACACTAATGGATGAACTCACAGCCATGAAGTTTGATAGGCCGTGTAGTATACAAAATCAAATCATCGTGATGACTAACGTTGCAGCAAGACCGCGGACATTGGGGTTAAAAGTGGATGATACCTTCTTAGTTCAATCTAATTTGAACTCACTGTCTCTTGAGTATGGACCATTCCAAATTATACTATAATACTATTAAGGTTAAGTGGGATGTTAGTAAATTATCCAGTATGTTTACTCAAGAGGAGTCAAGACTTAAGAAATAAAGAGGTCATTCCATTAATATCATGGGTCAAGGAACTAGTAAAGAACTTAAAGTGAAAGCCAACAAGTTTAAGAAAAAAGAAAGCATCTGTTAAAGTTTCATAGGATGCTTATAAGGAACTCAAGATTGATGCGTGTCGTTTCTGTAAAAGAAAGGACATTGTCATAAAGATGGTCTGAAACGTAATGCTTGGTTTGAAAAAAAAAGTACATTTAGTGCCTTTGTATGTTTCGAAGCAAACTTAGTAGAAGTTTCTAATAATACATGGTGGCTTGACTCTGGTGCAACAATTCATGTAT
Source organism: Solanum lycopersicum (assembly GCF_036512215.1). Taxonomy (NCBI): domain Eukaryota; kingdom Viridiplantae; phylum Streptophyta; class Magnoliopsida; order Solanales; family Solanaceae; genus Solanum; species Solanum lycopersicum. The sequence continues at coordinate 6,990,886 of NC_090809.1, forward strand.
ACACTATGTTTCAGGCATTTACTACGATCCAAACTACGAATCCAAATAAAAAAATATTAAAAAAATTCTTGTTCATGGAAAATCGCATGAAGGCTAAAATTGAAGGTATAGGGACTTATCGTTGATCTTGGAGACTAAACATCACCTTGATCTATTATAGACTCTTTATGTTCCTTCAATTACTAGGAATTTGATTTCTCTTTCAAGACTTGATGTTTCTAGATTTGATTTTAAGTTTGGACATAGATGTTTCAATTTATATAAGAATACTATTTTTGTAGTTCTGGTGTTGTTATTGATGATTTATATAGATCGAAACTTGATAATAATTTTTATGAATTCCTGCTTACTATTCATCAAAATAATGGAATTAAACGCAGTTCACTAAATGAAATTTCTTCTTATTTGTGGCATAAACATTTGGGTCATGTATCCAAAGAACAATTAAAAAGATTAGTAAAGAATTAAATTCTTCTGAATTTGAATTTTGTTGATCTTGATATATGTTTGGATTGCATTAAAGGAAAGTAAACCAAACATACCAAGAAAGGTGCCACAAGGAGCACTCAGCTTCTTGAAATAATACACACTGATATCGCGGACCCATTGATGCTTCATCTTTAGGTGGAGAAAATTATTTTATCACCTTTATAGATGATTTTCACGTTATGAATTTATCTATTTGTTGAAAAAAAACTCAAGCAACGGACACTCTCAAAGTGTACGTTAACGAGGATGAAAGACAATTAGATAGAAAAGTTAAAATCATTAATTAGGTCAGATTGAGGTGGTGAATATTATGAAAATTGTAATGAATCAGAACAATATCTAAGTCTATTCGCAAAATTCTTTGAGAATGATGAAGTTGGTGGAAGTGTTGAACGATAAAATGTGAAAATTAATGAGGTAAAGTTAAATATTTCATTGCCCATGAATATACCTAATTCCTACAAATCACAAATGTTGTTCCTATTGTTGAAGAACACTTTAACAATGTTGAACAACATTTAGGTGAAACACTTAAGAAGGAACTAACTCATAAGTATCTGATGCAAATTAACCACAAACAATGCCATAAAGAAAATTGGTTAGTATGTGATTTAGTTGCAAGAGTCAGATTTTGACATTAGAATTAATAAAGAATCATTTTCACAAGCCACAGAAAATAATGAGTATGATAAATAGATTGAAGCCATGAATGAAGAGTTAAAATACATAGAATACAACAAGGTCTGGATCTTGTTCAATTACTAGAAAGTTCTAAAATAATCGAGTGTAGATGGGTCTTCAAGATCAAAACGTGATTCAAATGGTAATATTGAACGATATAAAGTCAAACTTGTTGCCAAGGTATACACTCAAAAAAAAGGGAGGCATTGATTATGAAGAGACTTTTTCATCGGTCTCAAAGAAAGACTCATTAAGAATTATTTTATCTTTGGTAGCTTATTATGATTTTGAATTACATCAAATGGATGTGAAAATTGTCTTTCTTAAGGTAGACCTTGCATGAAGATGTTCATATTGACCAACCAAAGGGTTTCGAAATCAAAGGAAAAGATCAAATAGTGTGTAAACTAAAGAAGTCAACATATGAACTCAAACAAGCCTCACAAAAATGGTATATAAATTTTAATGATACCTTAACATCTTTTGGATAACGAAATTACCGTTGATTCGTGTATATACCAAAAGATCAGTTGGAGTAAGTTTATATTTTTAGTCTTGTATGATGATGACATTTTACTTGTTGCTAATGATTTAGGCATAATTGCAAGAGACAAATGATTTTCCCTCTATGAACTTTGAAATGAAAGATATGGGTGAGACATTCTATGTGATAGGGATATATATATTTAATAATAGATCACAAGGATTATTGGAACTGTCTCAAAAGGGCTTTATCGAAAGAGTTCTAGAGAGATTTAATATGAACAATTGTTTAGCAGGAATAGTTCCTATTTAAAAAAAAATTGGACAAATTTAATCTCATCCAATGCCCAAAGAATGATGTAGAACGAAAGAAAATGGTCTCACTTCCTTAAATTTCTATTATTGAAAGTTTGATGTATGTTCAAACTTGTACAAGACCATATATTAGCTTTGTGGTCAAATGTTAGAAAGATGTTAAAGTAATCCTGGTGTTGATCACTAAAACTGCGAAGAAAGTTTATGGCATGTTATGAAGCCACAATTTATACATTATTGTTGCAAAATTTTATTTCAGGATTTTGAGTTGTCGACACCATTACCAAGCTGCTGAAAAACTTATTGTGATAATGCTGCAGCAGTATTCTTCTCCAAAAATAATACGTACTCCAAATGTGTCAAACATATGGAATTAAAGTACTTTACTATCGAGCAACAAATTCGGAAACAAAGAATGTTACTTAAGAATATTAGAATTGATCTCATGACTGCAAATCTGTTAACAAAAGGCTTATAACCAAAGACATTTAAAGAACTGTTCAAAAAACGAGTCTGGGTTGGGTTTATGATTGATACATTTATGATGTTTTACACTCTCAGCTCAAATTATGTGTTTCTGATTTACATAAATGAATATCTTGTTTCTCATAATGGTGTACAAATTCTTTTTTGAGAAATTACAAGATGAGTTTGTATGAGACATTATTGTGGACCGTAATGTCATATGTTTTTATAGTTTATGAACCTAGTTTGATAAGTTGCTAATATAGTAGTATATTAAAGGAAGTATGTGACTTAGTATTTATGTACAACCGTCATAACTCGCATTATTAGTTTGTTATATTGTACTATGCATGATGGACATTATAGATGAAATCTATTTCATGTACAACTAATGTTTATTAAATATTAATGATATATGGTTATTATTATTATTAATTATTTCTTATTTATGACCCAATTTTACTTATAATTCAACTAATACTATAAATAGTATTTAATAAGGAATAGATCTCGACTGTACATTGGTTACTTGATGGACGTACCAGATTAAATCATAACCTTTATAAATTAGTCATCTCTCCACCCATTAGGGTCATCACATATTCTCTACAATAATTTCATCACTGACGATTGTGGTAACATAAAGTTAGGGCAAGGAGGTAGAAACCAATTTATGACTAACGCTTCCGCTTTTCTCTGTGATGATGTCTTCCTCATCAGGTATATGCTCCTAACGATCTCTATGTAAGATTATCGTGTTCAAGATTCTTATATTATGTTATTCTAGTACTTTAATCTTACAACCTTTACACATATCATGCATGAATCATTGTGCTCACTATAGGCTATAAATATCTAATTTTGTCTCATATATTAAAACAATTTTTTAAAACAAGTTTACCAAAAAAACACTACATAGTAAAAAGAACATTTCCGCTTTCCCAAAAACTTCAAGTTTGATTACAAGTCATTGAGTGATTCGCTGGACAACAAATTTGAGGTACCACTATTTCTTTTTCTAGCTCTTGCCTAAAACTGATGCGTTTGGCCGAGGTAGATGCATCTTGAAATTAGAAAATATTTATTCCTTTATCCTTTCTTTTGTATATTTTAAAGGGAAAATGCACAAGTACCCCTTCAACCTATGCTCGAAATTTCAGAAACACACTTATACTATACTAATGTCATATTACCCCCCTGAACTTATTTTATAAGTAATTTTCTATCCCTCTTTGGCCTACGTGGCACTAGCTTGAAAAAAAATCAACTAGTGTTGGGCCCATAAGATAGTGTCACGTAGGCCGAAAAGGGATAGAAAATTATTAATAAAATAAATTCAGGGGGTAATAGGACTTTAGTATAATATAAGTGTGTCTATGAGATTTTGGACGTAGATTGAGTGGATAGTTATGCATTATTCGTATTTTAAACTAACCAAAAATAAAATTCAACTTCTTAATTAAATAATGAGAACCAATTACTTATTTTAAATTAAGTTTTAATAATATAATGTATTTATGTTTTGATTATTCTATCATTGCTATTTTTTTTGTGTATGTTTTAATGCTATTTTTTTTGTGTATGTTTTAATTATTCAGTAGGAAAAATACACAAGTATCCGAAATCTCAGAGAAACACTTACAATATACTAAGGTTCTTTTACCCTTAAACTTATTTGATTTATTACTTTTTACTCATTATCGATCTACATGGCACTTTCTACCATTTAGCTTGGAAAAATTGTTAACACATGTTGGACCCAAAGGATAGTGTCACGTAGGTCGAGAAGGAATAGAAAATTATTTATAAAATAAGTTCGAAGGTGATAGGACCTTAATTAGTATAGTATAAGTGTGTCTCTGAGTTTTCGGACATATGTTGGAGATACATACGAATTTTCCTTATTCTGTATCTAGTTAAGTATGTACAAAAGAATGTTAAATTTGCTTAGACGGAAAATTTTCATTTCTTTAAATAATTGCTAAATATAAAAAGAAACTTTTTGAAAAAAAAAACAATTTCAAAAAATTTAAATAAAATTAATTTAAAAGCCCCAGCAATGATTGATGGAACCTTAGGTATTTCAAAATTCATTTAAATAAAATTATAGGTTTGGACCATGTTTAAATAATTTCCGAAATGTCTACTTTATTGTAGATACCATCGATCAATAAAGTATTAAAATGCAATTGGGGCCATATTCTCAATATATGGCTGTCTAAGACCCAAAATTTATAGGATTTGGGACCCTATTTAGTTACAAATAATTGTATTTAAATGTTATTGACCTAGCATTTATTAACTTTATTGATGTTCCTAACCTAAACCATAATGTTCTGAGCTAAAGGAGGTATTTTATATGCAGTTGGTATTTGGAGTGAAATGAAGCAAAAAAAAAAAGAAGCTTGCAAATGGGATGCTTTATTAATTTAATAAGATTCGTTCGAATACATACAAATAGGAACAAATGTATGCATGATAAACAATTTCACGAGCATCTTTATTGAGAGTAGTAGCAAAAATAGAGAGAGACGCTTCAAAAATATAAGATTTGTTCAATTTCACGATCATGTCTTCGAGACTTTAGTATATAGTCTCTCAGTAGGAGTGGTAAATGGTTGGATAGGATCAAATTTGAATGGGTTGAATATGGATTGAGAAAAAATGATTTGAATTACAATCAATTCAAATTTTTATTTTCGAAAAACAATAAATAATCTATTTCTTAAAAAAAAAATTACCTCCCCCCCCCCCCCCCCCCGCCTTCCATCAACCTATCCCTAATTATTTTTTTTTTATTTTTCAAAATAAAAGCCCCTCCCCCGGGCACCCATGTGTACACGTTACTGTTTATAATGATATAATATTTATAATGTTTACGTGAACACATATATATACCTTTAAAATGCACTATTATAAATATTTTCATACCTTCTTCCCTATTTATTTTCATAAGTATTGACTAAGGGTAGTAGAGGGGTCATGTCCCGGCCAACTATGTTCGGTATTAGTAGAGGCTTGATAAACTATGAATTAGAGTTGATGTATTCAACCTACTTGGATCCAATTACTTTTTAGATTATAATTGTTGTAAACCAAACTTTGTTTAGTATTGTACTGAACCAACTTATTTAATAACTATGCTTCCGCTTAATTATTTTAGCTGTCATATTTATATTCATGTTTAGCTACACTTATTGTTATGCGGAATTCGAGATAATACGAAAAAATATAAATGCGAAAATCAAAACAACAGATTTACGTGGTTCACCAATAAATTGGCTACGTCCACGGGAAGAGGGGGAGCAGTTTTATTATGGAGAGGCAAAAACAGAATTACAGAATAGGGTTTGCCATAGCGTCTATATATAATGCTAAGCTACGCCCTAACAGGCTTGGGCCCAAAATACAGAATTGACAGATAATTAAGGGCCCAATTCAAGGCATTCAACAAATCTCCACCTTGACTTGAATTCTCCAAACAGATTCTTCAGACGCACTATGATAGTGCCAAGCCTCCCCCTCTTCCTCAGAATTGCCCCGCAGGGCAATTAACAACTTCTGATGTTGAGCAAGTCCAAACAGTGTTGAAACTTGCTCTGTGGAACCGGCTTTGTGAACATATCAGCAGGATTATCAGCAGTTTCTACTTTCTTCACCTTGATTCTCTTTTCACTTCTCAGAAAATGATACCTCACGTCAATATGCTTGATTTTCTCATGATGGACTTGATCCTTGGCTAGACAAATTGCGCTCAAACTGTCACAATACACCGTAGCCTGATCATGATGCAGACCAAGATCACTAACCAGCCCTTTCAGCCAAATCCCTTCTTTTGCAGCCTCTGTCAAGGCCATGTAGTCTGCTTCCGTAGTAGACAAAGTCACTGTAGGTTGCAAAGTTGCCTTCCAACTGACGACAGATCCTCCAAGGGTAAACACATAGCCAGTCATCAATCTTCTTGTGTCAACATCTCCAGCATAGTCAGAATCAGAATAGCCAGTAACCAAACACTGAGTATCACCTCCATAAATGAGACCAACGTCAGATGTACCTCTAAGGTACCGGAAAATTCTCTTCACAGCCTGCCAATGTTCTTTCCCTAGTTGTCCCATGAATCAGCTCACTACACTGACTGCATGTGCTAAATCTGGCCTTGTACAGACCATAGCATACATCAAACTTCCTATGGCACTGGCATAAGGGACTCGTGACATATACTCCTTCTCTTCTTCTGACTGTGGAGCGAACATGGCAGTGAAATGGATATTGGCAGCACTGGGGGTATCAATAGGCTTAGATACAGACATGCCAAACCTCGCCAAGACCTTCTGAATGTAGCTTCTCTGTGAAAAGAAAAGTTTCATTCTCTCTCTGTCTCTAATGATCTCCATCCCTAGAATCTTCCGAGCGGCTCCCAGATCCTTCATCTCAAACTCAGCACTAAGTAAACCCTTCAGCTTCTGAATGTCATACTTCTTCTTTGCAGCTATCAACATATCATCTACATAAAGCACCAGATAGATGAATGAATCATCCTTGAGCCTATTGTAGTAGACACAACAATCATATGAGCTCCGAGTATATCCCAACTTCACCATATAGCTATCAAACCTTTTGTACCACTGCCTTGGAGACTGCTCAAGTCCATATAAGGACTTCTTCAACTTGCAAACGTGATTTTCCTTCCCTGGAACTTGGAAACCATCCGGCTGAGTCATGTATATCTCTTCCTCCAACTCTCCATGTAGAAACGTTGTCTTCACATCAAGTTGTTCAAGCTCCAGATTCTGATGTGTAACTATCGCTAGTAACACTCGGATGGAAGTATGTCTGACCACTGGTGAAAAGATCTCATTGTAGTTCACTCCCTCTCTTTGGTTGAAACCTCTGGCAACAACCCTGGCTTTATAGATGATTCTTTCTGCTGGTGATATCCCTTCCTTCTTCTTGAAAACCCATTTGCAAGTAATAATCTTTCTCCCCGAAGGCTGTATGACCAGATCCCATGTCTGATTCTTGTGTAGGGACTCCATCTCATCCCATAGCAGCAAACCATTTTTAAGAATCAGGACTTAAAATGGCTTCTTTGTAAGTAGATGGCTCAGATGTATCTACCTCTTCAGCAACCTGCAGTGCATAACCCACCATGTCCTCAAAACCATACCTCGTAGGTGGCTGAACTCCAACCCTCTTTGGCCGATCTTGAGCTATACTCTGATGGATATCTCATGGCATAGATTCTGGGATATCAGTTTCTGTCTGTGGCTCTTGATCCTCCTCTTCAGGTTCTTTTAAATCGCTCTCGTTCTGAATGACTTGAAACTCCACCTATTTATCAAGACTCCCAGTTTCTGACGTAGTTGTAGGCTTCACAATGATTCTAAGCAGAGAAATTTCATCAAAGACAACGTTCCTGCTCATAATAACCCTCTTTTATGCTGGACACCAGATTCTGAAACCTTTCACTCCATCTCCGTAGCCCACAAATACTCCCTTTTTAGCTTTTGGTTCTAACTTACCTTCACTAACGTGGTAGTAAGTCGTACAACCAAAAGATTTCAGATTTGAATAATCAGCAGCTTTTCCTGACCACATCTCCATAGGTGTCTTGCATTGTATGCTTGTATGTGGTCCGCGGTTAATCAAGTAGCAAGTTGTACTAACCGCTTCTGCCCAGAATCTTCTATCTAGTCCAACATTAGAGAGCATGCACCTTGCTCTCTCCAGAAGTGTTTGATTCATCCGCTCAGCTACACCGTTCTGCTGTGGTGTATTTCTGACTGTACAATATCGAGCAATCCCTTCATCCTTACAGAATTGATCAAATTCAGACCAACAGAATTCCAGCCCATTATCAGTTCGCAACCTCTTGATCTTCTTCCCTGTTTGATTTTCCATCAAAATTTTCCACTCCTTGAACTTCTGGAAAGCTTCACTTTTATGCTTCATCATGTACACCCAAGTCATCCTTGAGTAGTCATCAATAATGGACACAAAAAATATGCAGCCTCCCAAAGACTCAACACGACATGGACCCCAGCAATTAGAATGGATATAATCAAGTGTGCCTTTTGTTCTGTGAATGGCCTTTGGAAACTTGTTGCGATGTAATTTTCCAAAGACACAATGTTCACAAAACTCTAGGCTCTTAACCTTATGACCAGCAAGAAGATCCTCATTTGACAGAATTTGCATCCCTCTTTCACCCATATGACCAAGTCTCATGTGCCATAACTTAGTCATATCCTCCTGGTGAACTTCTGACGATGCAACATGGGCTGAACCTGTAACCGTGAAACCTTGTAGAAAATACAAAGTACCAGGCATGACACCTTTCAGAATCAGATTTGAACCCTTCCAGACCCGCAAGACTCCATCTTTTCCCGACCAGCTGAATCCCTTGTTGTCCAAAAGACTGAGAGATATCAGATTTTTCGTCATCAATGGAACGTGCCTGACCTCGTTCAATGTGCAGAAGCTACCGTCATGTGTCCTTATCTTGATCGAGCCTGTCCCAACCACCTTGCAGACAGAACTGTTGGCCATCGAGATGCTGCCTCCGTCTACCTGCTCATAAGTCGTGAACCACTCTCTCCTAGGACAGATGTGATAGGATGCCCCAGAATCGAGAACCCACACATCTGAATGATGAGTGTGCTCATCCGCAACTAGGGCAATGTCTTCTTCAGAATTGGTGTCTTCTTCAGCAACAGCAGCAGAAACTGATTGTTTTTTCGATTGCTTCTTCTTCTTTGGACAATCAAATTTCCAATGTCCCTTCTCCTTGTAGTAATTACAAACATCATCCGACTTTGCACCCTTCGACATCGGCTTATTTTTCTTTCCGTCGTTTTTCCTTCCCTTTCCGCTACTGGTGAACAGACCAGAAGGCTGTATGTCCGTACTTGTGTTGTTAGCCTTATGCCGTAATTCCCTGCTATGAAGGGCCGATCTGACTTCTTCTAGCGACACAGTATCTTTCCCAACAATGAACGATTGAACAAAATTCTCAAACGACATTGGGAGAGATACTAACAGAATCAGGGCAGCATCTTCATCCTCGATCTTCACATCGATATTACGCAATTCTAATAACAAAGTATTCAATTGCTCTAAATGTTCCCTGAGTTGTATACCTTTAGCCATTCGTAAACCGAATAGACGTTGTTTCAGAAGCAGCTTGTTGGTTAGAGATTTTGTCATGTACAAACTCTCCAGCTTCAACCACAGACCAGCAGCAGTCTCTTCATCCGAGATCTCCGTGATGACGTCATCCGCGAGACACAGCATGATCGTCGAGTGCGCCTTTTCCTCCAGAATCGCCATCTCAGGAGTAACGACGGCGTTCTTGTCTTTCGACAACGATGCCCAGAAGCCTTGTTGTTTCAACAAAGACCGCATCTTGATCTGCCATAAACTGAAACTGTTCCTCTCTGTGAATTTATCGATTTTCACGTTCAAAGCAGACATCTCGAATTCTCCAAGAACACCGATTAACCGAGAGGCTCTGATACCAATTTGTTATACAGAATTCGAGATAATACGAAAAAATATAAATGCGAAAATCAAAACAACAGATTTACGTGGTTCACCAATAAATTGGCTACGTCCACGGAAAGAGGGGGAGCAGTTTTATTATGGAGAGGCAAAAACAGAATTACAGAATAGGGTTTGCCATAGCGTCTATATATAGTGCTAAGCTACGCCCTAACAGGCTTGGGCCCAAAATACAGAATTGACAGATAATTAAGGGACCAATTCAAGGCATTCAACACTTATGTTCATATCAAAGGTTAACTTGGAATCACTTGTTACCAGTGGCGGACTCAAGACTTTCAAGTTCAAAAAATAAAAAATAAAACTAAAATGTGAGAGAAGGAATTCAAACTCGAGCAACCTAGGAAAATTAAGCTCTCGTTATCACTGGGCCAAGGGTCACACTTGTGTTAGCAGAGTCAAAAGTTAAAATATACATAAAAAATTTAAAAACTAATCAATTATACACATATATGCAGTGTTATTTTTCAACAGAGTGGGTTCATATGAACCCACTTGACCTTCTGTGAGTCTATCCATGCTTGTTAGGGGTGTGCAAAAATTGAACCGAAAAAATGTCATTGGGTTATTGGGTTTTTAATGGTTTTATAAAAAAACTTGGGTTATTAGTTCGCTATCGGTTTTTACTATTGGGTTATCGGTTACGCAATAACCCAATAAGATGGTAATACTTTATTATTTTATCCTTTCTAATTATTTAATATATAATTAGACATTATGACTATATCAAATTGTTAGTAATCTAGCAACTTCACACTAGGCCCCTTTACTAGTTTTTACTATTTACTCAAAACTTAAAGATTAAAGTAAGAGGTTCACAATTGAAGTTATTTGATTTTAGTTTTAGTCTTGTTGGACTAGTTTATTTTAGTTTTAATTTGTAATTGTAGGTTGTATCATTTGCAAGTTTGTAAAGGTCCATAATCTGATTAACATAAAAAATTCCATACTATGTTTTGATGATAACATGTATTTATAGCCTTCATACTTTATTTTCTCTTATTGATGTAATTTTTCATTATTTTTTTTTATTTTAGTATATCGAAGTATTTAGAGGAATGAGAAGGCATATAATATTTTATGGACATTTTCTTATTGGGTAAACCGAAAACCGAATCGATAATGATCAAAACCGATAAACCAAAAATCGATAAAAAATATCTTATTGGTTTGTTATTGGGTTAACATATTTAAAAATCGAAAATCGATAAACCAAATCGATAATATATAAAATCAAACCGAACCGACCGATGTGTCTCCTATCACTTGTGACTCTAAATACTTGTTACGACTAGAGGTAATCTCGGATCATGACACTATTTTTACAAGTTATGCTAAAATAGTGTTGTGTATCTATTTATGTTTTTGAATAATTATTCTATTTGTGAATCTAGTGATTCAAAATTATTTGAACATACTTTGTTTTCGAAAAATAATGTGTCCAGTAATGTGAAAAATAATGTTTCTACATATATGTTTGTTATTTTTTATGTTGTCTTCTTCTTATGTTCCTTTAGTGTCAACCTGTAACACCTCAGAAGTCCCTCAGTACTAATTAGGAAATTAGCAGCAGAAAATATGAAATTCGTAGATTTTTTATATTTACGGACAAGGTTTACGAGCCATAAAAGGTATAATGATTCATGAAAGGGTCCATAAATGAGACTTCAGAAATCATGAAATTTAACTCAGTGATTACAAATGAGTATATGGAACGTGGAAAGGTACACGAGTCGTAGAAGACCTCTGAAACATGGATAATTAAGTTGGACAGGAGAGCCTTGATATGTGTCGTAGAAGTGTTTATGGCTCGTCAACAACTTTTGTAGTTCCAAATCCTGAAACTTCAGAACCTTTAGTATATTGGATCGACGACCTGGCAATACAGTTTGCAAAAGGAACTACAAGTGATGGTCATAGATTAGACTTCAGAGAATGTGTATTTCAATAAATTCATTCCTATGAATGGATAGTATAAATTGTTTAAGGAATTATGAGCCGTAGAACTTTAAGTTGATTGAAAGTTTAGAACCTAGGATTTCTTCTTTGATTTTATGGACCCCAAGGGTTCCACGATCGATAGATGGAACTACTTACTGTAGATGATCCTAGTAGAATTTTTCTGGCAGATTTTAATCATGGTTATTTGAATCTTTTCTCTCTCTTTAACTCCTATATGATGTTGTTTTGACTATTCGAAGTGGATTTTAGTTATTTCTAAAGACCCTAACCTCTCATTCTCTCCTAATTCTCCCAAATCAAAGTGTATTCTCTCTCAAGTTTTATCTGAAGGCAAGAAGAAGGGATTCAAGATTCAACCTAGGGTTTCATTAAAAGTATGCATAAAGTTCATCAATGAGTCTTGTTTCATCCATTGAGTCCCAAACAAATCCTGATTTTTTTTGTATCATCAATTGAAGATAAAAGAACAAGATATCCCCAAAATGATTTTGCTACATAATTCCAAGTCTCTCTAGATAATACCAAGTCATGTTACAGTTTTGTTATAATGTATCAAAGAGTGAAACATAAAAACCAAAATTATTATTTCACATGAAACATTAATAAAGGCAAAATACATTTTAACTTGGCCTAAGCTAACATCTACGCCCTCCAATTTTGTGTGTGCACAAGTAGACACTATAGACTTATATAAAATTGAATAAGTAGAAACATGCATCCTATGTGGCATAACACATGTAGGATGCCACATAGGACATGAATTTCCACATAGGATGCCAACCAGGATGCGTGTTTAACTTTTTACAAGTTAAAGTGTCTACTGATGTTCATCCAAAGTTAAAGGACATATTTATGTATTGTGCTTTAATAAAACTAGAGAAATCAATTGGCAATTTCTAGTGGATTAACACGCACAACAGGATAACAAATCAAAGGGTGAACCATTGCAGAAGAAAACCCAACTCCTTGTTCCATATTAAGTTTCTCAGCACCTTTAATTTTCCAATCAAAACATTGTATCAATACACCAAGTGTCCTATGTAACACTGCTGCTGCAAGTCCAGCACCAGGACATCCTCTTCTTCCACCACCAAATGGGACATAACAGAAATTCTGTCCTTTCATAGCCTCCAATTCATCAGGCTCGATCGCGAGCTGGTTCTCCTCCCCTCCACCAGAATTAACAAGGTACCTCTCTGGAATAAACTCATCCGCGTCTCTCCATTCATTAGGGTCCCTATTAATCGCGTAAATGTTTAGTACAAGCCTAGAATTTTTGGGAATTGTGTAACCATTTACTACACAATCTTCTCTGCATTTTCGGAATATTAAGGGCAACGAGGGATGTACTCTTAGTGTTTCCTTGACAACAGCTTGGAGATAAGGAAGATTTGGGATATCGGAATCATCAACTAGCCTGTTTGGACCAACTACTCTGTCAATCTCTTCTTGGAGCTTCTTTAATGCTTTTGGATGGTTCAAAACCTCTGCTATTCCCCATTGCAAAGCAACACTTGTTGTATCAGTTCCTCCCAAAAAAAGATCCTATTAAAAGAGGAAAACAAATCATTATCCTTTTTCAATTTGTATGGTGGTGCTTTATTAGGAACGCACCGAACTTAAGAATGAAAGAAATACATTGATCATTACAACTTGCAGTATCACTTATGTAACTTGTTTTCGCTACGAAAGTCATTTTTAAATAACTTATTTTCGTAGAGATTAAATGTTTTCCTTCATGCTGAACACACCCTAAAACAAATGGTGCTATCTATGCTATATTTTCTTACTAAAATGTACTTTGTAAAGGAGATATATATAAGAGTCTTATAATTACCAAGAAAAGACCCTTGATGCCATTTCTAGTTAGCTTCATCTCAGCATTTTCATCATCTGCAATTTCCAGAAGAATATCCATCATATCCCTCCTCTCTTTTCCTCCCACACGCCTTTCATCTTCGTGTTTCTTTATGATCCCATCCATTAACTTATCAAATTTGAGCAACAAAGCTTTTGCCTTTCTTCCAGCACCAAGCAGATCATATTTCTTCAAAGGACCAAAAATTTCACCTAATCCCAGCTGCCCTGCAAGTAATACTATCCCCTTTGCAATTTCTCTTATCTCTGCACTCTCGTTGACATTAGTTGAGGTTCTTGTGCTCATAATCAACCTACAAATAAGATTATTTGTCATATCCATAAGCTGAATTCCAACATCACAAGCATCCCCTTGTTCTGAACACTTAAGGAAAAATTGCAACACTTTCATCATCTCCTCCTTCCTAACATCAGCAAATTTACTAATCTGTTGAGCAGACAGAATCTCAGTCATGCATATTTTCTTCAAGAAAATCCAAAGTTTGTTATAGTCCATAATTGAGAACATTGTATCATTGTAAATTTGGTACTCTGAAGAGCCAAATTCTGGCCTATTAGCAAAATTTATGTCATTGGTTTTAAACACTTCTTTCGCTATAGCACCATTGGACACAACATATGAAGTTGACGCGCCTGCATGAATCAACATGAATGGACCATAGCGCAATGCTAATTTCTGGAAGGATTGGTGCCACAAAGAACCAAGAATATGCAAATGACCAATGAATGGTAATGCTGGTGGACTTGGAGGAAGATGGATTTTTTTGTGTGATTTCTTGATCAAGAATTGAAATATTATTAGACCACATAGTAAACAGATGAACAAAAAAAGCAAGTTATGAAATTGATTTTCTATGGAAACAATTGCCATCAGTGCTAAATCCTAATGAGATGACCCTCTTAACTTGTGTGTTCTAATTTATAGGCACAAGGTAAAAGCATACTCCTTCTGTCTTATTTGATACTTTTTATTATTTAGTTTATTCAAAAAAGAATGTCATCTTACTATAGTTAAAAACAATTTTTTAAATGATTTTCAGCTACATAAATATCTAATAATTGTTTTAAACTATAAGTTTTAAAAGTGTTTTTTTTCAAACATCGTGCAAAATCAAATGATGCTAACATAAAATAATTTAATATTTTGTATTTTTCATTTAGGGGAAAAGGAATCATTTAGCAGATGCTCTTTTGTCATTTAATAAGGTGAGAGGAATAATTTGCAAGAAGAAACACAAGAAGACTATAGATTCCCTCAATACATTAGACAAAAAGACGTGAGAATATAACTTGTGGATCTCATCTTTTTAGTTATTTCCTAATCATATTATATTACAAGTGGGAAGAACTCAAGTTAAAAGTTGAATTACCTTTTTACCCTTTATATATATAAAGTAATTATGTGTTATACATTAATATTATGTAGTAAAAATACTCATAGTTATAGAAAAAAAGAATCAAATTATTAAAGATATTTTAGCCAAAAATTAAAAGGACTTATCAATTTTTAACTTAATTATTTGACCTTTGATCTTCATCTACATTAATAATACTGCATAAAAATATTATTCATAATTATGATTTTAAGTTAATAGACTCTTCCTTTAATCGAGGCACAATACTTCTTCAATTGCTTCATCTCTTGTTTGTGAGCAAAGTGATGAAGATAAAAGGTAAAACAATTAAGTTGGAAACTAATAAGTCTTTTTAACTTTTGGTTAAAATATTTTTAATAATGTGATTCTTTCCATCTTTCCTTATCTAAGGCTCCTTATTTAAGTAACCAAAGAGTAACTGCATTTCAAATTCCTTTGAATCTTTTTACTCAAATATGGTGGCGAAACCGTACAAGGCTTCATAGCTGTGATCTTCGACTTCTTGGGTGCCATGTTATCAGATACAAGATTTGCTCAAGGTTTGTTATTATATTCAGCGTACAAATATCTCAAAATATTCGCATTCTTTTGATGATTCTTAGAACTTTATTGAATTGTTTCAGGCTCAAAACACATTTATAATAACATGTAGATGTCATCCTGAAATATCTGCATTCTTTTGATGAATCTTAGCTAAATGAAGTTGTAGAATAGGTCTTTGTTTTTATAGTTTGAGCTCTTTTTACAAGGCTATTCGGTAATAAGTTCAAATGACTCTAATCTTAGCAAACACGGTCAAAGTTATTACTGTAGTAATATAACATTTTGTTAGTGAATTCAGGTTTCTATATCTTAACTAATGTCTTGTAATGTTGGAAGCAGCAAAAGATTGGTTCCTCTTTAATATTCTACCTTTTAGAGTACTATATATATGTCAGAAAAGTACTATCGAATTTGCAAAAATATCTAATCTCAACTCATGGACTTGTTATTTTTGTTTTCATTGTATTTGATTTTTTTTGTAGCACATAAGAAGTCTATAGTAATATATATATATATGTGTGTGTGTGTGTGTGTGTGTGTGTGTGTGTGTGTGTGTGTGTATATAAATTTAATCATTTGTCATAGAAGAAATGTTTTAAGTATTTCGGGATAAACGTGCGATGCACGTTCCCAGAGGCTAGTATGCATATATAATGCAATATATATTACTTTTGCTGTCACGCCTTGAGCTATCCCGGAGACGCGGACACGGAATCTAGGACCATAAGTGATCCCAAGCTAATCCTGCTGGCATGATCATGAGAATACTAAAGATAATAAATTGTTGTGGAAACTAAATCATAATTTTAGATTGAAAAGATGGGAAATACTCATATGCTAAAAGTTATATAATATGAAGACTGATGAGTTTAATACAATGACGTTACTAACTCAACACTAAGCTGAAACTATATCTGAAAATAGCCTCTACTGGACTAGAAATACTGGGACAAGCCCCAGCTAAATCTAGCAAAAACTGAAACTAAAAGACTAAATACTGAAAAGAAACTCATGACTATTGTCCTAGGAGAATGAGGACTCAACACTGAATCTGCTGAACTGAAGATCGGAAAATCGACCTATGCATGATCTGGATGCTGAGAACCTGAATCTACATCATGAGAAGATGTAGCGCACGTATGTGTCAGTACTTGAAGGATACCGAACATGTAGGATAGAATGAAGTTGAAATAAAACATAACTAAACAAGCACAAAAGCAAGTGTAATAATCTGAACATGATTTACTGATTTCTAAACTAACTGGATGCAATGACCAATTTATAACATACTAAAACTTAATACCGAGTGTACTGATAAATAGTCAATGCAAAGGAGATTGACTGAACTGTAGAGCTACTAATAACCGATAATAAAACCACATGAGCTAAATGTGGAATCCGATTTATACGCCCCATCGAGATGACCCAATATACCCTGTCAGAGGTATGAAGGCATGCTGGCGTGATCATAAACTGATTGCCCAGAGAGGGGACTTACAACCTACTTGGCTAGTAGTTCTAGGACTAATTGGGTACACTAAACCCTAGTCCAACTCGGTATTATGCTACTCCCATGGATTTATATAGTTAATTGATTATGTCTAAATTTTCTATAAATACTGGATAGCTCAAAACTTGCAAACTGAGAATGCATCATTTAATATGATAATGAGGCATTAAAAAATGAGGCATGTGTAACTAAATAACTAAAATATCTAACCTAGCATGTGTAATTCAAGAGCTAAAGAAAAACAAAGCTAGGGTTCTTAAATTCATGCGATAAACTGAATAATAACATGATAATCTGATTTGGAACATATAAATAATAAGTTCATGAAGTTCTGTTGAAGTTCTAGAAACCCTAAGTCTAATCATGATATGGGAATCAAGAATCTGACTGAAAACTAGGGACCCAATGGGTGAAATCCTACATACCTGGCGATGAAATTCACTGAGAAACATTTAGATTTTGGGGCTGGAACTGTTGGAGTCTTGCTACATTCTTGAACTATTTTTTTTTACCTTTTTCTCCTTTATTGCTTTTAATTTTTTAAGTTTTGATTAATGTTTTGACTTAGGGTAAGTTTTAGTATGTTTCTAGGCTTAAACTGACTAAAATCTGATGATTTAGGGTCAAAATGATGTATCTTAGCGTTCAAACAAAATGAGAAAAGACCAGAAGACCCCTGGGTAGGTTGGGTCTGTTCGACAGGCCTTTACTAAATAAAGCATAACGTTTTAGTCGGAGGTCAGGTTTTAACAAGGTTAGTGGCTATGGAAAGCTAATTCAATTATATATCTGCGGATAGGTCATGACACACCTAATTTATTTTGTGCTAGGAGTTATGACCATTTGAAGTTGACCTAACTACACTTCCCCCTTAACTGCCTGCTAATTCCAACCTACAAATCATGGGTCAACCTACTGATATACCGTGGTTTCACGGTATTATTTATACTTTTTCCTTAAGTTAAGTGTGTCCAAAAGCCTTTTTGTGTTAATTTTTATATAAGTTTCTCTTTGTTTTGCAGGAAATCTGTCAAAAGCTGAATGCGGAGATTTTGAGCGAAGAACTACAGAAGAGACCACCTACGGAGCTGATGACGGTCTGTCGTGCTTGTGACGGTCCGTAGGTGGCAGCGTAGTGTAGCTGCTACAGAAAGATGGGGAAGTCTGACCAAGTGTGGGATTACGAAGCTTGTGACGGTCCGTCGTGGCTATGACGGTCCGTCCTGCAGGTTCGTCGTGAAGTTCAGAGAAGTGATCCCAGTACCTAGATTCCAAGAGTTGAAGCGTTTTGGAACGAAGACCCTCGACAGACCGTTGTGCCTATGACGTTCTGTCATACTTCCCATCGAGGGGAATGAAGATAGCAGCAGAAGAAATTGCACAAGTATGGGACGACGGAGTCCATGACGGTCCGTCGTGACCACGACGGTCCGTCGTGACCACGACGGTCCGTCGCGAGGTCCATCGACCCAGCCGCGTTTAGGCAGATTTCCAGCAATTAGAATCCTTGTTTAATTAGGTTTTTTGTTTTTTTATGAAGAGTTCGAAAAACCTCGTTTTTGAGGTTAGATTCTGAGATTAGACATCAGGTTTTTAGACTTTGTGTATTAGTGTTGAATTTTGAGATTCTTGCAAGTGAATTTTAAATATTAATCAAGCAAACTTTGGATTTTATTCTTTCTCATTGAAGTAAGTACATAAATTCGTATTTAATATATTTGAATATTGTGTTTATGGCTATGAGTAACTAAACTCCATAACTACGGTTGTGGGAACCATAGGCAAATAATGAGATAAACCATAACTAAAATAACAATTCTAGATTAGTGTCTTGCATGTATTAATAATTCTTTCGCATAAAAGTCTTTTTAACGGATGGCCAATGTTAGAACTCGCCTTAATGCTACTTGCCGGACCAAGGAGGTAGATAATAGGAAAAGAATTATTAACATAGATTTGGTGTATACTATCTAATAGGCTAGTATTGATTGGTACGAGGTAACAACTTAGTCAAATATCGAATACGATGCTTAATATGAGGTAAGGATAAGGGTTAGGATAGAAACACACGTAGCCGGACCAAGGTGCGGAGTGAGATTTTCTAGATGCCAGACCAAGGATTTAGAAATACATAACTTATCAGTTTGCATGCAAGATACTAGGAAAGAATTGTTATAGTTGGAGTTATCAAGCTATGAACCTGTAGGGAACACGTAAACCCTAGTTACTTTGATTAATTAATTAAAACCCAACATTCAAAGCTGTTAAGTGTCTCTTTCAAGTTCGTTATTTATTTTCACTCATTTAGAAATAGAGACCCCCTTTATTGTTCTTACTTTCCAAGGAAGTCATTAACCAAACAATAGTAATAATAGGTTGAAGTTAAGTCTAGACTATTTTCCTCGTGGGAACGATCCTAACCTCACTAGTTGGGTTATTTACTTGACACGATCGCTTTACTTCTTATTTGAGAAGTAAGTTTGAGCGTATCAAATTTTGGTGCCGTTGCCGGGGATTATAGCTTTTAGATTAACTTGAACTTATTACTATAGTTTAGTTGATATTTTCTTAATTTTACTTTGTTTTATTGTTTTTGATTTATTTTCAGAACTATCTTCCTTGTATGCCAAATACACAGAGAGGAAGAGAACCCTTGTTTCCCTACGATCACGAGTTAGAGTGTACACTGCGCAATATGAATCGAAACTTGGGAATAAATGATGAGGATCCGAACCAGAACATTCCAGCTCCGGTTGATGTTCATGGTCAGATGTTACCTGATGCTCCGGGTGAACATCAACAGAGGGGACAAAATCCCGCTCCACTACCCCAAGCATACTACAGAGGGTATGATAACATAGCAGACTCGGATGGCCCACTTGTCTTGCCCCCTCTACCCACAGGCCACACTTTTGTGATAACTAGTAGCCAGATGCAAATGCTCACTGCCAGAGGTTTGTTTTCAGGGCTACCTTCTGAGGATCCACATGCCCATATAGCTAATGTAAGGGTAGTGTGTAAAAGTTGTGTGGGGAGGCCTGATTTGGATCTAGATGTAATAGGGCTCAGAGTGTTTCCTCTCTCATTGATGGAGAGGCGACTATGTGGTTCACTGAGCTCCCATACAATTCAATCTTCACTTGAAACCAACTAAGAGATGTCTTCTTAGCATGCTACTATCCAGTCTCCAAGAAACTAAACCACAAAGACAGAGTGAATAACTTTGTGGCACTACCAGGAGAGTTAGTTAGTAGTTCTTGGGATAGATTCACCTCATTCTTGAGAAGTGTTCCAAATCACCGTATAGGTGATGAGTCACTGAAGGAATACTTCTATTGGGGACAGGATGATAACAACAAAGCGGTGTTGGACACTATTGTAGGTGGATCTTATGGAGAATGCCCTTATACTGAGATCGCTGAAAAAATAGAGAAAATCTCCCGAAATAACAAAGCTTGGAGTACTAGGAAGTCTGATACAGGGAAAAACACCTTCGCAGTGCAGTCCACTCACAACCCAGCCATAGATGAGATTCGGGAAGAAATGGCTCAGATGAGAACTGAGTTTGGGTTGGTACTAAAACATGTCACAGAGGGTACAGAAAAGATAAATGCAGTCAACTACTTGGCTAAACCACCACCTCCAAATGATGAGTGTTATTATGAGGAGGATTCCTATGCAGTAAATGAACAGATGGGGGGTTTCCGACCAAGTTCCCAAGACTCTAATCAGGAGAATTGGCGCCAAGGTCAAGGGAACCAAGGTCGGAACTATGGTATCTACAATCGTGAGGGTCATTATGTCCGAGATGGAAACTACAATCGCGACAACAACTTCAACAGGGGTAACTATGGTAATAGAAACGACAGGACTGGACCCTATGTTCCTCCTCAAAATCGTGAAGTTACTCCTAGGGATGGTGGAGGTAGTATGTCGCGAGTTGAGGATATGTTGCATAAAATGATGAGGAGGTTCGATGCTAGTGATGAGCACAATAAAGAGTTGAGGAATGTTTTACGGGTATTGGGCAAAAAGTTGATACACATGCAATATCAATTAAGCAACTTGAGTTACAATTGGCCCAATTATCTGCAACTGTGAACACACGCCAACCGGGCACTCTTCCTAGCAATATTGTCCAAAATCTGAAAAATGATGGACATTGTATGGCAATTACTACTTGCGATGGCAAGCAAATCATTGACCCACCTAGGCCATCTAATGAGAATAAGGTGACAAAAAATACTGATAAAGTGGTAAATGTTGATGTTGAATTAGAGGATAACACTGCAAAAGATGTTGAGGTGCCTAAAAAGGTAACTCCTATGCCTAGGCCACCACCACCATTTCCTCAAAGATTATTGAAAAAGACCGAGGATGGAAAATATCGGCGTTTTATAAAAATGTTGAAGCAACTTTCTATCAATGTCCCTTTGATAGAAGCTTTAGAACAAATGCCCGGTTACGCCAAGTTTATGAAAGATCTGGTCACAAAGAAAAGATCGGTTACTTTGGAGGATGAGGATAGAATACAACATTGTAGTGTTATTGCTACAAGATCTCTGGTCCAAAAGAAAGAAGATCCGGGTGCATTCACTATTCCTTGTAGAATCGGGTTATTACATTTTGCGAAAGCATTATGTGATCTGGGGGCAATCATAAATCTCATGCCCCTCTCGATTTACAAGAAGTTGGGTTTGGGTGACCCAAAGCCCACTGGGATGCGGCTTCTGATGGCTGATCGAACAGTAAAACGGCCTATAGGTATACTCCATGATGTGCTAGTAAAAGTGGAGTCATTCATATTTCCAGCAGATTTTGTTATTCTCGATTGCGAAGTCGATTTTGAAGTGCCCATTATTCTTGGGAGGCCATTCCTTGCTACGGGAAGAGCCTTAGTAGACATGGAAAAGGGGCAGATGAAATTTCAGTTGAACAATGAGGAAGTGACCTTTAATATTTGTAGGTCAATGAGGCAGAGTGGTGAGCTCCAATCGGTATATGCTATATCCTACAACATGGGTGAGACATCTGAGACACAAATAGAAGAACGTCTAGGTGTAGAAGCATTAGCGGCAGTGATAATGAACTTTGATAGCGATTGCATTGAAGAGTATGAGTCATTAGTCGCGGCTCTTGACCGAGGTGATGTTCGATTTAAACCAAAGAAATTTGAGCTTGATATAAAGAATCGTGAGTCCCCAGCCGCGAAACCATCTATAGAGGAGGCTCCAAAATTAGAACTAAAAGCTCTCCCACCTCATCTCAGGTATGAATTCTTAGGAAACGGTGACACTTTGCCGGTAATCATTGCATCAGACCTGGATGAACAACAAGTTGAGAGTTTTGTAAAGGTACTAAAAAGGTTCAAAAGAGCTATTGGGTGGACTATTGCGGACATTATTGGGATCCATCATGGTATTTGCTCTCATAAAATCCAACTCATGTCTGGTCATAAGCCGAGTATTGAGCACCAGAGACGCTTGAATCCTCCTATGCAAGAGGTTATGAAGAAGGAAATCATTAAGTGGTTGGATGCCGGAGTAATCTATCCAATCGCTGATAGTAGTTGGGTATGCCCGGTTCAGTATGTACCTAAGAAAGGGGGAATGATTGTGGTCCCCAATGAAAGAAATGAACTTGTTCCAATGAGACCGGTTACTGGATGGAGGGTGTGTATGGATTACCATAAACTGAACTCATGGACTGAAAAAGACCATTTTCCTATGCCCTTCTTGGATCAGATGTTGGATAGACTTGCAGGAAAAGGGTGGTCTTGTTTTCTTGATGGGTATTCGGGGTATGATCAGATTTCTATTGCACCAGAAGATCAAGAGAAAACCACTTTCACTTGTCCATATGGGACCTTTGCGTTCAGAAGAATGTTGTTTGGGTTGTGCAATGCACCCGCAACATTTCAGAGATGTATGACATCAATATTTTCTGACCTGGTGGAGGATACTATAGAAGTTTTTATGGATGATTTTCCTGTGGTTGGTGATTCATTCGAGCGGTGTTTGACCAATTTATCTGAGGTCCTTAAGAGATGTGAATACTGCAATTTAGTACTAAACTGGGAAAAGTGTCATTTCATGGTGAAAGAGGGTATTATGTTGGGTCATCGCATTTCAGAAAAGGGCATAGAGGTTGATCGAGCTAAAGTCGAGGTAATAGAGACACTTCCCCCACCGATCTCTGTGAAAGGTGTGAGAAGCTTTCTTGGGCATGCAGGTTTTTACCGGAGATTCATCAAAGACTTTTCAAAGGTTGCACTCCCATTGTGCAAACTGCTGGAGAAAGATTGTAAATTTTGTTTTGATAAATCTTGTCTTAAAGCATTCGGTGAGCTAAAAGAAAAGTTAGTTTCTGCGCCTATCATTATTTCTCCGTATTGGAATAGTCCATTTGAGGTAATGTACGATGCTAGTGGGGTGGCTCTTGGTGTAGTATTGGGACAGAGAAAAAACAAAATCCTTCACCCCATTTACTATGCTAGTAAAGCCCTAAATGAAGCTCAGAAGAACTACACAGTGACTAAGCAAGAACTCCTTGCAATAGTCTTTGATTATGAGAAATTTTGCTCCTATTTGCTAGGTACTAGAGTTATAGTGCATACTGACCACTCAGCATTGAGATATTTGATGGCGAAGAAAGATGCGAAACCTAGGCTAATTCATTGGGTATTACTGATACAAGAATTTGACTTTGAAGTGATGGATAGAAAATGAACTGAAAATCAAGTTGTTGATCACTTGTCTCGTCTAGAGGATGAAGCTATGAGAGAGTTAGGGGATAAGACTGACATTGATGATACTTTCCCGATGAACACGTATTGACTGCTTTACAAGACTTGATTGCATGGTTCGCAGATTTTGCGAACTATCTGGCTAGTGATATTATTCCATCAGACTTGTCCTTTCATCAAAGGAAAAAGTTCATGTACGATGTGAAGAAGTTTTTTTGGGATGAACCATACTTGTACAGGAGTTGTGCCGACGGGCTTATTCGGTGTTGTGTGCCAGAATGTGAAATGTTGAGTGTGTTGGAGGCATGTCATTCCTCACCCGTTGGTGGACATCACAGTGGTATCCGAACCACGCATAAGATATTACAATGTGGTTACTATTGGCCAACTCTTCATCAAGATGCTCATGGGTTTGCTAAAGCATGTGACAGATGTCAACGAGATGGTGGTATTTCAAGAAAGCAAGAGCTCCCTCTAAACCCCATTCTTGTGATTGAGTTATTTGATGTTTGGGGTATTGACTTTATGGGCCCTTTTCTGAGTTCTCATGGCATGAAGTACATTCTAGTAGCAGTCGATTATGTATCTAAATGGGTCGAAGCCATAGCCCTCGCAAACAATGAAGGGAAGAGTGTCACTGCATTCTTGAAAAAGAATATATTCTCTCGTTTTGAAACCCCAAGGGCCATTATTAGTGATGGGGGCTCTCACTTCTGCAACAGATTGTTCAAGGGGTTATTGGAGAAATACGGGGTTCGCCATAATGTGGTCACTCCTTACCACCCTAAAACTAGTGGGCAAGTTGAAGTGTCTAATTGGGAAATAAAATAGATATTGTCAAAAACAGTGAATGCTAGTAGAACGGATTGGTCAAGGAGGCTTGATGATGCTCTTTGGGCCTACCGGACAACATATAAGACTCCCATAGGTATGTCTCCATACCAACTTGTATATGGGAAGGCTTGTCATCTTCCGATTGAGTTAGAGCATAAAGCCATGTGGGCTATGAAGAAGTTAAAAATGGATTGAAGCGAAGCTGCAGAGCAATGGTTAAATGGGTTGAATGAACTCGATGAATTTCGCCTAAAAGCCTATGAAAGCTCAGCACTATACAAAGAAAGGATGAAGAAGTACCATGACAAAAAAATTGAAAAGCGAGAGTTTATGGTCGGGGATTTGGTGTTGTTATTCAATTCCAGGTTGCGCTTGTTTCCGGGCAAGCTCAAGTCCAAATGGACTGGTCCTTACTTGGTTACCCAACTATTCCCTCATGGAGCAGTTGAGTTGGAAACTAAGGAGGGTCTGCGGTTCAAGGTGAATGGACAGCGCATAAAAATCTATTTCGGGCGTGCGGTTCAAGTTCGTTATTTATTTTCACTCATTTAGAAATAGAGACTCCCCTTTATTGTTCTTACTTTCCAAGGAAGTCATTAACCAAACAATAGTAATAATAGGTTAAAGTTAAGTCTAGACTATTTTCCTCGTGGGAACGATCCCAACCTCACTAGTAAAGTTATTTACTTGACACGACCCCTTTACTTCTTATTTGAGAAGTAAGTTTGAGCGTATCACCTACGGACCGTGCTGGTTATCTGTGGCTCTTGTTAGAGAGTGGGTGAATGAGGTCTCAATCGATGTTCATAGAGTACGGACCGTAACTTGACCCCATCGACGGATGTGCAGGACGGACCGTGGTTCAGGATACGGTCTGTCGATGCCACCGTTGGTTGCACCAGTAGATTTTTCTGTAAAGCTGGTTTTTGGTATGTTTTGTATACGGGATGTTACATTATCTCCCCTTGGTAACATTTGTCCTCGAATGAAGACTAAACTAGCTCGAATAGAGGAAGAGAGTTGCAACCCTACTACTAAACACTGAGAACTGACTTTCTGACTGAATTGAGTTTTGAGAACATGCAAGTATGCTGAAAATGCAAGTACAAACTGAGGGAACATGATTCTAAGACTGAATTAACACATGAATGACTAGAAAAACTGAAGAGGAACTGTTACCTCAAGCTGGAGTGGAATCGAAAGGAAAGAGGTGAGGATACTTGGCTTTCATGGTTGATTCTGCTTCCCAAGTAGCTCCCTCTAGGACTGACTCCTCCACAAAACCTTGACTAAAGCGAATTCTTTGTTTCTCAACCTCCTAACTTGACGATCAAGAGTTTCAGCTGGTACACCTCATAAGAAAGACTATCTTTCATTGTCACACTCTCTAATGGCACTATGGAGGCTAGGTCACCCACACACTTCTTCAAGAGCGAGATGCGGAAGACCGGATGCACTGCTGCTAAGTCTGCTGGTAACTCTAACTCATTGCCACCTTGTCAATCCTTTTCAAGATCTTGTAAGGGACTACATATCTAGGGCTGAGCTTTCTTTTTATGCCAAATCTCATCACTCCTTTCATAGTGGACACTTTCAGGAAAATCCAATCATCAATTTGGACTGTAATTCCCTTCTCCTTACATCTGCATAAGATTTCTGACGAATGTGAGATGTCTTAAGTCTATCTGTAATGAGTTGAACTTCTCCATAGCATAAAGGACAGAATCTGGCCCTATCAAAGCGGCTTCACCTACTTCAAACCAATCATTAGGAGATCTAAATCTACGCCCATATAAAGCCTCATAAGGGGCCATCTGAATATTGGAATGGTAGTTATTGTTGTAGGCGAACTCAATAAGAGAAAGGTGATCATCCCAACTACCTTTAAAATTGATCACACAAGCTCTCAACATATCCTCTAAGGTCTGAATGGTATGCTCTGCCTGCCCATCCGTCTGTGGATGAAATGTTGTACTAAGGTTAACCTGAGTACCAAGACCCTTCTAAAATGACTTCCATAAATGAGAGGTAAACTGAGGACCTCTATCTGAGATGATAGACAAAGAAACCTCATACAACCTCACAATTTCATTAATGTAAAGCTTGGCATAGTCCTTTGTCGAATCTATAGTCTTGTCCGCCATAAAGTGAGAAGACTTAGACATCATATCAACTATCACCCAAATGGAGTCATATCGTCTGCGAGTACGCGGTAACCCTGTGATGAAATCCATATTGATCACTTCCCACTTCAAAGTAGGAATGTCAATCTCTTGAGTCATACCTCCTGATTTCTGATGTTCCACCTTGACTTGTTGGCAATTGGGGACCTTACTCACAAAGTCTTATATATCCCTCTTCATGTCATACCACCAATAGACTAATCGCAGATCGCAATCTTAGTGTCACCTAGATAAATAGAATACCTAGAGTTATGGGCTTCTGCAAGAATATGTTGTCTCAACTCGCCCACATCAGGAATACACAATCTACCCTGGTAGCGAAGTACACCATCTTCCCCTTGGGAGAAAACCTCCACTCTCTGATTGTGGACTGCATTCTTAAGTTCAAGCAAAATTGGATCGTTGTCTTGCTTTTCCTTAAACTCCACTACCAAAGAAGATTCTGAACTATTACACCATTGTCTAATATGCTCATAAGGCGAACTCCTAAGAGAGCAAGCCTGTGAACATCCTTCCTTTCTTCATTAACATGGGCTACACTACCCATAGATAATATACTAAGGGCATCTGCTACTACATTCACCTTACCCGGATGATAATGCACACTCATATCATAATCCTTAAGGAACTCAAGCCATCTCCTCTGCGAAGCTTAACTATTTTTGGGTGAACACATATTGAAAGCTCTTATGGTCATTGATCACCATACAAGTAGTGTCTCTGGATCTTGAGTGCAAACACCACTGATGCAAGCTCGAGGTCATGAGTTGGATAGTAGCATAAGCTATCACCTTACCTCGATGCATCAACACACAACCTAGGCCAACTATGGATGCATCACAATAGATCACATAACTATCTGGACCCTCTTGTAGGGTCAAGATAGGAGCTGTAGTCAATCTAGTTTTCAATTCTGCAAAACTTTTCTCACAATCATCTGACCATTGAAACTTTACCATCTTTTGAGTCAACCTAGTCAATCGTGAGGAGGAATAGAAATAGGCTAGGTATCTAGAAGGAGATCAATTCCAAAGTCGATT
Source organism: Solanum lycopersicum (assembly GCF_036512215.1). NCBI lineage: Eukaryota > Viridiplantae > Streptophyta > Magnoliopsida > Solanales > Solanaceae > Solanum > Solanum lycopersicum. Next base: position 7,018,950 of record NC_090809.1, read on the forward strand.
TCCCTTTCGGGAGGGACTCCGGGAAGATTTTTTGGAAATAATTCTGGAAATTCACAGACTGCTGGAACTGACTCAAGAGTTGGGGTTTCAAGGCTAGAATACTAAACCCGAACTTCATGATAGAGATAACCCTTAGATATCATCTTTCTGGCCTTAAGGTAAGAAATAAATTGACCCATAAGCGCTAAGCTACTACCCTTCCATTCTAAGATTGGTTCGTCTGGAAGCTAAAAACAAACAATCCTAGTTATACAATAGACTGAGGCATAACATGAGTGTAACCAATATATGTCTAGAATGACATCGAAGTCTACCATTTCTAACTCTACTAGATCTGCTGAGGTGACTTTTTGAGAGACTGTGACAGGGAAATTTCTGTATACCCGCCTAGCTATAATTGGGTCACCGACTGGAGTAGAGACTGATAAAGGTTCTGAGAGAGTTTCTGGACTAACACTGAATTGGACTACTATGTAAGGAGTTACAAAGTAAAGAGTATCCTCTGGATCTAATAATGCATAAACATTAAGGTCAAAGACTCGTAACGTACTAGTGACTACATCAGGAGAACCTTCCTGATCCTAAAGAGCCTGAAGAGCATACAACCTGTTCTGGCGTTGACCGCCACTTGTACCAGATGAGTTACCTTTCTGAGTTGGGCGACTTGCTGGTGCTGTTGCAGTTGTAGACAGAGCTCTACCATTACCGCCTCTTTGAACTTGTCTAGAAGGAAAATCCCTCAACCTGTGACCAGACTGATTGCACCCAACACATCTTTCTTTTCCTGTAATAAACTCGCCAGGATGGTTCTTACCACACTTAGGGCAAGTGGGGTAAGTCTTGGTTCCTTAAATACTTCCTTAAGATTTAGAGCCTGGTGCTCGACCCTTCTGGTCATACCTGTTCTTGGAGGATGGAACACTAGCTGACGAAGGGGCGGGAGCTGAAAACTTCTGTTGACTCTGCGAGCGATTTCCACCACCCGATTTTTGTTGAGAATAGTCGTAGTTCCCAGTCCTAGCCTTCTTATTCACCTTAGATTGTTCCCTAATATTATCACCCTCAACCTGCTGAGCATGAGTCATAAGCCTAAAGATGTTCATATCTCCAAGTAACATAGCATTTCTGCACTCAGTTTTCACCAAATCAGACACTCCATACAAGATTCATCTGAGCCCTGGAATAACCAACCATGTGAGGAGCATGCCTGGAGAGTTTGTTAAACTTGAGTTCATACTCTTCGACTGTCATGTTACCCTGCCTTAAGTTCATGAATTGTTGGGCTTTTGCTTCTCTCAACTCTATTGGGAAAAACCTGTCGAAAAAAGTCTCACTAAAGCAATCCCAAGTGATAGGAACCATATTTGCACCCCTATTCTCCTTCCACTGAGTGTACCTAATATGAACAACATCTTTCAACCGGCATGATGCCAACTCAACTAGATCATTCCCAGTGACTTGCATTACCTCAAAGATTTTCTTGATCTCATCCAAGAAATTATGAGGATCCTCATTAGTCTGTGATCTTAAGAACTTAGGTGGATTCATCCTTACAAAGTCACGAACCCTTGATTCTACTGATCCACTATTTTCATTCACATGAGCATGAACCCGATTGTTCTGGTTAGTCATACTCTAAGCCAACATCTGTATAGAATTTCTAAACTCAACATTAGAGACCTTGATCTGGAACTGGAAAGGCTGCATTTGCATTTCTGTCATTTTCATTCCTAGTGTTATCTCTATGAGGAGGCATGATCTGAAACGTAGAACGTCAAGTTAGAATGGAATAAGATCATACCTTACACAAGATAAGAGTAACAAGAAAGTGAAGTTTTTTCCTAAAACACTTTATAGCCTTCCTCTCATTAGATGTGGTGCACTTCACACGCATAAAAAGGAATCTATTTAGTGCGGCTTTTCAGACATCCTAGGACTTTTGAACCTGGCTCTGATACCAAGTTTTGTCACGCCCCGAGCTATCCCCGAGACGCGGACACGAAACGTAAAATCACAAGTGATCCCAAGCTAACTCTGCTAGCATGATCATGAGCATACTAAAGATAATAAACTGTTCTGGAAACTAAATCATAATTTTAGACTGAAAAGATGGGGAATACCCATATGTTAAAACTGAAATAATATGAAGACCGATGAGTTTAATACAATGGAGTTACTAACTCAACACTAAGGTGAAACTAACTATGTATGAAAATAGCCTCTACTAGATTAGAAATACTAGGACAAGCACAAGCTAAATCTAGCAAAAACTGAAACTAAAAGACTAAATACAGAAAAGAAACTCATGTATGTTGTACTCAGAGAATGAGAACTCACCAATGAATCTGCTGGACAGAAGATCGGGAAATCGTCCTATGTGTGATCTGGATGCTGAGAACCTGAAACTACATCACGAGAAGATGTACCGCATGTATGCGTCATTACTTCAAGGGTACCGAGCATTTGGGATAAAATGAAGCTGAAATAAAAAATAACTAAACAAGCACAAAATCAAGTATAATAATCTGAACGTGATATACTATTTTTTTTGCTAACTGGATGCAATGACCAATTTATAATATGCTAAAACTGAATATTGAGTATATTTATAAATGGTCAATGCAAAAGAGATTGACTGCACTATAAGAGCTACTAATAACTGATAATAAAACCACATGAGATAAATGTTGAGTATCATGTATACGCCCCCATCGAAAGGACCCAATATCACCTACCAGAGGTATAAAGGCATGCTGGCGTGATCACTACATTGATTGGCCACAAAGGGGACTTACAACCTACTTGGCTAACGGTTCTGGGACTAATTGGGTACACAGAATCCTAGTCCAACTCGATATTATGCTAATCTCATGTATTTATATAGTTAACTGATTATGTCTGAATTTTCTGTAAGTACTGGATAGCTAAAAATTGAACATACAAACTGAGAATGCAACATTTAATCTGATAATGATGCATTAAAGATTGAGGCATGTATAACTAAATAGCTGAAATATTTGACCTAGTATGTGTAATTCAAAGGTAGGGTTCTGAAATTTATGCGATAAATTGAAAAATAACATGATAATCTGATTTGGAACATATAACTAATAAGTTCATGAAGTTCTAAAAACTCTAGGTCTAGTCATGATATGGAAATCAACAATCTTACTAAAAACTAGGGGCCTATGGGTGAAAGGAACCCACTAGTGAAATCCCACATACCTGGTGTTGAAATTCACGGAGAAACACTTCGATTTCAGGACTGGAACTGCTGGAGCCTTGCTACGTTCTTGAACTAGGGTTGTTGACCTTTTTCTCCTTTCTTGCTTCTAATTTTCTAAGTTTTAATTAATGATTTGACTTATGGTAAGTTTTAGTTGTGTTTCTAGGCTTAAACTGACTAAAATATGATGATTTAGGTCAAAATGAAGTATATTAGGGTTTAAACAAAGTGGGAAAAGACTAGAAGACCCCTGGAAAATTTGTTGTCGGACCAAACGACGACCTGGACAGACGGTCCATCGTTGCATCGACGGTCCATCATTTGGTTCGTAGGTTGGGCCTGTTCGACATGCCTTTACTAAAATGAGCATAACTCTTTACTCGGATGTCAGATTTCAGCAAGGTTGGTGGATATGGAAAGCTAATTCAATTATCTATTTGTAGCAAGACCATGGAACACCTAGTTCATTTTATGCTACGAGTTATGACCATTAAAAGTTGACCCAATTGCGCTTCCCCCTTAACTGCCTGTTAATTCCAACGTATGGTCAGACCTACAGACCGTGGGTCCACTTAAGGACCGTGTTGATCATCCGTGGATCTTGTAAGAGAGTGGGTGGATGGGGTATCAATCGACGGTCATAGACTACGGACCGTAGTCTAACCTACTGACCGTAGGTCCGTCCATCGACCAAGACTTAACCAATTTTCCTGTGCTGAGATTTTTAGGAGTTTCTAACCCCATTAACAATAATGCATAACGAACCGTGGGTCAGGCTATGGTCCGTCGATACCATCCTTGGTTACACTTGTAGATTTTTCTTTAAAAGTGGTTTTTGGTCTGTTTTGTATATGAGGTGTTAAATTTTCCACACAGCCTGTCATGACCCGGATTCTGGAATCCGAATCGCAACCGGCGTTATTGACCTCTCAGAGGTCACAAACAAGCTTCATCTTGTATTCATCACATTTAGCGAAAAATTTAAAACTTTTAAACGTATGAAGTATACATAGACTTCATATAGTTAATTTATGAATTTATCATATACTAAGCTCTACATAAATGTAACAACCATCTATCATAAGAATAAATTCAAAATAGAATAAGAATATATCATAAATACATTTGCCAAATACGACCTTATTAGAAAAGCTTCGAAATGAAAGTACGAAAGAAACGCTAGGAACAACATCCACTAGCTTTGTCTAAAACTAACGCTAGACTAGAACTGTAGCATCCTCAAAATCAAGAAGGCCTACCAAATGGTCTGATGCTGATGTCCAAACCATTGCAAGAGTCGTCAATCTGTCCCTTAACCTGCATCTATAAAATAGTAAATAGTAGGGGTTAGTAAACCACATGTACTAAGTATGTGTTTATGCACACATACACATAAGGCTGTGCATGATCAAAGAAAACTCTTCCTAAACAACATGCTATTTCTGGACACCCTAGTCACTAGACTTTCCTAAATCGTTAGTTGTGAATTGAGGTATGAATATGATGTATTTTAATGTATTCAAAGCACACAACTCATTTTCTATATGATTACAAAACATTAGTATCATCAACATAATTTTAGAACAACTCGGGTGAAGATTTGAGATTTTTTATCCTCTTAGACCGAGAGATCCTCTTTGTACACTTAAATTGTTTTTCAGTCTTTTTCTTCTTGTTGTTGTGTAGTTTAATAATTATTTTGGTCCTATGTTTTACTTACAACTGCAATGATTAATTGTAGTCTCATACCCACAATGAATCAATGTAAGTAATCCAAGGACTAAGGAATTGATTTCCCTACCTTATAGTGAGTCATTCTTTACACTATATATTCATTACCTTTCATAAGCAATTCTCTATTGATCATTCCATTGATTTCATTACTTTTATGTTTTATATAGTATATATTTCATATATACGAGACTTTGGAATCATTGATGTAGCATTAAGACATCTCAAGTGATGGCCGAGGGCCTTCTTTAGCAAATACAGAGTCTGTTTCATTCATTCATTCATACTTCACATTATTTATTTAATTCATTCGTAGCCTGATGTAAACACCAGTTATACATAGGATGAAGTTTAAGACTCTCATCCGGATCATGAAGTGCAATGACCAAGAATGACCTAATGTCATTACTTGAATCTGATTTCACTTCCTGATTATCTTGCACAAACACTTTCGGTATCGTTCATTTCATTATACTTCATACTTTGAGCCTGACCTCATTATTTCTTTGGTAACTTTAACCTTGACCAACATAGATTATGCGAGCATCATGAAATCCAGTGTCTGCCCCACACCAAAAAGAGGTGGAATCACCGGCCAAAGTGACCCGAACATGCTAGCGTATATAGGGAGTCAAACCCTGCTAGATCCCTATATTGGCAGTATAGGTTCAAATACTAGGAGATATAAGGAGACCCATGCCTGGCATGCCGGACAGTCTCATCTAATGAGAGATACATGAACCTCCGCCCTTCCTTAAGGAAGGCATCACCGCTCATAGCTAGCCCATCGGTGCTCAGTATGAAGTTTCATTACATTCAACTCATACATCATGGAAGTTGGCTTCTAGAATGAGTGCATCATTGCTCATTAGATGATTTTTCATCTCATCATTAGTATTAAGTGTGAATTGTCCTTACACCTATATATAGATTATGATTGAGACTTGTTTCTTCATATTCAACACTCTCTTACGTAAGTACTTTAGTGACCTTTACTTAGGCTTGCTAGAGACTTGTATCACCATTCATCTTAGCCTCTTATCATGTTGTCACCATTTTCATTAGCATCATAGATTAACATAATTACTCACCTCATTACGTGAATGTTCGTTTCTTCTTTATCTTCTAGTATTGACTCAAGCATTATGGAAGCTTGCTTCTCAGATTTAGATTTACTTACTCTATTGATGACTGGTCATCCTTACTTTACATTGATGAAATGTGAATTTTCCATACATATCATTCTTTGGTGTTAATGAGACTGGCTCACACATTCTAACACCTTCATACGTGAGTATTCTTTTAACATAGTAGCTTAGGTGTAAGTGAGACTTGTCTCAATTCCTTTAACACCCATTCTGGTCACTCACTTACTTTAGACCCCTTTAATTATGTTACTTTAGTGTATTAGATTCATATCATCGTTTATGGACGATGAGCACTTCATTCAATGAGTTTCATGAGTTCATATGTCATTCTTTTAGAGCTTGTTGGGAGTTTTCCCAATGAGTGGCATGCCCTTGATTATGGGTTCATTGAATTAGTTTAGAAGTTCTTATATCATCATTTGATACTCTAATTAACATGATTGGCATATGATTAGTATTGGCCTCAACCTTTGAATATTAAACTATATAACTATTTTTGTTGGCATGTGTCAATTTTACGTATGTTCATATTTAAATTTAATATGTATGAACCATTAGCCAATTTGTTTAATTATTTAACATAATATTATAGCCATTTATATGCATCACTTTTGTACAATGTATCATTAGCAATTTTATTGGCATACGATTAGTATTGGCATAAACAATTGGGCATAGATTACATAACCATATTTGTTGGCATTTGCCAATTTTCATGTTCAACATGCTTAAGTCATTATACATTATACATTAGCCAATCTTTTAGTTATTTAACATAATATTATAGACAATTCCCTATAACTTGTTTGACAATGTAGTGTTAGCCAACTTATTGGCATAAAATTAGTAATGGCATAAGCAATTGGCTATAGATTTCATAATTGTTTTGTTGGCATAAGCAAAAGTTTCATTCAATCATGCTTCATTCGGGATACATTATTCATTAGCCAATCTTTTACTTATTTAGAGATAACATTATAGTCAGTTCCCATTTAAATTTTGAACAATGTTTTTCTTAGTCATTTTATTGACATAAGCCAAACATTCACTCAAATTATGATATCACAGAGATCTTTTTAGCTAACCTTATAACATAACTTTAGGCATAACATTTTTTTAAACATCTTGGACAATATTATATTAGCATTTGATGAATATATCATCTTTATAACATGATATTAACAGCAAGTATGCACAATAGACTTTAATATCTGCATACATAACATTTTCGGACATATCTTTAACATATTATCATTCTTTTAATTCAGATAGTAACACTTAGCATCAAACGAGTCCAATTAATAGGTTCATTCAATCATTATTTAATAAAAAATCATACACATTAAGATCAGTCAGAACCACATACCAATAACATGATTTTTAACTTATTCAACATCGAAATCATGACAAGGATACTAGGGAAAACAGTTCGACAAGAACAACAGGAAACAACCCTAGTGTTCAAGATCGTTGAATCATTCAAAAGAAAGTTATCTTGGAGAAAGAAATCCAGGAGAAAAACCCATACCTTATGTAGAGCTTAACCACCTTGAACGAAACCTTGAATAAACCTTGAAATCGCGTTAGAGAAATCGATAAATTTTCTGTGTTTTTCTCGCGTTTGTTGCATACTGTCTTTTGTGTCCTTTCTGTCTATGAGTTTAAACGTGATTTTTAGGCTTAAGAACTGATCTTGACTCATTCAACTTAGGGTAATAAGTTAATTAAATAAATTAATGAACTTATTACCAAAAAGCCCCTCCTAGATTGACTAGAACTAGAAAAACATAATACTTGGTCAAATCTAAAATTTTTCCTAAGAATTTCATTTTGACCCTTTAAATTAATTAATTAAGGTACCTGGGGTAACTATTTTAAATTCCCTTTGAATCATTGGAACAAAAATTAACCCTTTTGGAACATCCTAGGTTAAGTACTAGGTTGTTTCTTGAGTAGTACCAGGTTAGTGTGAGAATTTCGATTTGAACCCTTTAATTTAATTAATTTAATGAATAATTTAATTAATTAAATTACCTAGGGTAATTAATAAAGCACCCTTAAGTCACTATAACCATAACTAATCCTCTGAACCATCCTAGGTTAGGTACTAGGTTGTCTTTGTCTTCTTTTAACCAAAATCTGGATATTGCTTTGTGATTTTGGTTTTGCCCCCTTTAAATTAATTAATTAAGTTTCTAAATTAATTAATTAAGTAGTCTAGGGTAATTACTAAAGTAAACTTAAGTCATTAGGATCTTAACTAACTCTTTCAACCATCCTAGGTTAGGTACTAGGTTGTCCCTTTCTTGTCTTAATCGAAATCTGAAAATTTTATTTTTATATTCAATTCTATACCTATTAAATTAATTAATTAATTTGAATTAGGTAAACTAGGGGAATTATTAAAGTACCCCTAATTTGTTAGGACCATAACTAACCTTTTGGACCATCCTAGGTTAGGTACTAGGTTATCTCTTTAACTAGTACTCGGTTGGTGTCAACCCGATTTCGGTCCTAGGTTGTACGGTGCACTAATGGTCCAATTTGGTTTGTCCTAGGTTATTGAGTTATTTAGGGCAGTAGGTTAGAGTCTAGAGTTTGTAGGGAGGTTAGGCCCCACTTGGAGGCAGCTTCTTCACGTGTCTTACACATGTGCTTGCACATGGGATGGTTGTACTTTCCTAACTAACTATTATTTATGATTCATTTGGGAATGCTTACTTATTGTCTCAAGGATCCTCACTATGTCCTTGGGCACTACCTAATCTACATAATCATTTTAAAGTTATGTGCTATGGTGCTAGGCTTGACACTTTGATGCCTAGTACCTAATGAATTGGGTTGTGAATCACAACAATTTATAATTTTAGCGTAGGGTCTTCATTACAGGCACAATTCTAAACAAGCTTGGATCATGTTATGCGTACTTGGGTAAATATAGAAATTGGCTCACACCCCTTAGCCAATTTTATATACAATGCCCAATATTTTTCAATACTACAAGAAATTTGATTATCAGGGATAAATAATTTCGTCATTAATAAATCATAAATCGTCACTAAAAATCTTGTGTGACAAAAAATTATTTGTCACTCAGTCGTCACTAAATCTGGGTCTCTAAAATTATACAAAGACGATTTAGTGTTTCGTCGCTAAAAGTGTTATATTAACTACGAAAAGAGAAATCATCCCGAAATGCTTAAACATTTGTGATAAATTTATTTGTTGTAAAAAGTATATTTTTTTTAGTTAATAGTATGCTTTGTCACTAAAAAGGTTATTACTAGCGATAAAGTTATATTCGCTAACTATTTTACTTCAATCAGTGACGAAATCAATTGTCTCTAAAGTTATATGCATTTCTTAGTTGAACAAAATCTAATTTCGTCACTAATGACTATATATATATATATATATATATATATATATATATATATATATATATATATTTATCCTTGGGGAATTGAACTCACAACGTTAAGGTTGGAAGTGAATAGTGCTAATCATCAAGCCAACTCTCTCTTGTTGTTCATTTTTGTTTTATTTTATGCTTCATTCACTTCTTTCAAATTTAACTTTTGTAGAAATAATATATTATATGATTATTTATACTCATACACAAATGCATGAAATTTACCACTCACAGTTCATTCAAATGTATATATTTTAACTAAATTGTGTATTTTTTAAATATCTTTAAATATATTCAGTATGATTTTTTCATTTTATTTATTTATTTTTGTAATTTTTTAAATTATTCAGTACAATAATAAAATTATTTAAAATTAGACTTTTGATTTTATTTAAAAAATGACTACCTGATTCAAGTTGAACATCGGTACCAATAACTATAGTACTTCATCATAATGTATTTGAAATCCTTGTTAGTTCATTCCTTTTATATGTTCTTTTATTTTCTTGTTTATTTCAATTTTTAAAATGATGGAAAAAGTTAATAGAAATTCATGAAATATATTGCACCTTTGCAAAGTTTAAGTTTGTAAGTCGATGTATCTCTGTATAGTTACTCTACATAAGTATGTGGAATTACTATTAAATATGTACATATTTATAGACAAAAAAAATAGATCGACTTAATCTATGTAGTTTACCAATCACAAATCAATAGACATGCACAAAACAAACCACAAAGACTTGAAAAATATTTTTTTATCGTGCTTATCAACGAAAGTGTATCAAATAAAAAATAAAAGTGCTAAAAAAACAAATACTAGTGATTTAGTAGTAGAACCGTGCCCACTCACAACAGCTATAACCCGGATTGTATTTTCAAATGATACATTTTATAATTGTGTAATTTAAGAAAATGGATATGTTGAACTTTTTCGTTTTTACAAAGTTGACGGAATTTATTGGTTATAATATTTTCACTTGTCAATTATCGAATGGACTCTATCTACTCCTTATGAAGCACTTTATTATTCTTTTTGTAAGTCCTCACTTGTAATTATGAACAATCAAAAAAAATTGTATCTAGCTATGAATTTTTTTCGTAGCAAATAGTTTAATTATCCACTACAAATTGTAAGTCGTCGCTATTTAACGCATTACATATTTTGTGACAATTTATTTGTTGTCACTTAATAAAGATTGATTAGAGACAATAAAATATTTGTCACCATTATTTATATTATTAGTGACAAAATAAATGTCATAATTAAATATAAATTTTCATAGCTAAAATATATAATATTTAACTACGAACTCTTATGTGTCGATATTGTAACAACATATTATTTTAGATGAAATTTTTTTGTATCCAAAAATTTAATAAATTATAAGAAAAAAATATTTTCTCATGAATTAGATACATTATTAGTGACAAAATAATGTATTACTGAAAACTTTAAATTCGTGATTAATAATACTTAACAAATGACACCAATTAAGTTTATGGTGGGAACCTTTACTGGACAAAACTTTGTTACAGATTTTTATGCTTCATCACTAAAAGTATGTATCTCATATATTTAAGCACGAAAAGTAAATTTTGTCAATAAAGCGAATAATTTGTGACAAATTTGATGTCGTAGTTTTTCATGAATTACATACACTGCTAATGACAGAATAATGTGTCAGCGATAACTTTAAATTCGTGACTAACACTACTTGATAAAATGGAGTCAAATAATTTTTTGGTGCGAAACTTTAATGAACAAAACTTTGCTATGAATTCTTATGTTTCGTCACTAAAAATATGTGTCTCATATATTTAATCACGAAAAATAAATTTTGTCATTAAAAGCAAATAATTAGTGAAGAATTCGATATCGTAGCTATATATCATATTTGTTGTAGTAAATTTTGGGCATTGGGACGCCTATGTAGCCCCAATACACATTCCTAAAGACCTATCAGGTGTTCACTAGACATGTAATTTTTTGAAATGTTACACAACTGATTCAGGTTCGAACCATACCAAACCTCACCTTTTTTATCTGCTTGTTCCTTCTTCCTTTTTTTTAATCTGCTTGTTCCTTATTTTATTTTTTAATCTGCTTGTTCCTTATTTTTTTTATTTAATCTGCTTGTTCCTTCTTTTTTTTTATTTAATCTGCTTGTTCCTTCTTCTTTTTTTCATTCATTAGTGTTTAAAGGACTAGATTTTTTCTTTCTTCATTCATTCTTATTTGAGAAAATGATCAAAACCTCCCCTGATCTATACCCGGATTTTCAACTATACACTTTAACTTTTCAAGAGTCCTATCACCCACCTGAATTGTTTAAAACTGTAATAATTACACACTAGAAATCCATAACCAGATCTGTCTTGGGCTGTGAACTTCAAGAGTTTACACGTAAAAAATCATATAATTTAGTTTTTTTTTTCAATTTTTTTATAATTCCTTTCGACTTTTTTTACACTCTCACAATTTCTCAAATCTCTAAAGGAACTTCTTCCCCCAATTCTTTCAAATTCTTGTTGGAGAACATTAAAAAAAATCTAAAAGAATCTATGCATACCGCTGCTTCATCGAAGTTTTTCTTGCTTCGCCGAAGCTCATTGGTCGGAGCAGTGCAACCGCCTGATTTTGTTGTTGTTGTTTTTGTTGTAGTCGACCTTGTTGTGAGAAAAAGAGTAGGTCTTCATGGTGGTTGTTGGTAGTCTCGAAATGAGATAAGAGGAGAGGGAAAGAGGAGAACAAGGTTTTGTTGGTGGTTTGGGTTTCGCCGGAGATAGCTATTAATGATGATTAATGGTCGAGTAGCAAAAGAGGGAGAACAAACGAAAGCATTAGCAATGTCACTAATGGAGATCAATTGAGATTGAATTCTTCTATTGATTAATTGAAATATGAAATTGATAATTAAAGGATCTACAATAAAAAGGAAAAAAATGTTCTCAGTGGGAAGTTCAATGGAGTTTGATGTAAACCCAAATTATTTAATTTTTTCAAATCTGATTCAGATATCATTTTCGGATGATTGAAAAATATGTCATTTTATCTTTAATTGAATTGATTGTTTTTTCTAAATTTTTTATATGAAAGTTTACAAGTTTGTGTGAAATCAACAATGGTGGTGTAAGAATTTGGTCTTTGTTGTTATGGAGAAAGATAATAAAATGGAAAAATAAATAGAAATACATATATTTATAAAAGAGATATTAAAAATTAAAATTTAACATTTGTTTTTCGTGCTCCACTCTCTCAAAGAGAGTGAAACACACTCTCTATGCCAGCTAAACATTCAGAGAGGTAATAATATCAGTTTTTAGACAATTCAGGTGGGTGATAGGACTCTCGCAAAGTTAAAGCGTATAGTTGAAAATCCGGATAAAGATTAGGGGGGCTTTTTCTCTTCTTATTTATTTACTATTCTTTATTGATTCAAATTGACCCTTTTTAATAATCAATCTTTATTTTTTTTACTTTGTCTTGCACTAATTATTAATCTCTTAATAGTGTAACGTGTTATTTTATCAATTAATGAGTTTTGAATTATGAACTTCAAATAAAAATTATTAAGAATATATTTAAATAGTAATATTTTAAAAATTTATAAATTTTAAAAATGATGAATATTATTATTAGAGTTTTTTTTATTTAAAGGTTATTTCGATTTTCATCGACTTTCTTGCTAAATAAGATGACTAGGCTAGAACTACATTTTTTATTCTTTCTCTATTATATATCTCCAACGACACATAAAGTCAATGGAACATGAATATATTATGTTAATACTATTATATGATTTATGTGTAAACTCAAATTTTAATGTGAAAGATCTTTTTTTATTCTCAAAGTTTCGGCGAATAAGACATCTAATTCCAAAAAGGAAATGAAAATTGAATTGTTTAGTTATCTCTAATCACAAATAATCTAACAGAAAATACTACTTACATGCATATTTGATTTATTTGTTTATTAAAAAAAATCAATAATCCTAATTGTAACCCAAAATGAAAACAACTGATCATTTTATCTTATATAAATATTGTGGTACTTCCGATCTGCAAATCCCGAATCCGCCTCTAACTCTAATAATCTCAAATGGAGTGTTAGAAGAACAAAAAATTATATCAATGACATTAGAAACTCTTAAATACTGTTAGAAACTGAAGAAGAAAAATAGCAGGTACGTAAAAGAGAAAACAAAGAATGGAATTAAACTGATCCTTTCTTTCGTAACCCCAAGCCTATATCTAGGCTAACACTTAACGAAATAGTTCCACTAAAATATGGTACATATCAGTCCGCATAAACCAACTTAGTCCTAAAATATAGAACACATAACTCCTAAAAGTGACATACACATGACTTCACTGTTATGCAATATGTTATCAAAACAATACTGGTGATAACAAAACTTTGCATAAATAGTAAATTTTCAAAGTTTAAATCACTCAGTGAAGAATATAAATTAATTAACAAAAAATTAAAATTTGTTAAACGTACCAAAATATGTATAAAACAGAAAGAAAATATGATCAAGCCCACTGAATACACAGTGTCCCCTTAAGGAAATTATTCTCCTCTAGTATTTGGGGTCTGAATTGGAAAATATCCTCTCAGGGTAAGACAATCAATCATTAGTGTATTGATACCAAAAACTCTGGTGTCAGCGAGCCAGTCAACAACAGTAAAGTACATAAATAAATTTGTGCATAAGAAGAAGAAGTCAGAAATTTCGTGAGTATAAGTCTGAGGAATCAAAGGTATTTATAGTCAAGAGGAACTGATTCCCAAAGGTTGCAACCATTCATGAAAGTTAACAGTCTTTAAAACGGTCATGGTTGTTCCTGAATGTTGCAACCTTTCAAAACAGTCATCTCCAATGACGGAAAATTCAAATAAAATGGGAAAAAGTTTTAAATAAAATGGGTCGCGCAAATTCGAGTCGGGTCAAGTCGTTTTGGTTAATTAATTAAATAATTAAAATATTTTGGAAATTTAATTTAATTCAGTTAATTAAATAAACAAATAAAATAAACTTGGTCTAAAAAATAATCTCTCGATCGATCATTTTTCAAAGTTAAAGCCGAAACCGAGCGAGTGACGAAGACAACATGACGGGATCCCTCTTTCCAAACCTTTTAACAAGTAGTAGAAATGTTTCTCGATTTAAACACTTTAATTTTTTTCCACCACCAATGAGGGAGAAATGTCTTTTTTAAAGCATAAGAATCTTTTTCAGTTCCTATTTTCATTTTCCCTCCATTTCGCATTAACTCTTTCTATACCAACAATCCCCCACATTAATGGGGAATAGTCATAACATAAAGAAATACATTGACGAGTGTGTACTTTACAAGCAAGGATCAATTGCATATGGATAAGTAGGTTTCTCGTTGAACTTTTCAAGGGAACATGTGTCGAATATACTTGATTAATCGATAGATGCGATATCTTTGAACCGTTCAAACTTTGGTGTATACCTACACAACCATATGTCACATAATTAATCATTTACCGTTTATGGTTCTTATGATTGTGTTCGTTTCACCCATGGACACCTCCTGATTTCTTGATTGTATAGAGAATAGACTTTTTACAATAATTCTCTTTGAAGCGTCGTACATTTCACACTCACATAGGTGATTTCTAACGTTGTCATTGCATACATATAATATTTGGTCAAGTCTACCAAACTTAGCAAAACGTTAAAAACTTTAAGCTTAATTAACTCATTAACAAACCTTAGTGTTTTACCTCATTCCTATAACATTGTCTTCATCATGAGAATGGATTGAGTTGATTGACAATGTCGAACAGTCAATCACCACTTTATTTTTCTCCTTGAATCTGCTCTTGGGATTTCTTGTCTGATAGATAGAGTTACAGTCATGATGACTTATCCTCTTTCATAAATCCCATTTCATGAAATGATGTTTCAACTGCCTCTCTAACTAGGTCTTTCTTTAGTGGATCTGACACATTATCGCTTGAGTTCATACAGTCAATTGTTATAATTCCACTACAGAGTAGTTATCTTATGGTATTATGTCTCCATCGTATACGACAAGACTTTCCGTTGTAAATGACACTTCCTACCTTATCTATTGCTAATTGACTATCACAATGTATGCATATAAGTCCTACAGGTTTGGGCCAGAATGAAATATTCACTAAGAAATTCCAAAGCAATTCAGTTTCTTCACTGCCTTATCTAAGACGATAAATTCAGATTTCATTGTGGAGCGAGCAATACATGTCTTGATGATTTTCAAGAGATTTCTCATCCACCACGTGTAAAGACATGATCACTTATGAATTTTACTTCATTTGACCCGGTGATCCAATTTGAATCACTATATCATTCAATCACGGTAAGATATTTATTAGGCTGAACCCATTGACAACCCCTTAAATTTGACACCAGTTTTCACTTAGGCACCTCAAGTAGGTATTGTTCATTTTAACACCTCAAGTAGGGGTCTGCTATGTCATTTTGACACCTTTTTGTCAATCAGCTAAAATTACAAAGTGTGTAACACACTTGCGTATGACATGATGACTAATTAAAAGTTGGCATGTGTCATTTGAATGTAAAAATAATTATTTTAAAATAAATTATTAAAAAATAACTATTTTTTCAGCAAAATAAATAAATAAATAAATAAAATTACATATTTTCTACCATCCCACCCCAACCCTACCCTATCCGCCTTACGTCCCTTTTGCTCCCCAACTCTACAACCGTTTTCTTGATTTCTTCTTCCATTTTTTTTTAAAAAAAATAATTAGATTTTAGGTTTTTTCTGAAATGATTTTGGAAATTATATATGACATACTTCTAATTTTTTTGAAAAATAATGTGTATCTTGTTCTAAATCTTTTCAAAATTAGTGTGATGATTTTTAAAAATTTTATTCTTATAAACGGTTTTTAAAGTTAGTGTGATTGTTTTTATTTAATTTTTTCATACTTTGCAAGGTTTTTTTTATCATGAATTTTCACGATGGAAGGTGGAATTAAGTGGTAGGGCTAAAAAGTGAAGAAGAAGAAGAAGAAGAAGAAGGAAAAAATCCAAAAAAAAACCTCACGCGCTCAAAATGGGTGGAACACACAGAACATGTCAAGTCAGCAAAAAGTGTAAAAATGACATTCGGGACTCAACATGAGGTGTCTAAAATGAACAAAGCCTAGTTGAGATGTCTGAGTGAAAATTGATTCCATTTTAAGGGGGTTACTGATGGGTTCAACCTAATTATTATAATGCAAAACATAGTGTTGTGTATGTTTCAGACACCCTAACATATGTTTCATTGCCATCTAGTGAGTTTGATTAGAATTAGTAGCGAACTGAATCAACTTGCTAATAACACATGTTATATCTGGTCGTGTACAATTGATAATATACATCAAACTTCCCAACACTCTGCATATTTCAATTTGTTGAAGAAGAAGAAAACTGACAATGGAACATGTCCAACACAGCTGACTGACGTGTCTACAACAAGTGTTGAAGAAGGAAGATGACGATTGGAACATGTCAATGGAACAGGTCCAACAAAACTAACTTTCGAGTTTACAACACTTTATAGAATTAGAGTCGCACAAAGATTAAACTATTTATATTAATTATGATTATAGTACGACTAGGATTGGAGTACGACTAGTATTCTATTACAACTAGAATTAAATTATTTATATTGTTTTATTATTATGGTAGTATTATGTATTGTGTAGGGCTCTAAGTATAGTAACTTGAGACTCTACAATTCTGTCTATCTAGGGAGCTTGTAACTGAACATTATTTTCATCAATACAATTCTTGATTTCTCTAATTCTAGACATGAAATTTCTACATAATTGAGACTAACTTTCTCCTTCATTCTTTTGAAATGTAAAGCTTAAGTCAATTGAAGTTTTGACATCATTGAAATCCAAGTACTTGAACTTATCCAATACTCTTTCGCTATAATGAGATTGAGATAATGATAGTATCTGAAGACATTTTTGAAGTTTATCAGTTTGTAGAGATGCTACGGTTATAGAACCATTAAGATATTGACCTATCATTTATTGTGATTTATCGATATTTGATCGTTATTGGTTTGGTTATCAGTTTAACTGTTAAGATTTGACACAAAAGACATTGTAAATCACTTAGAAATAAGGTGACAAACCAAATGAACCAAGCACATGAGTTCACAAGTTACATTTTGTTTAAAAGCAAACACTTTTATATTGTAAAATAACCAAGTGTTTATGACTACCAGAAATAAAAGTAGAAAATCAAACTCTAATTCAAGGACTTTATACACAAAATGATATAAATATAATTATTTAATTTACTATTGGGATATCGGTTAACCCGCTAAGAAAAAACCTCAAACCGTTAAGAATCGATAATCTGATAACAAAAGAAATCAAACTCCTTATCATAACCGCTAAATCAATAACTCAATACTGATAAATCACTAACATTTTTTCGGTTCGATTTGAACAACCCTAAACTGAAATGTATTTTATGTGGATTGTAGACTCAAAGGCCACCGAACATATGAATAGTGATCGAGAAGCGTTTGTAGAGTTTCGTCAAATCTCACATGGATCAAAGTGAATACATGTATAAAATAATGAAAAACTTGGAGGTAAATGGATATGCACTTACAAAAATGGACTTGTGTGGTTGTCGATCATTAATATTGCATTACGATCGATATGCTTTAGAGATCCGATGAAACATAATCTCTTTATTTGCTCTTTAGATTTTGATTTTGATTTTGATTTTGATTTTAGTTATAATGATAAATAGATGCGCAAACGTAGTACATAAGAGATGCAAGAGGTTGGTTATAGTCATTATTGGGAGAGGTAGAAACTAAAAATCATTGCATCATTATATGTAGTAGTTTTGACTTATAATTAAATAATCTTTATTGGAGTAGGTTATTTGTACATGCAAGAGCCAATATAGCATGACCTTCTAGATGATTTTTTTTATCATCCATGACCAATGAAAATTGGAAAATTGTTCTTTCTTCTAATATAGTATAATATAATTAATTAAATTGCCTTAATAGACCTCTATCTTAAATTAGTATTGAAATTTCCCTAACTTTGACCACTACAAGTCATCTAACTTGGTTTCAATAATCTCAATTTTCCTCCTCCTTCACTATTTCACTCTATCATCCATCCATGGATTCCACTTTACATACCTAGAATCCATAAACCCTAAATAATTACTCAAGAAAATTCACACCAATTTTGTGATACAAAAAACCCATTTTGGGTGTATTTTTGTTAAAGATATATTATGTATAGATCGGGAGCTGTAATGGCATGGAACGTATTCAGATTCTGTACTGCTTTGCGAGGGCTTGGTTCGATCATGATCCTTTTGGTTTTGGGTGTTGTTGGAGTTACCTATTACGCCGTCGTTTTAACAAACTATGGTCCTTCCCTTGCCAGTAGTGTTGGTTTCCTTGATGTCCTCATTGCTCTTTCAGTACTTGTATTATTCCATTGTCTGGTAATTTCATTTTCTCCCAAATTCTGGTACTTTGTTTATAAAATTTGATGATTTATGGGTGTTTAACGTATTTCCATTTTTTGAAAATTTATATTTGGGTTTTTATGGGCGGTTCAAACATACAATTGTAGGAAATTTGTAAAGTTGGAGCTTGAGAAATCGAAAGTAGTTTTTTTCGAATCCTGTGGATAATGTGGATGATGGCTTCAACATAAAGTAGACAGATTACGGGAGATTTTAGAAAGAAAAGTTTGAGAGACTTCAAATTCATCTTGTTGTCAGAGCTGAGTGGGATTATGGATGGAGTGGAACTTATATTAAGTAGCTAAAAAGTAAATATTTGTGATGATTGCAGTTGGTGATGCTTCTGTGGTGCTACTTTTCTGTTGTTTTTACTGATCCTGGTAGTGTGCCTCCTAATTGGAGGCCAGAGTTGGATGAAGAAAGAGGGGAAACTGATCCGTTAACCACATCAGAATTTGGGGCTTCGCCAGCTGACTCAGGGAATCCCAGAATACGTTTTTGTAGGAAGTGCAACCAGTTAAAACCTCCTCGATGCCATCACTGTTCCGTTTGTGAGTTCTTGTTTTTTTCACCTAAATGATGATTTTGATTAAAGTTCTTAGTTTGAGGTTGAGTTGTCTGGCTCCCTGTTCTAGGTGGAAGGTGTGTGCTGAAGATGGACCATCATTGTGTGTGGGTTGTCAACTGTGTTGGAGCATTAAACTACAAGTATTTCCTTCTCTTCCTGGTAAGTCATCATGATTTTTGAATTTTTAGTAGTATTGGCTGCTAGATTCTGAACATATTTATAGCGTCAACAGATGACGATAGCTTTCCTGGATACAAGCAATGCCAATCTTCCTTTTCTTGGGAATCTTCACTAGCTCTATGGATTTTCCTGTCAGTGACCCTATGATCCAAGACCCTACTATCAGACTATGAGACCCCTTAAGCCACGTACCACTCCTTCCTCTTGCCCCTGACCCCGACTGTGGATAAATATAAGGAAAGTATAACTAAGAAGGAAAAATAATTTTTTCAATGAAATTTGCGCATGGCAAGCAAGGACTGTTCGTGACAAACACTTCCATTCTTTAAATTGGGTAATTGGGTTGCCCGAGAAAGGGGGGCACTAACACCATGTAGAAGTTGTTCGGATGGGGGATGTGTACTAGGAACCCCACAAACATTAAGTGTCTTTTTGGAAATCAAGGGCTAGTTTAGGTTGTTTTTATCTATAGTACTCTCTAGAGTGCTTCTCCACCACTCAAACTTTTGATGACACTTCGTTGGTTTCATCAATTCACACACTATTGTAAGCAATTAACATGCATAATGGTATATTAAAATGTATTGTGTTAGTTCATTTATAACTACTGTAATTAAGTACATGCTTAATGTCGATCTCTATTCTCTATGTTAACTCATGGTTGTAAAAATTGAGAACTTCTTTCTATCTTCTAGTACTACTGCTCTCACACTAGTGATGACTTCTCTATGAATATTTGTTATGGGATTTATATTTAATATAAGTTGCCTTCTTCCCCAACACCCACTAAATAACTTTTGTTATTACTAAATCATATGCTTTCTATAAGGCAATGAACAATATGTCTAAATCTTTCTTCTCGCGAATTTTTGCTAACTAGTATTAACAAAATAAAATACCATCTGTTGTAGATCTATCTGGTATAAATACAACCCAGTTTTCTGTTACACTTGTAGTGTCCCTAGATCTGTGCTCTATCACTCTTTTAAGCAGTTTCATCTTATTGTTGATAAGCTTAATGCCACGATGGTTCACAAAGTTTTAAATTGCATTGGAATTTGGGTACTCTTTCTCTACTCGTCAAGTGTTCTACCACTTTTTAGTATAACATTAAATAGTTTGGTAAGCATACTACTCCACCTCTCCAAGATACCTACCATTGAGACCATAGGCTTTCTTAATCATATTTTTCATGGCAATGTCTACTTTAGACTTGTTAGTTCTAAGAGTGCAGCTGAAGTATTTATCGTGTACAAATGTTTGGAGATCTTTAAGCTTATCTTCGTGATTTAAGTTGAAAAATTGACCATAGTCTCCTCCTCTCCTTGATCTTATTATCTCTCGTCAAAAGAGAATCATTTTTAATACACTACCTAGTTTAACTGTTTAAGTTCTTATTCTCTCATGTGAGCTAATTTGTACGTTTCTTTCTCCTCTTCTCGTGTCTCTAGCTTCTGGTACAAGCCATCTGGGCTTCCCAACAAGTTATGGCCCTATTAGCTTCCCTCTTAGCTCTCTTATATTCTTCAAAGGATACATAAGCAAGCTATGCCTATTTAAATAATATTCCTTCTCATTTTATGAGTCATAGTTTTAATTGGTTATGAAGTTTAAGAATGGAAACAGGACTTTTGAATTCTTGTGGTCTGAGACGAGTAAAGGTGTATAAACATTCCAAAAAAGTACCCTACCCTTCCAGTGCCCTTAAACATCCCATGTCATTCTTATGAGGGATTGTCGTTAAGGATAAAATGAGAATGGTGGAATGAAAAACTACCTAAATGTAGAATAATAACATTCTTTCTTTTGGTCATCAAAAGATAACATTCTGTTTGTAACATACAAAATAGGAAAGTAAACAGATAAATTTAGATGGAGAAAGAACAACATTATATATATATATTTTTCGATGCAATAGTCTCTTCAGTGGGTATGTTGTTGTTGTTGTCTTAAAATCTCCTATGTTATTAATTTCAAAAATATAAAAGTCTCCTATGTTATTGCTTATATGTCAAGTGGAGTGATTATGATGTTCATATATATCAGTATTTGTCTTAGTATATTGTTTTTTTTTGTTAGTTCTTTTGATATTTTTTGGGGTGAGTGTCACACATGGTTCTGTTGCTTTAGAAATCATATCTACCCATGAGACCTTTGCAAGCCATCATTACCTCCTACGTACAATCAGAGACAGAGCCAATGTTTTTAGTTTATGCGTTCTAGACCACATTCTATTTTACTTGCTAGGTTCTGAATAAATTATTTATACATACTAAATGAATTTTTAACTCAAAATACAGGGTTTGAGTCAAGGCTACAGGTTATACGGAACTGTAGCTAGTACTGTGGCTCCGCCACCTGTACAATCATAGTAGGAGTTTAATGACATGCTGCTAGTCATGCAAGAACCAATACTAAGCATCAACTGCGATATTAGCACTATGCCTGCATACAGTATCTGAGCGACCATAGTGATAATTGTTTTTAAGGAACTTATTCTGATATTGTTTCATATATGACCTTATCATTTTCCTAAATTCATCTGGCTATTTCTGTGAGAGTGGAATCAGTTTCCTTGTTGGTGCCTGTCAATTGATGTTGTATGCATCATTATGCATGTATGAATACTTAACAACAACTGTCCTGGTATTTTCGTCGCATTGCAGTAATTTAATGACCGTCTTTTCCTCAACTAATTAGAACCTTCTCTTACTGCAGTTCTATACATTCCTTGAGACCACTGTTGTCACTTTATCATTACTGCCACAATTTATTGCATTCTTCAGTGATGGAGAGATACCTGGGACTCCTGGCACTCTTGCGACTACTTTCCTTGCTTTTGGTATGGTCTGGGGATTGTCTTGGTGAACTTGCTACCTGTGATTTCTTTATGAAGACACTGGTTTTCTTAATTTTTCTACATTTCTTGTGCATCGCAGTCTTAAACCTTGCTTTTGCTTTGAGCGTTTTGGGATTTCTGATTATGCACATATCATTGGTGTCTGGTAACACCACGACCATTGAGGTACTCCATTTTTCTTATTCCTTATGTTGAATGTTAAGTGTTTTCCTTTCTAAGGAACGCCTAGTGATCTGAAACATCATTTGTACTGTGCAAACAGCTCTTTAGTCTTGAGGCAAAACCAGTTTGTAGAATCTTTCTCTCTTGTTCTTTGGTCTGGAAAAGTATCTTTCTTTTCTGCACACATTTAATGGCTTGTCTTACTTTCAGGCTTATGAGAAGAAGACCAGTCCTAAATGGCGTTATGATCTTGGGCGTAAGAGGAACTTTGAACAGGTTAGATGACTGCACAAGATTGCCTTATTTATTATTTATTTCTGATGGTAGGTTGCTCTCAGTATGAAAGAAAAGATAGATGCTTCTCTAAGTAATGCTGCAGTCTCATCTAAATTCTTAGGTATGAATATTATAATAAGTACCAGATTTATGAAGTTGCTTTGGAAGTTATTGTTTGAATGTGACACAACAAAAAACATTAGTTAAATATGAAAGAGAACATTCAATTGCAACTGACACTCAATGTTTATTCTGAGATATAAATACTTGGAAGCTAATTTAAATGCCCGTGGTAAAATATAAAATTTATTGAAGAACCTAAAACATCATGGTAGTAGAGGATGGGGAAACAAGGAAGCTTCATTTACAAAGGGTGGAGAAGTGTAAACCAGTGTGGAAACGATATGCCATGTACATAGGACCTTGATCTCAGGCGCGTTTATGAAACATTACCTACATCTCATAGCAATGATTAATTGACAGATGTAGTTTTATGATTGAAATATAATCGTAGAATAGTGGGTAGAAAATAAATTGCAATTTCTGTTCCTTTATCTTTACTTTCTAGTTCTACCCTTTTCTTGGGTCTTGATATATGCTTTCATCCACTTTATGATATAAGAAGCATACATTAAGCCTTCATATTAGATGCCACTTCGATACAGTGTTTGCAGTTATTTTATGAAATTAATAAAATGAAAATGGTCAGTAGGAGAATATGTTCTAACAGAATGATGTGTTTGCTACCTCACTACCTCCTTACCATTATATCTTTTTCACTTGTTATACAACTTTATCCGGTTTACTCGGGTTAACTAGATTTGGTTTAACATTGATTATTAGTATACTTCTTTTTAAAGTAAATATTTTTCTTTAGAACTACAGGAACAACACAAATAAAACTACTTTTGTATGAAACATCATGAAAATCGTAAAAGAAATGAAATAGGTCGTAAGCGATATCTTTTTTTGCTTGAATAATAAAACTTGAAAAGTAACTGGGCCAGTAGAATAGGGCGAAAGGGGAGTAAATGACCCAAAACATCCCTTAACTATAATCCAAACTTAAAAACATCCTTATATTGTAATAATGAATAAATAACATCCTTGAACTATCCTAGAAGTTACAAGTTACACCTCTCTTAGTTTTCTGTCATAAAACTAACAGCTTCAAACAGAAAATGTGCCTTTTCACGTGACTTATCCCTACAAATCTACCATTATTGTCTCCTCTCCTTAGCTTCTTAAGCAAGGAGCGAAAACATAAGCTAGCTAGTCATTGATGTTTCTTTCATTCTTATCATTTGGAAAAATATAGACACGAAGAAGTGGAAGATAAATATTCTAGTCCTGCATACATAATATATATAGAGGAGATTTATTCTCCTTTTCTTTTAGAATGTCATGTAAAAACATTTTTTCATATTTCACTAGAAAATAGACTGATCTGAGAAAAGAAAAAGACAATATATATTTTACAAGTCATCACCTTAGGTTGTGAACTTAAGGTGTGGGAGTTTGGCTTGACCCCTACCATGTTATATTAATAGGCAAAGAACTTACCACGACTAGAGGGAACATGAAATCTTGCCTCAAGTCTACAAAAGTTTATATTGAAGGAAGGAAATAACCTATATAGAATTTCTTCCTGTACAGACACAAATATATTGACTAATAATTTTTATATTTTTTAAATCTCCTCCGAGAGGTGGGTAGTTTCCGTTTATTAAGTTGAAGCAGATCATTTACTTCTCTGGGAAGATATAAGCCCCTATTGCCACTTGTAACAGCAATCTTGGCGAAAAAAATCAGTAACCTGATTAGCTTCTCTATAGCAGTGACTGAAAAGAACCTCATGTCCTCTTTAAGTGTTTGAGGTAGCTTTCAGACAATGTGCTCGACTTTCAAGTTGCAAGAGTCCTCTTTGATCAGCATATGAGTTATCACTAGAGAGTCAAGTTCAACGTGAATTCTAGAAAAACCATTTTGGATAGATCATCTATTGGTGTTTTTGGAAGTTGGATAGTTATTTGAGGTCTAGTGGGGTAATTAGTAGGATATAATGTGGAGAACCTGTCATAGTAGTTACATGAGTTACTAAGAATAATGACACCACTTTCTCCATTATATACCCGTTGATTATTATGCACGTTAATATTTTTATTTGACGGTTAAAACGAGTAGGGGAATTTTGGTGTTTATGTACATTTTAATACTAAATAAAATTATTAAAGTGCATGTCATGATAATTAGGGGCATAAAGTGTAAAAAGTGGTGTTATAAACTGTCATTATTCTTTGTAACTCATGTAGCCACAATGACATGTTCTCCACATTATCCTACTAATTACTCCACTACACCTCAAATAACTATCCTTTTTCTTGACATTTACTTGTGCAAGAAATCCACACATGTATAAAGGATGTTTCTTCTTTGTATTGTAATATATGAAAAATATGAGAGGTGGATGAGAAGTATTATGTTGTGTTTATATTTTGAATTAGTGTAGTGAAAGAGAGTTGAATGAAAGAAAAATATTCTAGGCATTTGACCATGAAAACAAAAAAATTCACTTTATTTGAAATTTCCAAAGTTGAAGTTGTGTTTGGTCATAGTTTTTGCAGTTAATATTTAGAATTTAAATGTATTTTTTAATATAAATATTATTTGAACATGGAATATAATTTAATTAGCGTTATATAATGAATCTCTGTTAGGATTTTTTTGAAAAAAATAAGTTCAGAAATGAAAAAAGTAAAAGTGAAAACAAGGTTTTTGTTGTTTTCCAAATTTCAAATACAACTTCAAGTTGTATTTGGAATTTTTCATGGCCAAACACTTTTCAAATAAGCTGAAATAATATTTTGGAAAAAAGTAAATAATATTCATGACAAAATTAACTTATGCACTATACAAATGAGAGTAATTTTATGTACAAGGAAGTTGTTCTTTGATGGAGCTTTGGACTCTACAACAGTTCAACTACAAGGAGTTCGCCTTCTGGGTTGAGCTCGTCGCACGGGCTTGGTGCGGGTTACCTCTCCTATGTGGTTTGCGAGCTATTGTATTGGAGTGATAGTTTCTACCCGTGCGCATCCAAAGGGTAGCGGCTGCGAGTTTCCCTTGTAAAAAAAAATGCATATGTTTTTTTTAAAGAAAATTTTATTCAGTTTTTTTTTTTTTTTTGAGAACACGGGAAGACAATTTTTAGTCCATATTTTTATACTTAGTTTTTTGATATTTTAACTATTTGAGTAGGTATTTTCGATGATTATATGAAACATCTTGAGTAGGCCTTGTGCTGAGGTGAAATATGTTTTGGCTTATTTAAAGTAAAAGTTAGCAAATCACATGGTCTTGGTGCTATGGTTTTACTAAAATGTTATTTTTTTTCTTAATGCTCATTCAGTTTGGAGGGGATGTTACAACCAGAACGGATTAGTCAATGTTCTTTTCTATTTAACGTGGCTCTTAATCTGATAACAGGGTTTTCCTAGTAATTAACGAGGTTTTCAAAACCTTGGTATTAACTTCTTATGATAAATACACAAGCAAAGCCCTACAGCATATCCTGAAGATGTTCAGCTACTACCTCACTGATTCTCTACTCTTTAGTTTCACTTCCAACAGATCACAACCAGCCATTTTGCAACTTAATGCAGTCCTTCATTTTTCTGTGTGTTACAATTTACTCTTCTGTCAAAACAATGTGACATTGTAGGGCAACTTTTTGTATGAATCCTTCGTAATTAAACTGAACATACTAAAAAGTTGGATGTACTGGTTAGATCTATACACGTGTGTCATATTTGTAGACCATTTCTATTCTCCGATGCTCTTCTGCTGTCTACTCTCCCTGGTGTTCCCAAATCTCTTACCACACTGTTTAACACCAGTTCCTATGTTACTTCATTTTTAATGCCTTTGTTCCCGCAGTGTTGTAACTTTATTCTCAGAATCCATGGGTCTCATCATGTCTACCAGCAACATCAAAAAATTCTCTCAAAGCCAACATTCTAGTATGCTGTCTTTGGTTCTTTAATGATACAAGCTTTACAAAGAACCTTATCAAGGAATAGAATATCAAATCAAACTTCACACAGAAATACAAGGAAAAGACGGTCCTGAAATTCTTGTGCCTGATCTGTCATTAACTGGAGGTTTTTGTCTTAAAAAGAGTACAGCTTTTGTTTTACCTTTTGCTATTTTGGTTATTTTTTTAAATGAATAAACATGAGAAAGCTATCACATGCCTGTCATTTTTCAGTTATATTTTACTGGTTAGTACGCTGCTGTATAAGACCGAGTGTCGGACTGGACTACCCAGTAAACTTGGACTACTTTCTCAAGTTTTACTCATCTCGAGAAAACTTATCAGGGCACCATTTGGATTGGACTGCAAAAACTAGTTTTGAATATGACAGCTAATTACCTTTGCTTGTCTTTCCTATGTCATTTTACAAGTTGTGATCTGTGTTATTTTCATAAAAAATGTTACATCCCTTTCAGTTTATCATTCTAATGTTGTATTATACGAATCAGGTGTTTGGTTTGGACAAACGGTATTGGTTCATTCCTGCTTACTCTGAAGAAGATTTAAGACGGATACCTGCTCTTCACGGTCTTGAATACCCATCAAAGCCTGACCTTGATGCCCAAGAATAATCATGATGTGCATACCGAACATAAGTTTCGTTCTTTGTAACAAAATATGCAGCGCCTCAGGATTTCAACTGATTAACCGGCTTTAACTACATTGGACTGGACCTTTGCATGTACTCGTAATATGCAGAGCAACAACACAAGAATATGAAGAGTCTGAGCAGGCGAACAACTTGTGGATTGGAGCAAAGGCTGGCATTTCGTACTACGTTGATATGTCCATTTCATGATTTTTCAATTTCTATGTGAAATTAATATTCTGTAACATAAAAATGATGCTGATTTTCACGTCTAACCGCAGTGTTCTTGTAGATTAGATCTCTGAAGATTCTCCACTCGAAAACATTGATTTCCTGATAAAAGAAGTGCAGATCAATTCTGTGATGATTGTTCTTAGCTTTGTTGAAATGGTGACTATGCCATCAGAAATGTTCACAAATCACAGTTATGAGTTCAATTACTTTCTGGTGGGGTTATTTATTTTGTCTCAAATATACTGGAGGAAAGTATACTATCTGAAATTTTGGATTATAGGAACTCCCAAATATTTTTTTCAACAATACAGGGTTTAATCATTTAACTCTTATATTTGGTACTGCCAAAAATATAGTAATATGCATCCCCCGTCATACTTAAATGAAGGTTAGCATCATGAACAAAAATGAACACATGGGTAGGGGTGAATTCAATATTTGAAGATATTTGAAGGAGATTATTAATCTTTAACATAATCATGTTAATTACTAGTTACAAAATTTAGCATACAACTCTCTTAAACTTAAAAAATGTGAAAAATTATGAGCAAAGTATAAACTTAATCTTTAACATAATCATGTTAATTACTAGTTACAAAATTTAGCATACAACTCCTCTTAAACTTAAAAAATGTGAAAAATTATGAGCAAAGTATAAACTTCAAAATAAACAAATGTCAGTAGTTTAGTACTAATACAACAAAAGTAGATCATCTATTCATACTTGACACCGACACACTTTCCTATTTTTAAAACAGGCAATGATAATATCGTTATTTATATTTACAAATATGTCCTTTGATGTACAAGCAGACAAATCACATCGTTCCTTTCAAAACACACAAAAAATACGCAATATGAAGTCATACCCTAAAAGAGAACTTGCCATTTTGCGAACAAAGACATAATCTTGAAACAAAAAAAATGTTTAGCATAATGAAATTTAAAGTAATATGATATTGTCTTGTAATATGCACATTCTGTAAATTCAAAATGATCAAATGTCATTGATTTAGTAATAATATAACAAAAGTAGATCATTTATTCATATCTTTCATATTTATTCATCCATTCATAGTTTTTCATATTCGGAAAAGTAGTCAATCATACAATATTCTATTTACAAATAGTCAATCATACAGTATCATATTTACAAATATGTCATCTCGATATAACAAATTAAACAATCACATCATTCCTTTCATAGCACATCATAAAATCAACGAAATCAGTTACAAGAATTATCAATAAAATACTAAAAACTAGCACCACCATACTTAAACACTAAATCTCATAAATCAAGCTGTCAAAACAACATATATATAATCCTATTTCCATTAAATCAATGCTAACAATCACTTCACCTATGAATTACCAGAAACACACATGTAGTCATTATAAGCTCAAAATAATGAAATTATGACTACATTGATCACACTTGTATAGCCTCTTTATCTCACACAGTCACTCATTTATACACACATGCGAAGGACTTTAATCTACTAGTCGTAACCTGCAATAAATTCTAGATTTTCATGTACCTACCAGCGTAGTACCCGATCTATCACATAATCACTCGTCCGTGATCTCATATCAGATTCGAACCACTCATCAATAATATGTATATTCTCAAATCTCTCAACATATCTCAGTATATTCTTAGTTCTGTTGTCTCTTAGGACAACAATAACAAATAGAAATGAATATTACAAGTGCACACCACGATCAAAAGTCATTTAAATACAAAATTCAACAATTTAACACCTTACTCATACAAACTTTGTCTACCAACAATAATGAACCACAAATTATGTTTGAAGAGCAATCAAACATACAAGTGACTAATCAAAATCTAACTCCAAATAAAGCATAATCAGTTATTACTCCACATACATTATCACATCGAAAAAACGTCCATCGAGTTATGGGTAGAAAACCCAATCATGATTAAAGTCCTTAATTTTTATAAATCCTCACATTCTTACCATGTTGCCGGACAAATTATCAACACTACCTTCTAATCGACAACTAACGGTTGAAAATGAAGTGGGTGTTTGAAGATTATTGTTTAATTTCAAAAATATTGATAGTTACTAACATCCTAGGTATAATTGTTTCTTTGCCTTTTATGATATGTGGCTAAGACCCTAAGTTCTAGGGGTGTGATTATGGGGTCGAGTGTTAGATTTAAATTAGTGGGTCTTTTTCCTTGCTATGTTTTAATACTGTTCAACCATGGATTTGAGTTGTTTATCATGCATGAGCTTAATTTAGGGGTTAATGTGACCAACTTAATCCTACTCTAGATCTCGAATTGGTGCTTCAAAAGGACCGATAGGAGAGGGTAATTAACTCAATGTGTGCAACTTAGATGATTTTAGTTGCAAAAGCAAGGTATTAGGTTGATTTGTGAAGTACATAGATGAGACTGAAAGCAAATTCTACGAACTAATGCTATGAGATTGAAAAAAGATTATTGTTACAAATGATTACACAACTTATTCATGGTTGTTGAGATTTACCCCTAGTTAACATCAATGCAATCCCGCACACTCCTAGATTCAATCTAAATTTGTCTAAATCCCTGTTTTCTTTAATAAGTTCATATCCAATTCCAAATTTTCGTGATTAAATTTGGTGGAATAATCCACCCTCTTGCTTCAATTGCTACAATGAATTAGTCGTATTTTATTTTCCTCTTTTGAATTCTTATCCTTAGAGCACTCCTTGTTGGATTTGACCCCGACTCTTTATTGAGTAATTTTATTGACAATGACCACTTACTCTTCTAATCGTTATGGAGAGTAATTTGAGTGCTATTAAAATTCCCTACCGGGAGCAATTCATTGCTACAAGGGCGATAAACACAACCGAAAGCATCTAGGGTATAAACCTAGCCTAAGACCTCAAGTATCAATCCTTACAAGGATAAACATAATCATCTATACCATAAGCGAGCCTACAAGTCTAAACTAAGGATGCCCACACCTACAGAAGGTCTGAAGCTCCTACAGAATTAAAAAAAAAAAATTTGAATAACAAGAGGGAAGCTAAATACCAGGGATATACAATCCAAAATCACATAAAATATATACTAAGTATTATCTAAGAAGCTAAATCGAGAAAGTAAACCGAAGCTTACCTCAAAGCTGATTGCATGCTTTGAATCCAATACATAAGAGCTATCTTATTCCAAAACATTGTCATACCATTATGATATTCATCACAACATCATTATCGATATTTAGACACTAAATTTGCAATAATTGGAAACATATAAAAAAATCGAGTTAAAACGAAAAATGTGGGACACACACTGACAATTCCAAACTTAACTCCATATAGAAGTCCTAAATGAATAAGCGATCTTGTGTCCCAAACTGGACTCAATTTCATGCCCGTAAAAGCCTAAACAAACACATGCATATATATATGGGAAAATTACTGGCAAACATTCCTAAGTAATTATATAATAAGGGTATAGTTTAATTTATTTACTTTTTATAATGATTATATAATAAGGGTATAGTTTAATTTATTTACTTTTTATAATGATAATTTTTTTTTTGCTATAACTAATGGGGTCCACCACTTATTCCTAAACCAGTAGTATAAAAACCTTTTTTTTAATTTTGTATATAATTTTATACAAATCAATATTATCTCTCCTATTCATATTCCACCTTTTTCTCCTATAATTAATACTTTTATCCGATTTTGAATTTCAAATTGGCAAAAAAAATCACTTTCTCCCTCCGAAATTGAATTCAACTTTCGCAGGTAACCCCTAAAATCTAGGCGTGTATCAATTATTTTTATTTTTTCCTTATTCAACAATTATATATGTATTTTGTTTCTTACTTTTTTCATATTTTTTTGTTGAAATAATCAATCATTCTTATTAGATTATAAATTCTTCAAAATCGAAATGGATGAATTATCTTCACCTATGAGGATTACCAGAGGTATTTCATTGCATGTCAATTTTGTTGACAATTTACTTTCGTTTTTAATGGGTTTAACTCAAGATTTTGGGGTTGATGTAGCGTCTATGACAAAATCCAAACAAGTTCAAGATAAACAATCAAAGGAAGAATTGAGATCCAAGAAAAAAAAAGACCCAATGACAGTTCAAAAAGTTGTTAACAATGTCATAGCTAGAGGAGAGTGAATCTGTTATTCGATTAGTTTATACAAATTATTAAAGTTATGTATATAATGACTAGTATACTAAGTTAATAGGGGGTAGTAGTGAATTATATATTAAAGGCTTCCTATTATATTTGTTTTTGTATATATATACAAAAATCAATTGTATTTAGTTATAGGAATATCCCTAATTTATAATTGTATATTATAATTTTATGTTTTAGTAGTTACATACAAAATACTGGAGTTAAGTATACATTAAGTTTGTATATTAATGTAGTATATACAAAGTCGTTTAGACAAATTACAAAGTTATGTATATAGTGAGTTGTATATTAAGGTAATATATACAAAGTATTATAAAACAATTCTTAATTGTATATTTTATTAGTTGTATATCAATTACTAAAGTTAAGTATATAGTGGGTTGTATATTAAGATAATATATACAAAGTCTTATGAGGCAATATCTATTTGTATACTAAACATGCAATATACTATATACAATTACGTGAATACAAAATTTACTTAAATAAATAATTTTTTGTATATATCAAACTTTAAAAGTTCATACAAACCATAATATACAGATTATTTAAGAAAAGGCAGGACAATCGTAACCCTAGAAATCTCGTAGTACGACTTGAAAAAGAATGGATGAAAATTCTAAATTTTGAAATCAGTTTGTTTTGAGTGATTATAGGAGAAAATAAGGTAAGGAATTATGAACAGATAGAAGGACTTATTTTTTTTTGAAAAAAAATTGAATTTGAACATTTACCTTAAATTATGACATTATCTAAATTTATTGTTAGCATATTTAACGCTTCAGTTACAAACCACTTTTTTTAAAATAAAATTGTATAAATAAAAAACAAAAGAAATGTTATATACAAAATTAAAGATACCTAAATAACTAAACTATACCCATAGAATGTAATTTGGTAAACTATACCCATATAATGTTATTTAATCAATTAAGTTTGCCATATATGAAATTTTCCCTATATATATATTTACCATAAAAGAACACCTAAGAGAGTTGGGCAGCTCCTTAATTTGGAGCAGGAATTACCTCAACCAAAGAGACCCCGACACTTCCCGACCACGCTAACACGTAACCACGATCAAAGCGAACCTCCAACACTTAGGATTGATTTGAAGCTCCCTAGCTCCCAAAATTTCCAAAACAAATGTTGATGTCGAGCTGTTTGGAAAACTGGTCTTATTTAAAAAGCTAGTCCCAACAACCCATTGTGATCGTGGAGCCCGAGGCTTGAGGTCGTGACCAACTCGATAAAAACCCACTACAAACATGGAGAAAGCCTCAAGAATGTGGAGTGTCAGTTAGCCTGACCTCCGCGAATGCGAAAGGCTTTGTTAGGATCGAAAATAGTTAGTTTTAATGCAGAAGCTAGCTAAGTAAACCTCAAAACACCACGAGTAAGAAGACAAATGAGAAATATATCAAAAGACACAAAGATTTAACGTGGTTTGATCAATCAACCTACGCTCATAAAGGATATGAGTAATCCACTACATAAACATGAGAGTAAAAAATAGAGAGAGAAACAACCTCAACTAATTCACTCAGAATACATGGGAGGTTAACTCAAGTGATAACGTATCAAACTCGTGACCCGCAAATTCTCCCCCTAATCAAAACTCTCAAAGCCCTTAAGACTATATTATTAATGCTGATTAAGTTAGAAGGAACAAGCCTATATTCATAGAGTCCTAAACCTTTTTCCTACCATAAAAGGACTAGCCATTCGAAAACCTTTTCTTAAAAGGAAAACCTATTTATGGTAAGAAATTCAGGGCAAATAAAACTCAATAAATCTCCTCCTTCCCTTGAATTCTAAGAAAATAAATTTATCCACCTTCTTCACATAATCTTTTGGATCTTGCATCTCTTCTCCATAATATCCTCCATCAATGTAACGATATAAAAATTTTTGAATAAATAGGTACTTAAGGTGATTTAATTATTAATTAAAATTTTAAAATTTTAAGGGCATAATTGTCCTTTCACGTATTAATTAAAATAAATCAGAATTGTATTAATCTAATTTATATCCTATTTGACTAAGTCTTGAATTTAGTCTCCTAATCCTAATAACACACACACTCTCTCTCTCTCTCTCTCACGTTCTCCATATGTCTCTCTCACATTGGTTTCTGCCAAAAATAATTTTAAGAACTGAAAATACATCAAGAGTTATTCACACTTGAAGAACTCACAAGAATTTTTAACTAAAAGACAAAGTAAACAAAATGTCAAGGCTAAGAGAGGTTCGTCGAGTGACGTGTAAATTGAAGTAAATTGGGCGTGATTTGGAGGAGTTTCCGGACAACAATCCACTCTTGAACAATATCAAAAGGTATGGGTTTCTCTCATGGAATTCTTCTCCAAGAGTACTTTCTTTCAAGCGTTTCTTAAACTCTTGAAACTACGGTTGTTCCCTTCGTATGTCCTTGTCCTTAGTTCCCTAACGAATTTGTAGGAGGGGTATGTTGTGCTGCTAGATTTTTGCATGAATGATGTGTTTAAATTAAATACGAATGTGTTTATGTGCGGAAAATCACAATAATTATCATCAAAATATGACCGAAAAAGTTGATGTATAGGTATGTATAGGGCAGTGTTTTAGTCACTGTTTTGGGGTGTATAAGTTGTGTATTTATTGTGTATTTTATGTGTGTAATGGGTGTACAATGTGATGTTCATAATGATGAAGTATAGTGAATTGAATAACCATCTTATAGCTATTAAACTTATGAAAAAAATGCACCTAAAAATGGTTGGAGAAGGACAAAATTTTCCAGATTTTTGTACCCTTCAAAAGTCTCAAATTCTGAGTTTTTAAAATAAAATAAATTAAGTGAGGTCAATGGGAATCGAACCCAAGACCTCATCTGTGAAAGAAACTGGAAAAAAAAATTATAATAAGTGAGGCTTGCAGGGATCGAACCCAGGACCTCACTACAGCATGCTTAAAAAAAATAAGGAAGGGGCTAAGGGGAATCGAACCCCTTAACTTCTGGTTCGCTGGAAAAAAAAAAGAAAGGAAAAGAAATGGGGGCTAAGGGGAATCGAACCCCTTAGCTACTGGTTTCGCTGGGAAGAAAAAAAAGGAGAAAAAGAAATGGGGGCTGGGGGAATCGAACATGAGACCTGGGGGAAGAGGAGAAGGGAATAAATCCGGTAATTTAAATGATAGGCGTGGGATTCGAACCCACGACCTCCATGTGCGCGCGAGAGAAAGAAGAAAATGGGATGAAATAAAACGTGAGGTGTGGGAATTGTACCCACGACCTCAAGGACAGGAGCAGCGTACTAAAATAAATAAAAAAATAGAGGGGTTGTGGGGGTTCGAACCCACCACCTCACAACCTCCTCTTCTGCGAAAAATAGAGGAAAATAAGGGGGTTGTGGGGGTTCGAGCCCACAACCTCCCTAATGAAGCGAATTTAATTAAAAAAAAGAAGAAAAAAAGAAGATTTAAATTGGAATTCTAATTAAAATAGAAAATTGATTCTTTCATGTAAATATTGAGATTTAAATTAGAATTCTAAATAAAGTAGAAAATTAATTCTTTTATTTAAATATTGAGATTTAAATTAGAATTCTAATTAAAATAGAAAATTAATTCTTTCATGTAAATATTGAGATTTAATTCAAAATTCTAATTAAAATAGAAAATTTACCATTTCATGTAAATGTTTAGATTTAATTAAGAATCCTAATTAAAATGGAAAATTTATTCTTTCATGTAAATGTTGAGATTTAAATTTAGAATTCTAATTAAAAATAGAAAATTTATTCTTCCGTGTAAATGGTGAGATTTAATTTAGAGTTCTAATGTTATGAATATTAGAAATAAAATCAATGAAAAAAATATAAATGATATCCCAGTGATTCAAGAATTGGGTTCCCTTGCCCAAACTTCCGTATTGATACATAAGTCATACGTGAGTAAAATATCCAAGAGTAATTCCATCTATTTAGATCAAAAATCAAGATCTTGGCATATATGCAAGATACATAATTCTTGCAATACATAATCTTATGAAAGTAAGAATCACTTAGCGAACTATGAATGAAGCCCCATGACTTATATGTATAGACACATAAGTCTAACATACGTTCAAAAATTAAGTGAACCTAAGATGTACATAATGAAATGATGAACCTTATGAGGGTGAAGTACAAGTGTAAGATACATTAAATGGCCAAGTGCATTGGCATATGATGAGATGAACTATGAAATGAAGAAATGAACATTCACGTAATAAGAGGTGAGTAACTATGAAAAACAAAGGTGCTAATAATGAAGAATGTGGTGACAATCATGATGTGAGGCTAATGTATATGATGAGAGAAATCTCAAATGAGCCTAAGTAAATGATACCAATACGTACTCACCAATGAGAGCGTAAGATAATAAAGAAACCAGTCTCTATGAATACTCTAATGAAAATATTGAGTTTAAAACACTTAATACTAATGATGAGATGAGAAATCATCTATTGAGCTATGATGTCCTCATACTAGATGCCAACTTCCATGATGTATGAGTTGAATGTAATGGAACTTTATACTGAGCACCGATAGGCTAGCTATGAGCGGTGATACCTTCTTTTGGGAAGGGCGGAGGTTCATGTAACTCTCATGAGATGAGACTGTTCGTCTTGCCGGGTGATATACCGTGGTTTCACGGTATTATTAATACTTTTTTCCTTAAGTTTAGTGTGTCCAAAAGCCTTTTTGTGCTAATTTTTATATAAGTTTCTCTTTATTTGTAGGAAAGTTCTCTAAAAGATGAATGCGGAGGTTTTTGAGCAAGAAATATAGAAAAGTACAACCTACAGAGCTTGTGACGGTCCGTCATGCTCATGACGGTCTGTAGGTGGCATCGTAGTGCAGCTGCTGAAGGAAGATGGAAAAGTCTGACCAAGTGTGAGGTTACGGAAAGCGTGACGAACCGTCGTAGCCATGACGGTCCGTTCTGCTGGTTCGTCATGAAGATCAGAGAAGTAGTCCCAGTACACAAATTCCAAGAGTTCAAGTGTTTTGGAATGGAGACCCTCGACGGACCGTTGTGCCTGTGACGATCCGTCATTCCTTCCCTCGAGGGTAATGAAGAGAGCAGCAAAAGAAATTACACAAGTATGGGACGACGGAGTCCATGACGGTCCATCGTGATCACGACATTCCGTCACGAGGTCTGTCTATCCAGCCGTGTTTTGACAGATTTCCATCAAATAGAGTCCTTATATAATTAGGTTTTTATTTTTTTTTATAAATAGTTCGAAAAACCTCATTTTTCAGGTTAGACTCTTGAATATTTTTAGACTCTTTGTTAGACTCTTGAATATTTTTAGACTCTTTGTTAGACTTTTGGTGATTACTATTACACTTTTGAAGAATCTTTAATCTTCAATTAATTTTAGCAATTGATTGTTGGTGATTTTGGTTGATTAATCAAGTGAACTTTGATATACCGTGGTTTAACGGTATTATTAATACGTTTTCCTTAAGTTTAGTGTGTCCAAAAGCCTTTTTGTACTAATTTTTTTATATAAGTTTCTCTTTGTTTTGCAGGAAATCTGTCCAAAGCTGAATGCAGAGATTTTGAGCGAAGAACTGCAGAAGAGACCACCTACAGAGCTTACGACGGTCCGTAGGTGGCAGCGTAGTGCAGATGCTGAAGGAAGATTGGGAAGTCTGACCAAGTGTGGGATTACGAAGCTTGTGGCGGTCCGTCGTTGCTATGACGGTCCGTCCTGCAGGTTCGTCGTGAAGTTCAGAGAAGTGATCCAAGTACTCAGATTCCAAGGGTTGAAGTGTTTTGGAACGAAGACCCTCGACGGACCGTTGTGCCTATGACGGTCCGTCATACTTGCCGTCGAGGGGAATGAAGAGAGAAGCAGAAGAAATTGCACAAGTATGGGACGACGGAGTCCACGACGGTTCGTCGTGACCACGACGATCCGTCGCGAGGTCCGTCGACCCAGCCGCGTTATGGCAGATTTCCAGCAATTAGAATCCATGTTTAATTAGGTTTTTGTTTTTTTATAAATAGTTCAAAAAACCTCATTTTTGAGGTTAGACTTCGTATTGTTAGACTCCGTATTGTTAGACTCTGTATTTTTAGACTCTATGAGATTAGACATCAGATTTTTAGACTTTGTGTATTAGTGTTGGATTTTGAGATTCTTGCAAGTGAATTTTGGATATTAATCAAGCAAACTTTGGATTTTATTCTTTCTCATTGAAGTAAGTACATGAATTCGTATTTAATATATTTGAATATTGTGTTTATGGCTATGAGTAACTAAACTCCATAACTAGGGTTGTGGGAACCATAGGCAAATAATGAGATAAACCCTAAATAAAATAACAATTCTAGATTAGTGTCTTGCATGTATTAATAATTCTTTCGCTTAAAAGTCTTTTTAACGGATGACCAACGTTAGAACTCGCCTTAATGCTACTTGCCAGACCAAGGAGGTAGATAATAGGAAAAGAATTATTAACATAGATTTAATATATACACTAGTATTGATTGGTACGAGGTAACAACTTAGTCAAATATCGAATACGATGCTTAATATGAGGTAAGGATAAGGGTTAGGATAGCAACACATGTAGCCATACCAAGGTGCGGAGTGAGATTTTCTAGATGCCAGACCAAGGATTTAGAAATACATAACTTATCACTTTGCATGCAAGATACTAGGAAAGAATTGTTATAGTTGGAGTTATCAAGCTATGAACCTGTGGGGAACACGTAAACCCTAATTACTTTGATTAATTGACTAAAACCCAACATTCAAAGCTGTTAAGTGTCTCTTTCAAGTTCGTTATTTATTTTCACTTATATAGAAATAGAGACCCCCCTTTATTGTTTTTACTTTCCAAGGAAGTCATTAACCAAACAATAGTAATAATAGGTTGAAGTTAAGTCTAGACTATTTTCCTCGTGGGAACGATCCCAACCTCACTAGTTGAGTTATTTACTTGACACGACCGCTTTACTTCTTATTTGAGAAGTAAGTTTGAGCGTATCAAATTTTGGTGCCGCTGCCGGGGAAGCTCAAGTCTAAATAGACTGGCCCCTACTTGATTACCCAAGTATTCCCTCATGGAGCAGTTGAGTTAAAAGCCAAGGAGGGAGTACAATTTAAGAGGAATAGATATAGAATAAAACTCTATTTTGGGCATAAAGCATCGGGGAATAAAGTGATAAAGGCATACCATCTTGATGAAGTCTGAGTAATCAAGGGTCCCCAGTCGTGCCGCGACATTAAATCAAGCGCTTGTTGGGAGGCGACCCAATACTTATAGTCTTTTTAGTAATGGTAGCATTTTTTTACTAATGGGTTTTAAATTTGCAGGCACATCACCAGGAAATTCTGCAGAAAATTACTCTGCAGCAGTCACTGACGGACACATCGACAGACCGTTGCGCCTGCGACGGACCGTTGTATGCATCCGTCGTACTAGGTACGTTTTTCTGCTATTTTGAAACTAGGGAACACACGACGGAACCAACGACGGGTCATTACAACTGCGACGGACCATCGTCGGTGAACCGTCGCATGATTTATGAGTTATACCCGACCCGACCTGACCCGACCTGACCCCTTTTCAAAATCAGACCGTTTAAACCCCTCCAAGCCCTCATTTCACCCCATTCCTTCATTATTCCTCTCATCTCCCCTCTCTTTTCAACTTCCACATTCTCTCAACCACCGATCATTGCCCTCTCACAATTCTCCAAAGCTCTAAAGTGTTATCTACTAGTGAAAACTGCTACTGTGAGTGTCTACCTTGCCACCGAGTACTTGTGCATTTGTTTTTCTCCATTTCTAAGGTACGTGTCCCTAAATTTATACTCATTTATTGTGCCTTTTTGTTTACTAGTTAGTATTATGCTTAGTTCCTCTTCGTATGTTGTTTACTTTAGACGATTCTCTCTAACCTAGGTTACAAATGTTAGAAATTGCCATGTTTACCACCTTAGACATAGGTTCTTTTGCATTGCTAGTTTCCTAGGTAGTTGGGTTAGACACATGTAGGTCCAAAACCCTACAAGGTTGATGTGGGTTCATCGGGGATGCTTAGGGTACCCTTAGTTCTGTCACTGTCATTCAGAACGAGAACTCGATGACGGACCGTCGTAGGGTCCGTTGCAAAAGCCCAAGCACCCCTGTCCCAACGGACACATGTGACGGATCATCATACTCGCGACGGTCCGTCCTGCACAACCATCATGCTAGACAGAGACCCTGTTTCTAAGGGTCTCTCATTTTTTTCCCAAGTGTTCCCCAACGGACACATGTGACGGACCGTCGTCTTCAAAACGGTCCATCCTGCACAACCGTTCTGGTTGTCTGAGACCCTATTTCTAAGGGTCTCTAATTTTTTTTCTAAGTGTCCTTCAACGGACACATGTGACGGACCGTCGTACCCACGACGGTCTGTCCTGCATAACCGTCATGACGGTCAGAGACCCCTCTCCTAAGGGTCTCCATTTTTTTTCTCAAGTGTCCTACGATGGACATCTACGACGGGTCGTCGTACCTGTGACGGTCCGTCCTTCACATACCGTCATGCTAGTCAGAGACTCTCCTTCAGGGTTCTCTATATATAAATAGTCCAAGTAAAACACGACGGACCTCACGACGGTCCGTCATAGTCACGACGAGCCGTCACCTAGCCCGTCGTGTGTCACTACTTCTACAGCAACGACATACTCTTTTTAATGTTTTATGTCGTATGGTTTCGCTTGTCTTGTTTGTCATTACTCGTACTAATATTGATCCTTTGCAGGTACTATCTACTATGACACCCAAGCAAGACCGAATCTATGCACGCGGGCGATCAAAGTCTGTCGCCCCATCTGCACGCATGATCATCAGCTCTGATGATGAGCGGGACCCTGAGTATGTGCCCCCAGGTACTTCCACACCTTCCCGTGCTGCACGTGCTCCAAGAGCCACACCCAAAAAGGTGGCGTCCGGCGTAGTCACTGCCTCCCAGTCTGATGAGGAGCGCACACTGACCGGCACACCCTCTGGGTCAGCCACAAATGAGGAATGAGCGTCTGGCTCCTTAGGAGTATCCTGGTCCGAGGAAGCCTCTGGCTATGCTGAGGTTCCCGCACCCGTCACTGTTGCAGTGTCGGCCTCGTCTGATGAGGCTTAAAGTTCAGACTCTACGTCCGGCTCATCAGCTCAGGTCCCCACTCTAGCCACTGACCAGCCCAACCGGTGGTGTGTCGACGGGCAGTTTCAAGTCTACTCTGACGCCAAGTTCCTGACTGATAAAGGAGTTATGACTCGAACACTCACTTTGGAGTGGCGGGTACTTACAGGGAGTCTCCCAACGATGACGGAGATCCATAACCTCTTCACCAGGCATCGCTTGGAGTGGACCGCACGTCCGTTGGGACGATACAGCAAGGAAATGGTCCAAGTGTTCTACGCATCCTACGTAGCGACTCTCCGATCACAGATTGATAGGCGGGCTGCCCCCGTTAAACAGGCCCCACTCGAGCAGTTCCGAGTTCGGGGTGTGCAGGTTGACATTTCCCTGCCAGCCATCTGCCGGTTTCTATACAGCGAGAGTATTGATGCTACTCGGACCCCCTCACTGCCGAGTTTGACTACCGTTGGCAGATAGTAAAGGATGGCCAGTTCTTGCGCGAGCCAACACTGAGAGAGACCACCAAGAGGTGGATGGCCCTGCACCTGTCAGTAGATGGAGAGGGTGCCGATTGGGTGACTGAGCCGAAGGGGGCCATCAAGAAGGCCAACCTCACATTCACAGCAAAGTTCTTGTGGCTGCTTGTCCGTCACTTCCTTTCCCCCACAGCTGCTGATAACATCGTTACCTAGGATCGAGCAGTGTTGATGGCGCTGATGATAGATGGATTCGAGGTGGACTTCGCATGGCTTCTCCAGGCCGTCATGCACGAGAGGGAATTCAAGGTCACTACTACCTACCCTTTTTGCGTGCATGATCTTTGCCCTTTGCAGGTACGCAAGTGTGCCCATATGGCACGTAGATAAGCTTAAGACCCCACAGGGCACTGTAGACGTCAGCCTCATCAGATACGAGGCCAATGAGTTGGCTCCACGCAGAGGGCCCCGTCCAGAGCTGCCCCCACTTACTGATGATCTTGCTGATACGGTAGCCCAGGCCCGCACAGCTACACAGGCGTCCACTGACACTACCCTGGTCGAGTCTATCCGGGTAGTAGCACAGCCCCGAGCTCCTCTCGCACAGCCCCTCTACCGGCACTGGTCCCGCTTGCAAGGGTCCAAAAACTAGAGGCACAAATGGCCACTCTTCTGCATCATATCCAGCCGTGGATGCAGAGGTCGATTACTGAGTCCGAAAAGCGTCTAGAGAGGAAGATAATGCAGTTTACAGAGCGAAAGATCGCTGAGGTTAACCAGCGCCTGGACGCCTTTGAGTTGAGAGTGCTAGCCCGACCAGCCCCTCCGGTGGATGTGTCGACTCTTCAGGCTGCAGTCAACAATCTTCGTGCAGACATCGACACGATCTTAGAGGCTAGGGTGCCAGAGTCTGAGGCCCCTTCTGTCGAGCCTGCTGAGGACACCGTGTTGGCGACCCTTTTTGCTACTTCTGACATTCCACCACCTCCCCCTCGAGAGAGTGCCAAGAGGAGTAGGGTCGAGCAGAGGACGAGGCGCGAGCACGGAAGAAGGAGCGCCGAGATATAGAGGCTGGGAGGAGAGCCTCCCTTGCTGAGGAGGAGGCGAACCAAATGAGAGCATCTGAGTTAGCGGCTGGGGCGTCTAGCTCCCGCACTGTGGAGATAGCAGGAGGCAATATTGATGGTGCGGTTGTTGCTGAGGACACCACTGAGGGTGTCTAGATTGCAGAGGATGTGGGTTCCGGGGAACCGGACCCACCATCTTGCTGATCGACGGCGCTTTGCACCACAGGTTTGCTTCACCTACCACTCTTGTATTTAGATTTTTATGCATTGGGGACAATTGCATGCCTTTTTGTTGGGGGTGGGGTAAATGGATAGTGAGTGTTAGGCTGAAGTCTGAGTAGCCCAATTTACTATCCTCTTTTGGGGTTTTCTTGCCTGTGTTCTTTTCCAAAAGACTGATTACTTTTTCTGTTGAACCGACATGTTTATATCTTTTGTACATAGGTTAAGTCTGAAGCATGATGGCTAAAATGATATCCTGATAAACTGGAAAATAATGTATGACTAGGCATAGTAACTGAAAAATTGTGTGGATCTAAGTATGAAACAGAGTTACACCATTGCATTACCCTAAGTCTTAAATTTGAACTAGGTGTCTGATAATCTGGTATAGTGATGAGATGTCAAGTGAGTGTGAGGAAATTCGAATAGTC
This sequence comes from Solanum lycopersicum, assembly GCF_036512215.1. Taxonomy (NCBI): domain Eukaryota; kingdom Viridiplantae; phylum Streptophyta; class Magnoliopsida; order Solanales; family Solanaceae; genus Solanum; species Solanum lycopersicum. Next base: position 7,062,548 of record NC_090809.1, read on the forward strand.
CACTATTGGTACTGAGCTAGAACTTGCCTGGTTAGTCCTGCAAAAAGTAAGCTGTAATAGACAATTAGGAAAGGATCATAGACCTTTATTCAATATAGCCCATTTCTAGCCTAAAGAAAAGAAACCAAATGAAATTTACCCTTCTTTGATCCAAATAATCTGATCTTAAAATTTGACCTTTCTTTTTCACCCCAACTGATCTTTTCTGGGAACAATGTGTTGGCCCTGGTCCCTCCTTGAACATGTGCACCTCAGCTTATGCCAAAAGCATAAGTTGAGGGTGGATAATGCATAAACAACCTTCGTTATGGCCCTGACTCAACTTTGGGTATTGTGTACCTTGACTCATGGCAAAGCCATGAGTTAAGGGTGGCTACTATAAGGAATGCTCTGGAAAGTGGGGTTGAAAGAAGAAAGAGAGAGAAAGAACAAAAGTAAAGTGACTCAAGAATTAGATGAAAAGAAAAGTAAAGAAAAAGAAAAATACACAAGAAATACAAGCAAGAAAAGAAGAGAGTCACTTACACAAATGAAGAAAGAAGAGAAAATAGCAAGGTTAAAGAATATGAGAAACTGGGTGAGATAAAATGAGAGACAGTGGAAGGTTTAGCCGATATGTCAAGGAGGTCAAAAATTCACTTAAGTATACAAAAATATACCTTACCTGACCCCGAGTCTATCTTACTAGCTAAAAAAGTCCTATCGTGATCCTAAAGGTTGTGTAGAGAACTTAAGGCAGTGAAAATAAGGGCAAGCTATGGCAAAAGGTATGAATGAGTGTGACTTTGTTCTGAGAGTGAGTGTTGAAAAGTAATCCTTATACTCAAACTAAAATCATTGTGTGAAAAAGGAGGATTTTGTTTTAAAGTAAGGACACTAATTGCAATACCAGAATTGTTAGCACCCCGGTGAGAAATTGAAGAGGATAGGTGTTAGTGCGTGGTGATTTTGTGTCAGGTTCTATTCCCACAAAATTCAAGCCTAATAGAGATAGCATGCATAGATGTGATGAGATTAATCGGGATTGATAGCCAAATGATTGCAAAGGATAAAACATGGATACTATTGTACAAAGATTGTGTAGTGAGTCATAGTGCGTTGCTTGAGGACAAATGAATTTAAGTTGAGGGTGTTGATATACCGTGGTTTCACGGTATTATTAATACTTTTTCCTTAAGTTTAGTATGTCCAAAAGCCTTTTTGTCCTAATTTTTTTTATATAAGTTTCTCTTTGTTTTGCAGGAAATCTGTCCAAAGCTGAATGCGGAGATTTTGAGCGAAGAACTACAGAAGAGACCACTTACGGAGCTTATGACGGTCAGTCGTGCTTGTGACGGTCCGTAGGTGTAAGCGTAGTGCAGCTACTGAAGGAAGATGGTGAAGTCTTACCAAGTGTGGGATTACGAAGCTTGTGACGGTCCATCGTGGCTATGACGGTCCGTCCTGTAGGTTCGTCGTGAAGTTCAGAGAAGTGATCCCAGTACCTAGATTCCAAGAGTTGAAGTGTTTTGGAACGAAGACCCTCGACAGACCGTTGTTCCTATGACGGTCCGTCATACTTGCCGTCAAGGTGAATGAAGAGAGCAGCAGAAGAAATTGCACAAGTATGGGACAACGGAGTCCACGATGGTCCGTCGTGACCACGACGATCCGTCGCGAGGTCTGTCGACCCAGCCGCGTTTTGGCAGATTTCCAGCAATTAGAATCCATGTTTAATTAGGTTTTTGTTTTTTTATAAATAGTTCGAAAAACCTCGTTTTTGAGGTTAGACTCCGTATTGTTAGACTCGATATTGTTAGACTCTGTATTTTTTAACTCTATGAGATTAGACATCAGATTTTTAGACTTTGTGTATTAGTGTTGGATTTTGAGATTCTTGCAAATGAATTTTGGATATTAATCAAGCAAACTTTGGATTTTATTCTTTCTCATTGAAGTAAGTACATGAATTCGTATTTAATATATTTGAATATTGTGTTTATGGCTATGAGTAACTAAACTCCATAACTAGGGTTGTGGGAAACATAGGCAAATAATGAGATAAATCCTAACTAAAATAACAATTTTAGATTAGTGTCTTGCATGTATTAATAATTATTTCGCTTAAAAGTCTTTTTAACGGATGGCCAACGTTAGAACTCGCCTTAATGCTACTTGCCGGACCAAGGAGGTAAATAATAGGAAAAAAATTATTAACATAGATTTAGTGTATACTATCTAATAGGCTAGTATTGATTTGTACGAGATAACAAGTTAGTCAAATATCGAATACGATGCTTAATATGAGGTAAGGATAAGGGTTAGGATAGCAACACACGTAGCCGGACCAAGGTGCGGAGTGAGATTTTCTAGATGCCGGACCAAGGATTTAGAAATACACAACTTATCACTTTGCATGCAAGATACTAGGAAAGAATTGTTATAGTTGGAGTTTTCAAGCTATGAACCTGTGGGGAACACGTAAACCCTAGTTACTTTGATTAATTGATTAAAACCCAACATTCAAAGCTGTTAAGTGTCTCTTTTAAGTTCGTTATTTATTTTCACTCATTTAGAAATAGAGACCCCCCTTTATTGTTTTTACTTTCTAAGGAAGTCATTAACCAAACAATAGTAATAATAGGTTGAAGTTAAGTCTAGACTATTTTTCCTCGTGGAAACGATCCCAACCTCACTAGTTGGGTTATTACTAGACACGACCGCTTTACTTCTTATTTGAGAAGTAAGTTTGAGCGTATCAAACTTGTGGATTTTACCTTTTCTCATTGAAGTAAGTGCATGAATTCTTATATCATATATTTGAATATTGTGATTATGAATATGAGTAGCTAAACTCCATAACTAGGGTTGTGGGAACCATAGGCGAATAATGAGGTAAAACCTAACTAAAATAACAATTCTAGAATAATGTCTTGCATGTATTGATAATTCTTTCGCTTAGAAGTCCTTTTAATGGATGGCCAATAATAGAATTCGCCTTAATGCTACTTGCCGGACAAAGAAGGTAGATAATAGTAAAAGAATTATCAACATAGATTTAGTGTATACTATCTAATAGGCTAGTATTGATTGGTACAAGGTAATAACTTAGTCAAATATCGAATATGATGCTTAATATGAGGTAAAGGTAAGGGTTAGTATAGCAACACACGTAGCTGGACCAAGGTGCGGAGTGAAATTTTCTATATGCTGGACCAAGGATTTAGAAATACATAACTTATTACTTTGTATGCAAGATACTAGGAAAGAATTGTTATAGTTGGAATTATCAAGTTATGAACCTGTGGGGAACACGTAAACCCTAGTTACCTTTATTAATTGATTAAACTCCAACATTTGAAGCCGTTAGTTGTCTCTTTTAATTTCGCTAGTTATTTTCATTTATTTAGAAATAAAAAACCCCCATTTTATAATTTTTTTCTTTACAAGGAAGTAACTGACTGAACAATAGTAATAATAGATTGAAGTTAAGTCTAAACTATTTTCCTCGTGGGAACGATCCCAACCTCACTAGTTTGGTTATTTACTTGACATGACCGCTTTACTTCTTATTTGAGAAGTAAGTTTGAGCGTATCAAATTTTGGCGCCGTTGCCGGGGAAAGTAGCTTTTAGATTAACTTAAACTTTTTACTTTAGTTTAGTTGATATTTTCTTGATTTTACTTTGTTTTATTGTTTTTGATTCTTGCAGAACCATCTTCCTTGTATGCCAAATACACGGAGAGGAAGAGAACTCTTGTTTCCCTACGATCACAAATAAGAGCGTACACTATGCAACATGAAACGAAACTTGGGAATTAATGATGATGATCCAAACAAGAACATCCCAGCTCCGGTTGATGTTCATGGTCAGTTGTTACCGGATGCTCTGGGTGAATACCAATTGAGGAGATAAAATCCTACTCCACGACCCCAAGAATACTACAAAGGCTATGGCAATATAGCAGACTCCGATGGGCCACTTGTCTTTCCCCCTCTACCACCAGGCCACACTTTTTTGGTGACTAGTAGCCTGATGCAAATGCTCATTGCCAGAGGTTTGTTTTCACGGCTACCTTCTGAGGATCCACATGCCCATATAGCTAAGGTAAGAGCAGTTCGTAAAAGCTGTGTAGGGAGGCCTGACTTGGGATTGGATGTAATAGGGCTAAGAGTGTTTCCTCTCTCACTAACAGGAGAGGCTGCTATATGGTTCACTGAGCTCCCTTAAAACTCAATTTTCACTTGGAACCAACTAAGGGACGTTTTCATAGCACGCTACTACCCGGTCTCCAAGAAACTAAACCACAAAGACAGAGTGAACAACTTTGTGGCACTACCAGGTTAGTAAGTTAGTAGTTCTTGGGATAGATTCACCTCGTTTTTTAAAAGCATCCCAAATCATCGTATAGATGATGAGTCACCGAAGGAATACTTCTATCGGGGACAGGATTATAATAATAAAGCGATGTTGGACACTATAGCAGGTGGATCTTATGGGGAGTGTCCTTATACTGAGATTGCTGAAAAATTAAAGAAAATCTCCCAGAATAATAAAGCTTGGAGTACTAGGAAGTCAGATACCGGGAGAAATACCTTCGCAGTGCAGTCCACTCACAACCCAGCCACAGATGAGATTCGTGAATAAATGGCTCAGATGAGAACTGAGCTTGGGTTGGTACCAAAACATGTCACTGGGGTGCAGAAAAGATAAATGCAGTCAACTACTTGTCGAAACCACCGGCACAAAATGATGATTGCTATTATGAGGAGGATTCCTATGCGGTAAATGAGTAGACGGAGGGTTTCTGACCAAGTGCCCAAGGCTCTAATCAGGAGAATTGGCGCCAAGGTCAAGGGAACCAAGGTCGGAACTATGGTAACTACAACCGTGAGGGTCATTATGTCCGAGATGGAAACTACAACCGCGACAACAAATTCAACAGGGGTAACTATGGTAATAGAAATGATAGGAATGGGCCCTATGTTACTCCTCAAAATCATGAAGTTACTCCTAGGGATGGCGGAGATAGTATGGCACGAGTTGAGGATATGTTGCACAAAATGATGAGGAGGTTCAATGCTAGTGATGAGCACATTAAAGAGTTAAGGAGTGATTTAGTGGGTATTGGGCAAAAATTCGATGAACATGCAATATCGATTAAGCAGATCGAGTTGCAAATGGCCCAATTATCTGTTACTATGAACACACGGAAACCGGGCACTCTTCCTAGCAATACTTTCCAAAATCCAAAAAATAATACACATTGTATGGCAATCACTACTCGGGGTGGTAAGCAAACCATTTACCCACCTATGCCGTCTAATGAGGAAAAGGTGAGAAAGGATAATGATAAGGTGGTAGAGGGTAGTGGTGAAGCAGAAGATAGCATTGGAAAAGGTGCAGAAGTCCATATAAAGGTAATTACTATGCCTAGACCCCCCCTTTCCTCAGAGATTAGTGAAAAAGACCGAGGATGGTAAATGTCGGCGTTTTATAACAATGTTGAAGAACCTTTCTACCAATGTACCTTTGGTAGAAGCTCTAGAAAAAATGCCCAGTTATGCCAAGTTTATGAAAAATATTGTTACAAAGAAAAGATCGGTCACTTTCGAAGATGATGATAGAATGTTGCATTGTAGCGCTATTTCTACAAGATCTCTCGCATAAAAGAAAGAAGATCCTGGTGCGTTCACTATTCCTTGTACAGTCGGGTCATTACATTTTGTGAAAGCATTATGTGATCTGGGGGCAAGCATAAATCTCATGCCCCTCTCAATTTACAAGAAGATGGATTTGGGTGACCCAAAGCCCACTGCAATGCGACTACTGATGGCTAATCGAACAGTGAAAAAGCCTGGAAGGATACTCCACGATGTGCTAGTAAAAGTGGAGTCGTTCATATTTCTGGCAGATATTGTTATTCTTGATTGTGAAGTCGATTTTGAAGTGCCTATTATTCTTGGGAGGCCATTCCTTGCTACGGGTAGAACCTTAGTTTATATGGAAAAGGGGAAGATGAAATTTCCGTTTGAACAATGAAGAAGCGACCTTCAACATTTGTAGGTCCATGAGGCAGAGTAGTGAGCTCCAATCGGTATCTGCTATATCCCACAAAGAAAAGATGAAGAATGATAATGACCTAAAAAGTGAAAAACGAGAGTCTATGGTTGGGGATTTGGTACTTTTAGATAGTTCAAGGTTGCATTGGCTTCCGGGCAAGCTCAATTCCAAACGGACTAGCCCTTACTTGGGTACCCAAGTATTCATTCATGGAGCAGTTGAGTTAAAAACCAAGGAGGGAGTGCGGTTTAAAGTGAATAGAGAACGAATAAAACTCTAATTTGGGCATACTGCATCGGTGAATGAAGTGATAGAGGCATACCATCTTGATGAAGGCTGCGTAATCAAGTGTCCTCAGTCGTGCTGTGACGTTAAATTAGGCGCTTGTTGGGAGGCAATGCAATACTTATAGTTTTTTTTCTTTTTAGTAATGGTAGAATTTTCTACTAATGGGTTTTAAAATTGTAGGCACATCACCAGGAAATCTGCAGAAAATTACTCTATAGCAGTCACTGACGGATACAGCGACGGACCGTCGCATGAATCCGTCGTGCCAGGTATGTCTTTCTGTTATTTTCAAACTAGGGCACACGCGATGGAACCAATGACGTACCATCAAAACTGAGACGGACCGTCGCTGGGGAATCGTCGCGTCATTAATGAAGCGTACCAGACCCGACCCGGCTGGGTTTTTTTAAAAAATTCAACGTTTAAAACCACAACCCCTTCATTTCACCCCATTCCTTCACTCATTCTCCCATTTCCCTCCCTTTTCAACTTTGAAAGATCATAACCCCTCTCTCTTACAACCGATCAGTTTCCCTAAATTCTCCAAATTCCTAAAATTCATCATTTACTAGTCGGAGCTGCTGCTGGGAAAAATCTCTTCTTGATCACCAAGTACCTTTCTCTCTTGTTTTTCTCAAATTCTCAGGTATGTGTCTCTAATTTCTACTCATTTATATTGCATTTTTGTTTATCAAATAGTATTAGCCTAGTTCTTCTTGATAGGTTCATTCTTTAATAAAATTCTGTCTGTCCTAGGTTGAAAATCCTAGAAATTGCCGTGTTTAAACTCTAAAAATAGGTGTTTTAGCATTGCTAGTTTACTAGGTATTAGGGTTAGACAAATGTAGGTTAAAACACTACCAATTCAGTTTGGGTCATAGGGGATGAATGGGGCATCCCCAGTTCTGTCACTGAGTTACAGAACGAGACCCTAATGACGGACCGTCGTACCCACGACGGACCTTCATGGGGTCCGTTCCAACAGCCCTAACACCCTACTATCCAATTTTCTCAAAGTGTCCACCAACGACCACATGCGACAGACCGTCTTTCCCACGATGGTCTGTCCTGCACAACCGTTTTGGTTGTCAGTGACGCTATTCCTAAGGGTCTCTCACTTTTGACACATGCGAGGGACCATCATTCCCATGACGGTCCATCCTGCACAACCGTTTTGGTTGTCAGAGACCCTATTCCTAAGGGTCTCTCACTTTTTCTAAGTGTCCTCTAACGGACACATGTGACGGACCATCATTACCACGACGGTCCGTCGTGAACAACCATTCTGTTGTCAAAGACCCTGTTCCTAAGGGTTTCTCTCTATTTTTCTAATTGTCCTCAAACGGACAACTACGATGGATCGTCATACCCTCGACGGTCCGTCCTTCATGACCGTTATGATGGTCATATACCCCTCTTCTAAGGGTCTCCATATTTTTTTCAAGTGTCCTCTGACGGACACCTACGATGGACCGTCGTACCTGTGACCGTCCGCCCTGCATATATCGTCATACTTGTCAGAGACTCTCCTTAGAGTTCTCCATATAAACAAAGTCTAAGTAAGACACGATGGACCGTCATACTCAGGACGAGCCGTCACCTGGCCCGTTGTGTTTCACTGTTACTATAGAAATGTCATTACATGTTAACTATTTTATTTATTTTATGTGGTTTTGATAGTCTTGTCTGCTCCTTTTAGTACTAATATTGATTCTTTACAGGTACTACGTATTATGGCACCAAAACAAGATCGAGTCTACGCACGCGGGCAATCAAAGTTTGTCGCCTCGTCTGGTCATTGGCTCTGATGATGAGCGTAACCCCGAGTACGTGCCTCCAGGCACTTCCACCCCATCCCGAGTTGCACGTGCTGCCAGAGCCACCCCCAAAAAGGTGGCGTCCGGCGTAGTCACTGCCTCCCAGTCTGATGTGGAGCGCACAATGACCGGCGCACCTGTTGGGTCAGCTACTAATGAAGAAGGAGCGTCTGGCTCCTTAGAAGTTTCGTGGTCGGAGGAAGCCTCCGGATCTGCTAAGGTTCCCATACCCGCCACCACTGCAGATTCTGCCTCGTCTGATGAGGCCAGCAGTTCGGAATCCACACCCGATTCACCAACTCGTGCTCTCACCCCGATTACCAACCAGCCCAACCGGTCGTGTGTCGACGGGCAGTATCAAGTCTATTCCGACGCAAAGTTCTTGAATGACAAAGGAGTCATGACTCGGACACTTACATTGGAGCGGCGGGTCCTTACGAGAATTCTCCCGACGATGCCAGAGATCCACAATCTCTTCACCAGACATCGACTGGAATGGACAGTGCGTCCGTTGGGATGTTATAGTGAAGAGTTGGTCCGAGAGTTCTACGCCTCCTACGTAGCGACTCTCAGATCACAGATTGATAGGCGGGATGCCCCCGCCAAACAGGCCCCAGTGGAGCAGGTCCGAGTACGTGGAATTTAGATTGTCAAAGATGGTCAATTCTTGCGTGATCCATTGCTGAGAGAGACCACCAAGACGTAGATGGCCCTGTATTTGTCCGTTGATGGAGAGGGTGCTGACTGGGTGACCAAGCCAAAGGGAGCCATCAAGAAGGCCAACCTGACCTTCACAGCGAAGTTTTTGTTGTTGATTGTCTGCCACTGCCTTTCCCCACAGCCGCTGATAATATAGTCATACGGAATCGAGCAGTATTGATGGCAGTGATGATAGCCAGGTTTGAGGTGGATTTTACTTGGCTTCTACAGGCAGTCATGCACGAGTGGGCTTTTATGGTCACAACTACCTACCTTTTCCCGTCCATGATATTTTCTCTATGCAGGTCCGCAGGTGTGCCTATATGGCCCTTTGATCATCTCAAGACCGCGCTGGGCACTGTTGATATCGGCCTCTTCAGGGATGAGGCCAACGAGTTGGCTCCATGCAGAGGGCCCCGTCCAAAGTTGCCTCCACTTGGTGACAGTCTGGCTGATACGGTATCATAGGCCCGCACGACTACGCAGGCGGCTTCCACTGACACTACCCTGGTCGAGTCTATCCCGGGTAGTAGCACTGCCTCGAGCTGCTCTCCTTCAGCCCCTTTCCCCACTCTGGTCCCGCTTGCTAGTGTCCAGAAATTAGAGGCACAGATTGCTACACTTCTGCATCACATCCAGCCTTGGATGCAGAGGTCTATTGCTGAGGCAGAAGAGTGCTCTGAGCGGAGAATGGTCCAGCACACAGAGCGGAAGATCGCTAAGGTTCATCAGTACTTGGACGCTTTTGAGTTGCGGGTGTTAGCCCGACCATCCCCTCAGGTGGATGTGTCGATCCTTCAGGCTGCTTTTGACAATCTTCTCCTAGACATCGACATGATCTTAGAGGCTAGGGTTCCTGAGTCTGTGGCCCCTTCTACAGATCCTGCTGAAGACACAGTGATGGCGTCCCTATTCGCCACTTCAAAGATTCCACCACCTCCCCCTCGAGAGCATGCAAAGAGGCGTAGGGGTCGAGAGGAGGATGAAGCTCGAGCACGGAAGAAGGAGAGCCATGAGATGGAGGCTATGAGGTAATCCTCACTTGTTGATGAGGAGGCGCGTCAGATGAGAGCAGTAGAGTTAGCTGTTGGGGCGTCTAGCTCCAGAAATGTGGAGATAGCGAGAGGCACTGCTGATAGTGTTGTTGATGCTGAGAACACTACTGAGGGTGTCCAGATTACAGAAGTAGTGGGTCCTGGGGAGCCAGACCAACAAGCTTGCTGATCGTCGACGCTTTGCGCCCCAGGTTTGCTTCACCTACCAGTCTTGTATTTCAATTTTTTAATGCATTGGGGACAATTACATGTCTTTTTTGTTGGGGGTGGGGTAAATGGGGAAAGTGAGTGCTAGGGTGAAGTCTGAGTAGCCCAATTCACTATCCTCTTTTGGGGTTTTTTTGCCTGTGTTCTTTTTCTCCAAGAGACTGATTACTTTTTCTGTTTAACTGGCATGTCTATATCTTGTGTGCATAGTTTAATTCTGAAGCATGATGGCTAAAATGATATCCTGATAAAATGGAAAATGATGCATGGCTAGGTATAGTAATTGATAAATGTGTGGTTCTAAGCATGACATAGAGGTACACTACTGCATGACCCTAAGTCTAAAATTCGAACTAGGTGTCTGATAATCTGGTAGAGTAATGAGATGTCAAGTGAGTGTGAGGAAGATTTGGATAGTCCACTATTTGTATTGAGCTAGAACTTGCCTGGTTAGTCTTGCTAAAAGTAAGCTGTAATAGACAATTAAGAAAGGATCATAGACCCTTATTCAATATAGCCCATTTTTAGCCTAAATAAAAGAAAACCAAATGAAATTTATCCTTCTTTGATCAAAATGATTTGAGCTTAAACTAGACCTTTCGTTTTTACCCTAACTGATCTTTTCTGAGAACAATGTGTTGGCCCTGGTCCCTCCTTGGACATGTGCACCTCAGCTTATGCCAAAAGCATAAGTTGAGGGTGGCTAATGCAGTAAAAAAGCTTTTTTATGGCTCTGAACCAACTTTGGGTATTGTGTACTTTGACTCATGGCAAAGCCATGAGTTAAGGGTGGCTATTATGAGGAATGCTCTGGAAAGTGGGGTTGAAAGAACAAAGAGAGAGAAAGAACAAAAGTAAACTCAAGAATTAGTTGAAACAAAAGTAAAGAAAAAAATATACAAGCAAGAAAAGAATTGAGTCACTTACACAAATGAAGAAAAAGGGAAAATAGCAAGGTGAAAGAATATGAAAACTGGGCAAAATAAAATGATAGAAAATTGTATGTTTAGTCGATATGTCAAGGAGGGAAAAAAGTCACTAAAGTATACCTAAATATACCCTACCTGACCCTGAGCCTATGTTACAAGCTAAGAAAGTCCTATCGTGATCCTAAGAGTTGTATATCGAACTTATGCAGTGAAAATAAGGGCAAGCTTATGGCAATATGTATGAATGAGTGTGAATTTATTCTGAGAGTGAGTGTTGAAAAGTAATCCTTATTCTCAAACTGAAATCATTGTGTGAAAAATGAGGATTTTGTTTTGAAGTAAGGACACTAGTTGCAGTACCAGAAATATTATCACCTCGGTGAGAAATTGAAAAGGATAGGTGTTATTGCATGGTGAGTCCGTGTCATGGTCTAATTCCTCATAATTCAAGCCTAATAGTGATAGCATGCATAAATATGATGAGATTGATCGGGATTGATACCCAAATGATTACGAAGGATAAAACATGGATACTATTGTACAAAGATTTGTATTGAGTCATAGTGCGTCGCTTGAGGATAAACGACGAATTTAAGTTGAGGTTGTTGATATACCGTGGTTTCACAGTATTATTAACACCTTTTCCTTAAGTTTAGTGTGTCCAAAAGCCTTTTTGTGCTAATTTTTATATAAGTTTCTCTTTATTTGCAGGAAAGCTGACTAAAAGATGAATGCGGAGGTTTTTGAGCAAGAAATACAGAAAAGTACCACCTACGGAGCTTGTGACGGTCTGTCATGCTCGTGACGGTCCGTAGGTGTCATCGTAGTGCAGCTGCTGAAGGAAGATGGGGAAGTCTGACCAAGTGTGGGGTTAGGAAAGTGTGACGGACCATCGTAGCCATAACGGTCCGTCCTGCTGGTTCGTCATAAAGATCAGAGAAGTAGTCCCAGTACCCAAATTCCAAGAGTTCAAGTGTTTTGGAACGGAGAGCCTCGACGGACCGTTGTGCTTGTGGCGATTCATCATACCTGCCATCGAGGGTAATGAAGAGAGCAGCATAAGAAATTTCACAAGTATGGGACGACGGAGTCCATGACGGTCTGTCATGATCACAACGATCCGTCGCGAGGTCCGTCGATCCAGCCGCGTTTTGACAGATTTCCAGCAAATAGAGTCCTTATATAATTAGGTTTTTATTTTGTTATAAATAGTTTTAAAAACCTCATTTTGAGGTTAGACTCTTGAATATTTTTAGACTCTTTGTTAGACTCTTGAATATTTTTAGACTCTTTGTTAGACTTTTGGTGATTACTATTACACTTTTGAAGAATCTTTAATCTTCAATTAATTTTAGCAATTGACTATTGATGATTTTGGTTTATTAATCAAGTGAACTTCTGGATTTTACCTTTTCTCATTGAAGTAAGTGCATGAATTCTTATATCATATATTTGAATGTTGTGATTATGAATATGGGTAACTAAACTCCATAACTAGGGTTGTGGGAACCATAGGCGAATAATGAGGTAAAACCTAACTAAAATAACAATTCTAGAATAGTGTCTTGCTGTATTGATAATTCTTTCGCTTAGAAGTCTTTTTAATGGATGGCTAATGTTAGAACTCGCCTTAATGCTACTTGCCGGATCAAGAAGGTAGATAATAGTAAAAGAATTATCAACATAGATTTAGTGTATACTATCTAATATGGTAGTATTGATTGGTACGAGGTAATAACTTAGTCAAATATCGAATATGTTGCTTAATATGAGGTAAAGGTAAGGGTTAGTATAGAAAAACACGTAGCCGGACCAAGGTGCGGAGTGAAATTTTCTAGATGCTGGACCAAGGATTTAGAAATACATAACTTATCACTTTGCATTCAAGATGCTAGGAAAAAATTGTTATAGTTGGAATTATCAAGTTATGAACTTGTGGGGAACACGTAAACCCTAGTTACCTTTATTAATTGATTAAACTCAATCATTTGAAGCCATTAGTGGTCTCTTATAATTTCGGTAGTTATTTTCATTTATTTAGAAATAAAAAAACTCCCTTTTATCATTTTTTTCTTTCCAAGGAAGTAATTGACTGAACAATAGTAATAACAGATTGAAGTTAAGTCTAAACTATTTTCTTCGTGGGAACGATCCCAACCTCACTAGTTGGGTTATTTACTTGACATGAGCGCTTTACTTCTTATTTGAGAAGTAAGTTTGAGAGTATCACTGGGTATGGGTCTCCATACATCTCCTGGTCTTTGAACCTATACTGCCACTATAGGGATCTGGCGGTGTTAAATTCCCATATACGCTAGCATGTTATTGAGTCACTTTGGCCGGTGATTCAACCACTTTTTGTTGTGGTGGAGACAATGGATTTCATGATGCTCACATAATCTATGTCGGTTAAATTTAAAGTTTCTAATGAATAAATGAGGCCAACCTCAAATGAATAATATATAGAAATGAATGAATCCGAAGGTGTTAGGATAGGATAATGAAGAGGTGAGCTAGATCCAGGTAATGACATTAGGTTATTCCTTATCATTGCACAGCAAGCCCGATGAAAGTCTTAAACTACATCCTAGGTATAGTTGGTGTTCACACTGGCCTATAAATGAATTGAAATGAGGTATGTATGAATGAATGAAATAGACTCTGTGTTTGCTAAAGAAGGCTCCCTAGTTGAGGTCCCATAAGTTGAGCCCTCATTTTGGAAAGTCTTAAGGTCAACTCCATGATAACAAGGTCTCATGGCATATGAATGAATAATATGAAATAAGCTATGTGTTATATGTTATGTGCTATATGATGATATTATGTGTTGTGTGCCATAAGATAATTATAATGATGCATGTCACTCTCATGGCATAACTTTACCAATTTCAATTTGGCAAGTCCACTGACTTGACTTTCAAAAATCATGTCGTTAGGAAAGAGCTATTCATTCTCATGCATGTCCCTGGTGTGTGCTTGCATATACCCATACTTAGTACAAGTGTGTACTAATTCAATACAAAATACAACTTTTAGGTACAGGCACAGGAGGACTGTAGAGCTAAAGGTTTGTTGTTGCAGCTATACAGATGTCAGCATTCATCCGGAGTTTGGTAGGTCCTCACGCTTTTGAGGATGCTATTGTTTTACATTCTAGCGTAGTTTTAGAGTTGAGCTAGGGGAGCATGTTCCACTAGCGTTTCTTTCTTGTTTTGGTTCAGACGTTGTATTGGTGCTATTTTGGCCGATATACAATTAATACTTAATGAATTATTTATTTCAGTTGCTTATATCTTAAATGTTAGATGGTTGATGATGAACGATTACGAAATATAAAAAGAATGTTTAGCAAGTATATTTAAAGTAATCAAAAATTTCAAAATTTTCTGCTAAAATTAACCTATGTAAAGTAAGAATGACGTTAGTAGGCTTGTTTGCAACCTCTGAGAGGTCAACGACGCCGGTCTCGTCTAGGGTCTAGATTCCAGTCGTGACAATCAAATCTAATCTCGATTCAAAGAACCTCTCTGAAATAATTTCCTTAACAAAAATCTTCATTACTGTCAAAAAGTTTGTGGCTAGAACTACACTCGCCAAGATGAACACCTCTTTCTAACCTGGTTCAATCATCGATTATCGGACCGCTAAACCTGATTCCTTCATTGTATGTGGCTCTGAAACCACTTGTTAGGATCGAAAATAGTTAGGTGTAATGTGGAAGCTAGCAAAGAAAACCTCGAAAGATCACGAGTAAGAAGACAAATGAGAAATATATCAAAAGACACAAAGATTTAACATGGTTCGATTAATCGACCTACGTCCAAAAAGGAGATGAACAAACCACTATATAAACATGAGACTACAAAATGAAGAAAGAATAACCTCAACCAATTCATTTGGAATACATGGGAGGTTCACACAAGTGATAACATTTCAATCTTGTGACCCACAAATTCTCCCCCTAACCAAAACTCTCAAAGCCTTTAAGACTATATATGAATGATGATTAAGTTAGCAGGAACAAACCCATATTTATAGAGTCCTAAACCTTTTTCCTACCATAAAAGGACTAGTCAATCAAAAACCATTTCCTAAAAGGAAATTCTATTCATGGTAAGAAATTTAGGGTAAATAAACTCAACAGGCTTTACGTGAATGCGACCATCAGGTGCCACACCCTACCTAGATCGCGGACATAGAACTCGTGATCGCCAAGGTTGAGATCAAAAGGATTTATGAATGCAGAACCAGAGCCTCCGAACGCGATGGTAATAAACTCTGCTCTAGGTGAATCACATCACTTGGTTTGCTCATCTTGGAATGCTATAACGGGATGCCTAGAATTTGTTCAGAACCTTGTGCGTGGAAAAGAAATATGATACCCCATCAAATTTTGCAATCTGGACTCAACCGACCCGTTAAAATGTTGATCTGAAGTTGTCTCGATGATAAGTAGGTCCCACACCTAAGTTTTATTGTAAGCTAAGATCCACGAGAAGACTTGAAATGAGACAGGAAGTCTCAAAAACTGCATGAAAGGTCATACTAGACCAACTCGATATTTCAGAGCTAAGGGCGCCGATGGAATTCTCATCTGAGTATGTTTACCAAGAACATTTATCGAAGTCAAACTTTTCCTTAAGCTTAAAGTTTAAAATGACGAACGATACAAACTCACTCCACAAGTCTCTTGTTCCGAACCAACCATGCTCCTAACCTAGAATGACCTTCCGAAGTTGATGAAACCATCAAAATTGTATTTTTAGGACCTCTTGGTGAACTTGTGAACAAAGTCAATTGTTCAAGTTTCAAAGGCTCGCATAAATTTATACAAAACTCAAATGAATGATTTGGCGACCAAACTGTTAGTCTCAGCAAGTCATAAATTACTTGGGGTCGCTACAAGAAAGATCTTAACATTGAAAACATGGGAAACAAAGAAAATGACATGTAGGATTATTACTATAAGGTTATCAAATCATGATTTATAGCGTAGATATTATAATCATGATTCCCCGATCTCTAACCACCTACCAGTTTACTGTCTAACTAAATCGGTGAGCAGATATAGATGGACTCAACGAATAAATATTTATTTTTAGTCCTATTTTATAACTAAGCTCGATGTTTTATGGGTGTCGATACTAAACATAAATCTAAACAAGTGATATGCAAGAAAGATCATGCTCCTTGTACTCTCTGTTCTATATCCCTATTTGTTTCTCGAGCTCAAGGATAGAGAATGAATTTATCTCAATGATGATCAAACACAAAATACCAAATCAAGAATACAAGAGTAATCTATAAGATAGCCAAATTTATTCATAAAAAATTTCAACAATCATCCATAGCTAGAAACGTCAAACGAAGACTTTTAGCCACACACAATAATTAAAGACATAAATCAGATCATTTTTATGCACTTAAAATCTAAGATGAATCTTTGTCCTCACTCTCGTTCTTGAAAAACAAGAAGTAACTTTACAAAAGGAGCCTAACTTTCTATTTACAGAGTTCACAAAAATAATCTCTTCTCCTAATTGGATACGAAATCCTAAAATTTCTGGAATTTCATCGGGGGAATGTGGGTAGCGTGCTTGGACTGCTCTACATTAATTCCCTGGCTGGCCAGACGTGTATTCAGTGCGCCAACATTGGGGTCTCAACATTTAGGGGTTGGGGCAAAGCGCCAGCCTTGCGCCTCAGCCCAAATTTTCGTCATGCTCTCCTTTTCCAACTCCCATAGGATTCTCTCCAGCTCTCGTGTGTTAAAACTCCTTCAAAAACACCTGCATTTGCTAATCATGTATTTTGGTGTGCAAGTATCACAATATTAATTCAACCATGATAAATAGCATATAAAGATCACTCTCGAAACATCTCACACACACACACACACACACACACACAACACACGCACACACACGCACAGGCATATGCACACACACACACACACACGTGTGTCTGTGTGTGTTTGTGTGTCCAATTACTATGAATTACCCCCCCCCCCCAAACAAAACACACACACACACACGTGTCTGTGTATTTTTTTTGGGGGGGGGGGGAGGGGTAATTCATAGTAATTGAACATATAAATACGATTTTGGAGCGAAAAAGACAATTTTTTCTTTCAATAACATAAACAACACATTAATTTTTCTTAATAAAAAGGGAAAAATCACTCTTGACGAAGCAATTCTTTTGAAAATATTGACATCGTTACTCCGTTAAAAAAATGATGTCCTAGCAACAATTTTATCTAATTTTCTCCCTTAAAATTGCTGTTGTGACAACGATTTTGTCCAATCTTTTTTCCCTAACATTGCTGCCCCTGCAATATTTTTCTCAATTTTTAAAAAATAAAACTAAATTGGGGCTATAGCATCGTTTTTATCAAAAAAAATTAAATGAATAAAATTAAAATCGATGCTATAGCGTTTTTATCAAAAATAAATAAATTAAAATCACCGTCATAGCAACGATTTTCTTTGTGAATTTTTTAAAAAGTTTTTTTGAAAAAAAATTAAAATCGCTTTGGGATTGAATTTATTATTATTTTTGAAATCGCTGCCAGGTAGTGATTTTCCACCTGTTTTTGTTTTTTAATTCTAACTCAAATATTCACATGTCATATTAAAACAATTTTTCCTAACACATATGCATTGCCTAAAAAATTAGAAAAGTTCTTTCATTTAATATTTGGGAAAATGCATAAGTACCCCCAACCTATGTCCGAAATCTCGGAGACACACTTATACTACTCTCCTTTTATACTTCTTATTAATTGATTGAAGTATAATTATCAGTTCGTGACTCTCACTTCTAACTTAATCAAATTCTTTCTAAGTCTTTCATCTGTTTTTATTTATTTTATATTTAATTTTAAGAAATTGTTATTAACTTTTATATGGTATTGTGAAAATATTCTTCTTTAAATAATTATATAGACATTAACAAGTATTTTTATATATTGTATATCGATATGCATCCGTCAAATATGTACTTGCATTCTGGTCCAGTAGAGTATGATGTATTAAAAATTCAAGTTGATCATTGTAAGTTTAGATGAGCATGCATGGGGCAACAAAAGTTTAGATTATATTTATTATGGTTATGTGGTGGGTCAATATTTCCAGATAAATCTAGTAATAAGATTAGTTTGAACCTTTTGATTGACATAAGAAATTTAAAGGTAATGTCAACACAAGTATGGGAGCAACCGCATTATTTGTATAATAGTTTATGTTGTGCAACATCAATGAAAGAATCAAATAAAGTCTGTGGATTTCTCTTTTTAGTATAGGTATACATTTTTTAAAATTATTTTTATTTTAGTAATATGCACATTTAATTTTAATTATATTCTGAAAATTGTTAAATTTTGTTTATTGTAGATTTGGTCATGGGAACGTATTATTCCCCTACAACCATCACCATTCCCTCTAAGGACCAATAAACTTGAGGCTCCAACTGTGCTTGCACTAATCGACGTAGAAATCACAAAATGAGGAACAAACTGTAATCATTGTATTAGGGATGTACTAGATAGCCTAACTGATGATTAGATATTTAAATATTATTAGTATTTTTAACTATTTAAATACTAATATTAGACTATTATTGGCGAGGCTACCATAACTTTATAAGATGTAGAAATTTTGTTCGGAATGGTGATAGATGGTAGTCCTATAATTTTAAATGGCACTGAAACTTTAGGAGTATTAGGTAGACAAGTAATAATATTTGAATTCGAGATTGTTACCCGATAATGATTATTTTTCTGGTGTTAGTAGACTATTAACATATAAATTAATCGAGCATATTGATGGTTTAGATGATATTACTAATCATTTAATTGATCATGAGGTGCAACAGAGATTTAGATTAGATTTATTATGGTTATGTGATGGATAAATATTTCCAAATAAATTTAGTAATAAGCTTAATTTGGACCTTTTATTTGACATGAGAAATTTTAATGTAATGTTAACACAAGGATTAGAAAGCCGCATTATTTGTATAATTGCTAATGTTGTTCATCAATGAAAGAATCAAATGAAGTTTGTGAATTTCTCGTTTTAGTGCAGATATACATTTTTTTAAAATTATTTTTTTATATTTTAGTAATATGCATTTTTAAATTTAATTATATTCAAAAAATTGTTAAATTTTATTTAATGTAGATTTGGGCATGTGAACGTATTATTCCCCTGCAACCATCATCATTCCCTATAAGGACCAATCATTTTGAGGATCGAACTTCGCTTAAACTAATGAACTCAACGAAATCATCAAAATGAAACACGAACTATAATCGTTGTGATTAGGGATGTACTAGATAACCTAACTAATGATCAGGTATTTAAATATATTAATGTCATTAATATTTTTATTTATTGTAGATTTGGGCATGGGAACATGTAATGACCCTAAATTTGAATAAGATGAACTAGCACTTGACATGATTTTCATGAGTTGGTAAACTTGTATAAATGACTAAGAAATGATTTTAGAAGTTAGTTTGATAATCTTAGAAGTGAAACGTCAAGAGACGTCCATGACATTCAGAAGCTAGTCGTCTGAGTGCTAGTGTGTTCTATTGTATTTTCATTGGTTTCGTGTGTTCTGTGGAGTATAAACTTGTAAAGGAGACCCTATTACTTAGATAAGCATATCTAGGGGTTAAACGTCAAGGTACGACTCCCCAAGGACCACCCTAAGGTTCCTTGAGGAGGACCCAAACTTTAAATAGGAGTGGTTATTTTATGTGTTTTAAAGTATTTTAATCATGTTAAAACAATTAAACCTCCATTTATAATTCATTCTTCAAAATCAAAATCCCTCTCCCAAAGAGTTCTCTCTAGAACACCACTAAAGCTCAAGACAAGTTCAATCTAGAAGAGGAGATTTCAAGTGATCATTTCTTCAATTTTTGTGGGCTTTCAACTATTAAGGTATGGTTATCCTTTATTTAGGGAAAGTCCCCCCCAGAGTCAATCTCAAAATAGTTTTCAAGTTTTCAAAGATTGTGAAAACCCCAATTCTTACTCAAACTCATGGGTTCTTGCATAAAAAGTTTACAATGAATAAACTATGATTATATTAATTTTTAATTATGATTATTTTAATGTGAAAAACTCTATGAACCCATGATTTCACTAAATTCCTAAAGTTGGTTTATAAGGTGGGTCTTATGATTATGATTGGATATTGATAGAATTGAGCTAAGATTGAATTGTATTGTTGATATCTATTGTTTCTATACATATTGTATGATGAATTGTTGGAGATTTGAGTAATGGTGATCATGACTTTGAAAAGGGTAAGTTGACCTAATTCTCTTGTTATATTGGAATTGTCCTTGTATAGTTTGATCCACTTATGGTGGTGGTGTTTACTTATTTTATATGTGTAATCATGGACTTGAAGGCATTTTATGGTGAATTGGAGTATTATTATGTTAAGGTATATACAAAGGTATAATGTGAAGGTGTTCATGTGATCTCAAGTAGATATTATACAAAGTGTTGTGGTTTTGTGTTTTGAAGTATGATTCTCTCATAATTCTTATACGTGATGATGTTAGAATGTGAAATATCTCTATATGTGATGTTGTATCTTGATTGGTAGACTTTGGTGCCTTCCTTGATGAATGAAAGATGTTGAATCTGACCTCTTGACTTGGTAAACTTAGGCATCCTTTTCTTGAGTAATGAATGAATGAATAATCGGTGGACCTAAGTACGACGCCCTTTCTATGAATGATTAATGAGGCTTCTAGGCTATGTCTTGAACTGGTAAACATAAGGATTGATGTTGCCCCTTCTTGTTAAGTCTAGATCCCTAGCTGAATGTAAAATCTTGAAGCGGTAGACCTTATGATGGTGCCTCCTTCTTGTTTGCAATGATAGACTTAGAGGTGGTGGACCCGAATGGTACAAATATTCTCTAAGAAAATCAATGATCTATCCTTAATGAACCTTGATTGGTAGACCTATCATGGTGACCTTCTTCGTAAAAGTACTATGGTTCGGTAGATCTAATGATGATGCCCTCTCTAGTAGATATATGTGAATGAACTACTCTATGGGAACTAAGTCTAGCACCGAGTGGATATGATTAAGACGGTGTCTATTCCCACAGAAAAGGAAAAGAGTCCAATGAACTTCTTTGGATATCCCTTAAACCATGTGCCTACATGGGTTGCTTATAAGTTATCCTCTTGGAAAGTAGAACACCTTCCACGGTGTGGGGTTTTTATGACACCGGATTTCGTGGGGTTTTTATGACACCGGATTCGATACCTAGCTAATGTGGTCTATCTCGGTTAATGCCTATTCCCATCATGTGGTGTGTGCACTCTAGTTATTGGGTAGGTTCTACAACGTATAAGTATTAGTATGGGATGTTATCTACATATATCACAAGTAGGCTTTGAAGATGCTAAAGTAAGTTCCCTAAGTCTTTAAAGAATATTATGTGAAGTCCCCCTAAATGCATGAACGTATCCTTAAATGTCTATACTAATGAATGTTGACTTATTGAGTTATGTTGAAAAGGAAAGGTCTCTATCTTGGGTAGTCTTGAGGAAAACTTATGTGTATAGAGAGGTTGTATGAGCGGCCACTTCATGTCTTACTTAGGTGGTCTTAGGATAACATTAGATGGAGGGTCTAAAATGATGAAATGAGTTACTTGATGAATATGACCATGTCTTATATTGTAGTGTCATCTTATATGTGAATATTGGCTTGTATTATGTTTCTTATTCTTGCCTTATGATGTTATTTTTAACCAAAATAGCATGAAAAGTTTATATCTCAAATAAATGTCCCCTTTTAGCATGTTTTTGCATGGTCATCATACTTAGTATATATTTGTACTAACGCCATTTCTTCATGTTTTTACTATAAAGTGTAGGTGGTGGCAACTAGGGGATTCTTTCCTAGATTGAAGTGCTTCGAATTGTAATCTATAGGTATATCCTCAAAAATTTGAGGACACTTAACTCAGAAGTTTCTTTTAATTCATGTAATAGACTTCTAAATAGTTTTCTTTCAATTATAAAGGGTCGTATCCCTATGATGTTGAGAGGTGATTAAGTTGGCTAGGTTGAGACTTAGTGTTCCATTATTTTATAAATGAGAATTCGATTGTTGATTTACTTGAGAAATGTTTTAATTTTGCACTATTTTTATGCCTATGTGGTAAATGAATGCTAAGGGCTTGTATAAGACCTCTCCGAGGTCAAGTACGTCGTGTTACGACTAGGGGGTGCTCTCTAGTCATTACAAAATGTATTATTCCCCTACAACCATCACCATTCCCTTTAAGGACCAATCAACTTGAGGCTCCAACTGCGCTTGCACTGAATGAACTTGACGTAGAAATCAAAAAACGAGGCATTGTAATCAGTAAGATTAGGGATGTACTAGATAACCTAACTGATGATCTGGTATTTAAATATTATTACTATTTTTAACTATTCATATTTTTATCACATTTTATTACAATTTTTAACTATTCATATTTATATTCCACTATCCAAAAAAATCTAATGACAAATACATAGATTTCTGGGAGGTCCTCAAAATAAAATACTATATGACATAATAATAATAATAATAAGATATTTCATAAGATTGTTTCAATTACTGTACATATTTATTTTTATTTTTTTCTAAATATTTAATAATTATCTTACTTACATTTTTTATAGTTTATTTGGAAACCTTATTCAGAAGATATTATTAATGAATTGCATGAATGATGTCGGTTAGGATAATTCGTCTGGATGGAACATTTGCTACTCATTTGTGGAATTATCATGAGTGGCACATGATTGATTGTGTTGTGAGACAGTTTGGTTATTAACAACATATTCTTGGATCGTGTATCCAATTTTACAAACATCATTTTAAGCGTGATAAACGACCCAAAATAAAATAAGAGGATATATATGTGTGTTTAATTACACACAATCGTTGCGACCTCCATTTGTAAGTGATCAAGCAGATTATTTTCGTTGGTATATGAGGCATTCCAACATGTTCATTGGAAATCCACAACATGTTGTTCAAAGTGGGTATCAACACATGACAAGAAGACATAAGTCATTAGTATGTATATTATGAAAATCTTAAATTATCATATCGATCTTTAACAATTTTTTTATTTTAGGCTTGGGATCATGGAATGCAGTATCGCCGAGCTCAGATGATTGAAAATGTGAAAATCATCTAATGAAATGAGACAATGTGAAGAGGAAGTTGCTGGTATTTCAATGGACTCAATGATAAGCCCCCCCCCCCCCCCCCTCCCCGAAGGAAATGCAATTGAGCTTTGATTCTGATTAGAATCTCCCACTTAATACGAGAAACCGCCACAAGTACAAGTATCTCGTCGATCGCAAAAAAAACACCTAGAGATGGTGCACGTCGGGTAGAAGGAGCTCTGATGAAGATCATGGTCGAAATCGTGTGGAGAACTATTTGATTGATGAAAATAATTTGGTTGATAATAACACACATTTGGTGGCTACTCCCGAGCCTTATTATCCAACGTTTGACTTTTATGCAGGATCCTCTAACACTAATGCTAATTTTTAAAGTGTGAAACAGTTGATTTTGTAACTCTAAATATTTTGATATCTGATTTTGCGCAATCTAGTAGATCCAATATTGTATTCAACATGCTATGTGTGAGTATTCTATGCATAATTCTCCATTTGGGGGGAGGTTGAATTTTTCAAATGTAAGTACGATAATTTTAATTGAAATTTTATAATATTTTCTTAATTTTTGTGCATGTTTATTTAATTGTTTTATATTATATTGGTTTAGAGGTGATCGTGCCCCATAATCCACAGTTTAATGATGAAACTTCACAAAATTTAATTTTTTTTTGAGAAAACCTCCCTCGAAAAATATTCAGGCCACAAAATCAACTAGATATAGTACATGCAGTTACTATCAAAATGAGGAAGATTTAGATGATTCAGAAAATGAAGACAAAAACGAAAACGTAGAAGATTCAGAAAACTCAAATGAATAATGTTTATCTATCTTTATTCGAAAATTAAAGAATTTTATGCAGTAAGATATTTATATGTGTTGAAATTTATTATTTTGTGCAAATTTCAATCAAGAGTGAAATTTGTTGTTTTGTGCAAATTAATTTTTGTTTGCAGTAAGATTCTCATATTTTTCAAATATTGTATTTCTTTTTTTATTTTCAGAATTTGCAGTCCTTTTTCCTTTTTAAGTCAGGTCAAATCATTACTTTTTAAGTTAAGTTAAATCATTATATTTTAAATTAAGACAAATCAATTATTAATTATAATATAGTTATAATATCAATGCAGTGTACTTACAAATTTATCTTAATTTTTTATTTTCATAATACTAATAATTTTCTTTTTTACTTTTTGACTTCCTTAAATGGTCAATTTATTAATATACAATTTATAGTTTAGTAGAGTATAATATAAACAATATATATATATATATATATATATATATAATTGAGGATCTTCATTCCGCCTTTGTGGCATGCCTCAATGTTTAGAAAAATATTTCTAATCTTTTTTAAAAAAATGTGGCTTTTAAAATTCTTACACAATAATTTTATGTGTATATATATTTTACTATTAATTAGTTATTTAATGATAATTACACCTTCTTTAAATCAAGGAATTTCAAAACGCTATCATATTGCCTCAAATGTAAAAAAAAATTATAATAATGACCGTTTTCTACATATTATTTTTAAGTTTATATTATTATAATTATTTTAGTTTGTATTCTTATTATAATTTATACCTTCTATTTTTATTATTTTTTAAAAATAAAAAAATTATATATAACAAAGCTAAACAAAAGATTAGGTGATGTGGCAAATCTCAATCTCAATGGCCACCATTCAAATTTTTTTTTTAATTTTTTAAAAATTTATTCTTTATTTATATGCTAGGTTAAAAATCACCTTAAAATTGTATTTTTTAATTATACCTCCCTCATTAACTCTTCTTTATTACTCATTTAAAAAAATAAGTTTATGAAACTCAAAAGACTATCATTAATCCTCTAATAACTCCCCCTAAAGGGTTATTCTACAATATAAAAGTATTTTTTATCTTCCTTTCTATTTAATTCACATGACCTCATCTACCACTATATAAGTATTCAAAATACATGTTACATATGACAAAAATTGTTATCATCTCAATGATTTAGGATATTATGGTTAAATATATTTTTTGAATGTTTGTTTTTCAAATTTTCATTTTCAGTTTTTATATGTACTAATTGCTTCCAACATATGGAGTCGAAATTCTTATTTTGCAGGTATATGTTCAAAGGAGCATGTTAGAGGAGCGCAAGGTAATCAAGATTCGAGACTAAAGAAATGCTTTTATCCTCCATATGATGAGTAACAAGTTTAGTGTTGTTTCCCTAATTTTATATATATTAGTTGAAGTGCTTAAGATTCTTTTTTTTTGTAAGTAGCTTGTTATTACATATGACAAAAATTGCTATCATTTCAATGATTTAGGATATTATGGTTAAATATTTTTGTTTGAATGGTTTTATTTGAAATTTTCATTTTCAGTTTTTACATGTACTGATTGGTTCCAAAAAATGGAGTCGAACTTCTTACTTTGCAGGTATATATTTAAAGGAGCATTTTAGAGGAGCGCAAAATAATCAATGTTCGAGACTAAAGAAATGTTTTTATCCTCCACATGATAAGTAACAAGTTTAATGTTGCTTCCCTGATTTTATATATATTAGTTGAAGTGCTTAAGATTTTTTGTAAATAGTATGTTATTTAAAGTTCACAAATTTTAAATATAAATTTTTTTCTATTAAATTATATGTACAAAAAAGTAAACTATAAATGTGTTACTTGATTTTCTGTTTTTCAGCTTTCTTCTTATAATGTTATCGTAGAAGAGGTGATGTGGCATGCTTCTAAAGTCAAGAATGACATTTATTTATTTTTAAAATTTTTGACATTTTCTTAATTTTTTAAATTTATATAATTTATTTAAAAACCTACAAATTATACATCACTTACATTAATTTAGAAAGATCAAAAGTCATTATTATTTAAACTAAATAATTGATACATTTTATATTTTATATTTTACATCCGTTTTGCTATTTTTTCATGGGGGAATATTGAACAATAATGATAATCCAATTAAAGTGAACAATTAATATATTTTATGTCTTATATATGTGTTTTCTTTGTGTTCTTTTATATTCCTTATTTATTTTTTTGTGATTGTGAAGCTTCACTTTTACAAGTCGTTGCGTTTATGCCTAAAGCTTAAAATGTCTAATTTTAAACACACACAAAAAGTCAAGAAAAAATTTGTGTGATATGTATATTAAGTTTGTTTAAATATATTCTTTATATTTTTTAATATTATTTTATACTAAATTGGGGTAAGATTATGTGTTATAACTCATAGGAATAATATCAATTTTTACTTTGCAGTTTACAGTATTTTATTTTTAATTTGCATCTTTGATATTAAATCTTCTATTTTGATAAAACTTAATGAATTCATTCTTACGGCAAAATTAAGGTATGTTTTGTTTTGATTGAGAACTATTTTATAATTTCTTTATTAATTCTTACTCAACATTCAAATCTTGATATTTTGATAAATCAAGGAGAGAAAAATATTTTCTTTTTTTTAAAAAAAAAATATGGCTTTTAAAATTATTTCTTACAGAATAATTTTATGTGTATATATATTTTACTATTAATTAGTTATTTAATGATAATTACACCTTCTTTAAATCAAGGAATTTCAAAAGGCTATCATATTGCTTCAAACGTAAAAAGTTATTTTTATAATATTTTTTTCCTAATTACCGTCTTCTACATATTATTTTCAAGTTTATATTATTATAATTTTTTTAGTTTTTATTGTTATTATAATTTATAACTTCTATTTTTATTATTTTTTAAAAATAAAAAAAATTATATATATAATAAAGCTAAACAAAAGATTAGGTGATGTGGCAAATCTCAATCTCAATGGCCACCATTCATATTTTTTTTAAAATTTTTTAAAAATTTATTCTTTATTTATATGCTAGGTTAAAAATCACTTTAAAATTATATTTTTTAATTATACCTCCCTCATTAACTCTTCTTTATTACTCATTTAAAAAAATAAGTTTATGAAACTCAAAAGACTATCATTAATCCTCTAATAACTCCCCGTAAAGGGCTATTCTACAAAATAAAATTATTCTTTATCTTTCTTTGTATTTAATTCTCATGACTTCATTTATCACTATATAAGTA
The DNA here is from genome assembly GCF_036512215.1 of Solanum lycopersicum. NCBI lineage: Eukaryota > Viridiplantae > Streptophyta > Magnoliopsida > Solanales > Solanaceae > Solanum > Solanum lycopersicum. The sequence continues at coordinate 7,089,912 of NC_090809.1, forward strand.
TTCAAAATACATGTTACATATGACAAAAATTATTATCATCTCAATGATTTAGGAAATTATGGTTAAATATTTTTTTTTATGTTTGTTTTTCAAATTTTCATTTTCAGTTTTTATATGTACTAATTGCTTCCAACATATGGAGTCGAAATTCTTATTTTGCAGGTATATGTTCAAAGGAGCATGTTAGAGGAGCGCAAGGTAATCAAGATTCGAGACTAAAAAAATGTTTTTATCCTCCATATGATGATTAACAAGTTTAGTGTTGTTTCCCTAATTTTATATATATTAGTTGAAGTGCTTAAGATTCTTTTTTTTTTGTAAGTAGTTTGTTATTACATATGACAAAAATTGCTATCATTTCAATAATTTAGGATATTATGGTTAAATATTTTTGTTTGAATGGTTTTTTTTTGAAATTTTCATTTTCAGTTTTTACATGTACTGATTGGTTCAAACATATGGAGTCGAACTTCTTACTTTGCAGGTATATATTTAAAGGAGCATGATAGAGGAGCGCAAAATAATCAAGATTCGAGACTAAAGAAATGTTTTTATCCTCCACATGATGAGTAATAAGTTTAATGTTGCTTCCCTAATTTTATATATATTAGTTGAAGTGCTTAAGATTTTTTGTTATTTTTTGTAAATAGTATGTTAATTAAAGTTCATCACAAATTTTAAATATAAAATTTTTTTCTATTAAATTATATGTACAAAAAAGTAAACTATAAATGTGTTACTTGATTTTCTGTTTTTCAGTTTTCTTCTTGTAATGTTATCGCAGAAGAGGTGATGTGGCATGCTTTTAAAGTCAAGAATGACATTTATTTATTTTTAAAATTTTGACATTTTCTTAATTTTTTAAATTTATATAATTTATTTAAAAACCTACAAATTATACATCACTTACATTAATTTAGAAAGATCAAAAGTCATTATTATTTAAACTAAATAATTGATACATTTTAGATTTTACATTTTACATCCGTTTTGCTCATTTTTTCATGGGTGAATATTGAACAATAATTATAATCCAATTAAAGTGAACAATTAATATATTTTATGTCTCATGTATGCGTTTCTTTGTGTTCTTTTATATTCCTTATTTATTTTTTTGTGATTGTGAAGCTTCACCTTTGCAAGTCATTGCGTTTATGCCTAAAGCTTAAAATGTCTAATTTTAAACACACACAAAAAGTCAAGAAAAAATTTGTATGATATGTATATTAAGTTTGTTTAAATATATTCTTTATATTATTTTAATATTATTTTTTACTAAATTGGGGTAAGATTATGTGTTATAACTCATAGGAATAATATCAATTTTTACTTTGCAGTTTACAGTATTTTATTTTTAATTTGCATCTTTCATACTTTATCTTAAGAAATTCATGTGATATTAAATATTCTATTTTGATAAAACTTAATGAATTCATTTTTACGGCCAAATTAAGGTATTTATTGTTTTGATTGAGAACTATTTTATAATTTCTTTATTAATTCTTACTCAACATTCAAATCTTGATATTTTGATAAGTCAAGGAGAGAAAAATATTTTCATTTTTTTTAAAAAAAAATATGGCTTTTGAAATTATTTCTTACACAATAATTTTATGTGTATATATATTTTACTATCAATTAGTTATTTAATGATAATTACACCTTCTTTAAATCAACGAATTTCAAAAGGCTATCATATTGCCTCAAACGTAAAAAATTATTTTTATAATATTTTTTCCCTAATGACCGTTTTCTACATATTATTTTTAAGTTTATATGGTAATAAATTTTTTAGTTTTTATTGTTATTATAATTTATACCTTCTATTTTTATTATTTTTTTTAAATATATATAAAATAAAGCTAAACAAAAGATTAGGTGATGTGGAAAATCTCAATCTCAATGGCCACCATTCGTATTTATTTGTTTTTTAATTTTTTAAAAATTTATTCTTTATTTATATGCTAGGTTAAAAATCACTTTAAAATTATATTTTTTAATTATACCTCCCTCATTAACTCTTCTTTATTATTAATTTAAAAAATAAGTTTATGAAACTCAAAAGACCATCATTAATCCTCTAATAACTCCCCGTAAAGGGCTATTCTACAAAATAAAATTATTTTTTATCTTCCATTGTATTTAATTCTCATGACTTCATCTATCACTATATAAGTATTCAAAATACATGTTACATATGACAAAAATTGCTATCATCTCAATGATTTAGGATATTATGGTTAAATATTTTTTTTGAATGTTTGTTTTTCAAATTTTCATTTTCACTTTTTATATGTACTAATTGCTTCCAACATATGGAGTCGAAATTCTTATTTTGCAGGTATATGTATAAAGGAGCATGTTAGAGAAGCGCAAGATAATCAAGATTCGAGACTAAAGAAATGCTTTTATCCTCCACATGATGAGTAACAAGTTTAGTGTTGTTTCCCTAATTTTATATATATTAGTTGAAGTGCTTAAGATTCTTTTTTTTTTTGTAAGTAGTTTGTTATTACATATGACAAAAATTGCTATCATTTCAATGATTTAGGATATTATGGTTTAATATTTTTGTTTGAATGGTTTTTTTTGAAATTTTCATTTTCAGTTTTTACATGTACTGATTGATTCTAACATATGGAGTCGAACTTCTTACTTTGCAGGTATATATTTAAAGGAGCATGTTAGAGGAGCGCAAAATAATCAAGATTCGAATCCTCCACATGATGAATAACAAGTTTAATGTTGCTTCCCTAATTTTATATATATTAGTTGAAGTGCTTAAGATTTTTTGTTATTTTTTGTAAATAGTATGTTACTTAAAGTTCATTACAAATTTTAAATATAAATTTTTTTTCTATTAAATTATATGTACAAAAAAGTAAACTATAAATGTGTTACTTGATTTTCTGTTTTTCAGCTTTCTTCTTATAATGTTATCGTAGAAGAGGTGATGTGGCATGCTTCTAAAGTCAAGAATGACATTTATTTATTTTTAAAATTTTTGACATTTTCTTAATTTTTTAAATTTATATAATTTATTTAAAAACCTACAAATTATACATCACTTACATTAATTTAGAAAGATCAAAAGTCATTATTATTTAAACTAAATAATTGATACATTTTACATCCGTTTTGCTCATTTTTTCATGGGTGAATATTGAACAATAATTATAATCCAATTAAAGTGAACAATTAATATATTTTATGTCTTATGCATGCGTTTCTTTGTGTTCTTTTATATTCCTTATTTATTTTTTTGTGATTGTGAAGCTTCACTTTTGCAAGTCGTTGCGTTTATGCATAAAGCTTAAAATGTCTAATTTTAAACACACACAAAAAGTCAAGAAAAAATTTGTGTGATATGTATATTAAGTTTGTTTAAATATATTCTTTATATTTTTTTAATATTATTTTATACTAAATTGGGGTAAGATTATGTGTTATAACTCATAGAAATAATATCAATTTTTACTTTGCAGTTTACAGTATTTTATTTTTAATTTGCATCTTTCATACTTTATCTTGAGAAATTCATGTGATATTAAATATTCTATTTTGATAAAACTTAATGAATTTATTCTTACGGCAAAATTAAGGTATGTATTGTTTTGATTGAGAACTATTTTATAATTTCTTTATTAATTCTTACTCAACATTCAAATCTTGTTATTTTTATAAGTCAAGGAGAGAAAAATATTTTCTATCTTTTTTTAAAAAAATATGGCTTTTAAAATTATTTCGTACACAATAATTTTATGTGTATATATATTTTACTATTAATTAGTTATTTAATAATAACTACACCTTCTTTACATCAAGGAATTTCAAAAGGCTATCATATTGCCTCAAACATAAAAAAAAATTATAATATTTTTTTCCTAATGACCGCTTTCTACATATTATTTTTAAGTTTATATTATAATGATTATTTCAGTTTTTATTGTTGTTATAATTTATACCTTCTATTTTTATTATTTTTTTAAAAATAATTTTTTTTATATATATAATAAAGCTACACAAAAGATTAGGTGATTTGGAAAATCTCAATCTCAATGGCCACCATTCGTATTTATCTTTTTTTTTTTAATTTTTTAAAAATTTATTCTTTATTTATATGCTAGGTTAAAAATCACTTTAAAATTATATTTTTTAATTATACCTCCCTCATTAACTCTTCTTTATTACTCATTTAAACAAATGAGTTTATGAAACTCAAAAGACTATCATTAATCCTCTAATAACTCCTCCTAAAGGGCTATTCTACAAAATAAAATGATTTTTTTATCTTCCTTTGTATTTATTTCTCATGACTTCATCTATCACTATATAAGTATTCAAAATACATGTTACATATTACAAAAATTGCTATCATCTCAATGATTTAGGATATTATGGTTAAATATTTTTTTTGAATGTTTGTTTTTCAAATTTTCATTTTAAGTTTTTATATGTACTAATTGCTTCCAACATATGCAGTCGAAATTCTTATTTTGCAGGTATATGTTCAAAGGAGCATGTTAGAGGAGCGCAAGATAATCAAGATTCGAGACTAAAGAAATGCTTTTATCCTCCACATGATGAGTAACAAGTTTAGTGTTGTTTCCCTAGTTTTATATATATTAGTTGAAGTGCTTAAGATTCTTTTTTTTTTTGTAAGTAGTTTGTTATTACAACAAAAATTGCTATCATTTCAATGATTTAGGATATTATGGTTAAATATTTTTATTTGAATGGTTTTTTTTGAAATTTTCATTTTCAGTTTTTACATGTACTGATTGATTCCAACATATGGAGTCAAACTTCTTACTTTGTAGGTATATATTTAAAGGAGCATGTTAGAGGAGCGCAAAATAATCAAGATTCGAAACTAAAGAAATGTTTTTATCCTCCACATGATGAGTAATAAGTTTAATGTTGCTTCCCTAATTTTATATATATTAGTTGAAGTGCTTAAGATTTTCTGTTATTTTTTGTAAGTAGTATGTTATTTAAAGTTCATCACAAATTTTAAATATAAATTTTTTTTCTATTAAATTATATGTACAAAAAAGTAAATTATAAATGTGTTACTTGATTTTCTATTTTTCAACTTTCTTCTTATAATGTTATTGTAGAAGAGGTGATGTGGCATGCTTCTAAAGTCAAGAATGACATTTATTTATTTTTAAAATTTTTGACATTTTCTTAATTTTTTAAATTTATATAATTTATTTAAAAACCTACAAATTATACATCACTTACATTAATTTAGAAAGATCAAAAGTCATTATTATTTAAACTAAATAATTGATACATTTTAGATTTTACATTTTACATCCGTTTTGCTCATTTTTTCATGGGTGAATATTGAACAATAATTATAATCCAATTAAAGTGAACAATTAATATATTTTATGTCTTATGTATGCGTTTCTTTGCGTTCTTTTATATTCCTTATTTATTTTTTTGTGATTGTGAAGCTTCACTTTTGCAAGTCGTTGCGTTTATGCCTAAAGCTCAAAATGTCTAATTTTAAACACACACAAAAAGTCAAGAAAAAATTTGTGTGATATGTATATTAAGTTTGTTTAAATATATTATTTATATTTTTTTAATATTATTTTATACTAAATTGGGATAATAGTATGTGTTATAACTCATAGGAATAATATCAATTTTTACTTTGCAGTTTACAGTATTTTGTTTTTAATTTGCATCTTTCATACTTTATCTTGAGAAATTCATGTGATATTAAATATTCTATTTTGATAAAACTTAATGAATTCATTCTTACGGCCAAATTAAGGTATGTATTGTTTTGATTGAGAACTATTTTATAATTTCTGTATTAATTCTTACTCAACATTCAAATCTTGATATTTTGATAAATCAAGGAGTCTCATAATATATTTCAATTACTAAATAATTGATGTACTTTTGGTTGAGAACTACTTTGAAATATCTTTATTAAAATATTTCTTACTCAATATTTGATAAATTTTGATATCATGTGTTATAATCTACATCAATGAGTCTCATATATTCGACCTATAACATCTACCTCAATGTTAAATTCTAAAGTAATTACTGCTTTCGTTCATTTTACTTATCATATTTTACCTTTTTATGGTTAATTTAACTATTCTCTACGCTCAATTGAATTAGATTAATTCACTATTTTAAATTAAAATTTAAATATTTTGAAATATGTACGAAAAATACTATAAGATTCAATGTTTCTCACATTAATATGATTAAAAAAAAACACATACTAAATATAATAAGGGTGAAAGTTCATATAATTTAACTCTCAAACAAAATATAAGAAACAAAATAAAATGGGATCGGAAGTGTATATACTCTACAAAATCATAAATATTTTTTTCTACTTCTTAATTGACACTGTAATTTTGAGAGCTATTTTTATGTATCTTTGATTTAACAATAGAGATACAACTTAACTTTTTTATTACAAATATATCGTTGCAGTGAAGTTGAAATAATTCATACAGATTTTGCAACTTTTTTTATTGTACCAAACAATGTTCAATCAAACATAAGTAACAATATATACTACATTAAATGGAATACAAGCATATGATAAATCAATTATAAGAGAGAGGATGAAGAGGCTAACACCCTAAAGAAAACAAGCTCCAAATACATATAGAGATTGTCAAATTCAATACTTTTAAAAATTTTGTAAGATAATTTATAATATTTGTTGATTTATTAAAAAAAATAGTATAATGAGGTTTTTCTCTAAATTTCTTATGATTCATTTAGTCTCAATGTTCGGTAAATCGATATAGACAATATATTTTGTGGTTCTTATTTTTTTTTTATAAGTATATTTGTATATGTATTTGTGGTTCTTAATTTTTTTTTTTTAAAAACAAGTTTAAAAACGATTTTATATATATGCTCAAAATATATACAAAATTTCTTGAAATTCTTTTCTTTCTCTACTTTCTATTAAGAAAAATAATTATTTTTTTCTTTCACTTATAAGTTTATTACACGAGTACCTATAGAAGATTAAAAATTTTAAAGTGATTATAAATAATAAATTATATATAAATTAAAGATCTTTTAAAAAATTAATTGAAATAGAAGTATAATTTGTGCGTAAATTTTATTAGAAATATATAAATACAATTTATATAAAAAATTTGAAATCGCGCGTAGCGCGATCAAATTCACTAGTATATATATATATATATATTTTTTTCTCTTTTTTTTCTTTGTATTTTTAATTTTAAAAAGCTTTGACTTTATATTCGTATTAAATGTGAAAGAGAAATTTCAGTACTGTTTTGTAACTGTCATTTAAAAACTTTATACTAAAACGTTTTCATATTAAAGGTCAAATTCTAGTTAAATCTCCTATCTCTTAACTACACATTTATTATTTTAGTTTTTCATTATTTTCCTCCTATCCTTTCTTTTAAGTTTCATTATCCTTGCTCATGACAGATATATTTTTTCTTTCTGTAGTACCCTTCATGTTACTTTTTTATAATTCTTTGTTCATCATCTGCACAAACTTTTGTGTAATTATTTGTATAGATTTCATAAATATTTGCTAACATATATTTTATCTTTTTTCAGGTTCTATAAGTAGAGGTTTATAATTTGAAGTTTGGGCACAACAAAGAAAACGGATGACACTATAAAACAAGGTGAGGTGAAGATGCTTCAAATATAAATTGTATAAATTTATATATTCAATTATATGAGAAAATGTACTTTAAAGATGTATTCAGATTTTATTATAAAGACAAATAAAAATAGAAAAATTTGTTTTAGTATGGAGAAAGCTAGTTACAAGTTATGGGAAAAACAAAAGAGCAACAAAAAGAAAAGAATTTTCATAATCTTTTATTTTTATTTTTTCCGGCTAATTTATAACAAAGGTGACGAAGGAACTGAAGAGCTAAAGTTGAAAAAAAGGAAAGAGAGAGAAATAATTGAAAAAGAGAAGAATAGTTACTTTCGTTCTCTTTTTTTTTTTTGATATAATCGATTAGAACGTTTTAATTGACATCATCTTCTCTTCACTGTTTTAAGGAATTCTCTTCCTTTTCTATATAGAAAAAAATGGACAAACATATAATTTTTATATGTTTTTGAAATTCTTTGTTTTGTGCGAACTTCAATAAAAAGTTTGAAATTTGTTGTTTTGTGAGAATCAATTTTCTTTGCAGTCACATTCTCCTCATTTTTTCCCCAAATATTCTCTTCCTTTTTTTATTTTCAAAATTTTCAATCTTTTTTTTTCTTTAGGTCAAGTCATTACATTTTAAATTAGGTCAAATCAATTATTTATTATAAGATTATTGCCAAACGGCAAGACACTTTTTGGCATGAATTGACAAAAGAGTGGTAAATAACCAAATAGCCCTTTGGCTCCAAAACCGCTTGTTTTTCCTCCATAAAAAAAACTACTCTTGACTTTTTCTTTCTTATATACTCTCTCTTACTTTACTTTTTTCTTCTTGTTTACTTCACTCATCAGTTTGATTTTATTTTGTTGATTCATTTATTTTTTAAGATTTTATTTTGTTGTTAGATTTATATAATTTTAACAAGACTTGAATTGGATAGACCGAAGTCTTTCTTATCCATCAGATAAGTTTTTTACAAGCTCGGATGGATCAACATAGTTAGAATAATCAATTAAACGAAGTATTGAATAATGTTTTGGGGTTAGATGAGGATGATAATTTGTTATCCCAAAATCATGAAGATTTCGATGGTGCAGAGTCCTGAAAAAAAAATTAAAAATTCTCGTACCCTGTTGACTTAAAAAAAAAACTAAAAAAATACATAAATTGAGGATCTAAACTTAGATTCAAACCTGTGACCTATATACTATTTGTTTAAACTTCATCCATTTGCGCTGCAATAGCATTCATTCATAATTACGAAAGAAAATGTATTTATTCTCTTTCATATAAGTTGTTTTTTGAATAACACTAGTAAATTTAAAATAAGATTGTAATGACCTGTTTAGTCGTTTTGAGCAGTAGAATCATTGTGATAAAAACTGACTGGGTCGACGGATCACGCGACGGACCGTCATGGTCACGACGGACCGTCAGGGACTCCGTCATCCCACACTTGTGTAATTTTCCTGTGGGTTATGGGATCAACTCTCTGAACTTCGCGACGGAATTGCAGCACGGACCGTCGTAGGCACAACGGACCGTCACATACCACTTTACTGAATTTGACTCTCTGAACTTTGTGACGGATCTGCAGGATGGACCGTCGCATGCACGACGGGCCGTCACGAGTCGCGTAACCTCGACTGGGTCGGATTTCTGCTAAAAGTTTTAAGGGGCGTTTTGGACTATTTATGTCAAACTGTATGAAATTAGTGGGTAAGTTTAATAACTTATTTACTTGGGGGTTAAAGGAGGTAACCTTTAAAATAAATGATGGGTTACTTTTATCATCTTTGATACTTGATTATATGATAATTAGGGTAAAAAGAAAAAGAATCTGTAGAAGAAAAATAAAAAGAAGAGGGGAGAACGAGTGAGAGAAGAGAGAAACGAAGAGGAAAAGCAAAGACATTTAGGAAGTAGCTTCCTTGATAGTGATTCTTTGGTGGAGGTAGGTTATGGTTTATGCTATTTCATAGTAAACTCTAAATAGAGATTGATATGTATTGGGTAGTATTGTGAAGTCTTCTATATGCTTGATTGTGTGGTTGCATGTTGTGATTATGTAATTGTGATGGATTAGAATGATGAGACTGTTGAACCTTAAACCTTAAATCCTTTCTATTAAGATGATGCCTTGACATAAAAGAGGTTTGAGGAACTAAAGCAATGAGATTACGGGATCGGGTGTCACGTTCCGACACGTAGTATTAGGGGATCGGGTGTCACGTTCCGACACGTAGTATTAGGGGATCGGGTGTCAGGTTCCGACACGTAGTATTAAGGGATCGGAGTGTCACGTTCCGACATGGTAACATTGGAGGGGATGAATCTTGAATTATGTATAGGTAAATAAATTCAAAGAACCTTTTTCCCAAATGAGTATGGTGTAGAGGCTTGAGTCCTCATGGATGTGCTTGGTTTTGTTGACAACGATTCTTGTACTTGCTGTTGTCACCAGTTAAGTGTTGTAGTGGATTTTATATTATTATTCGATATATATTGCTTTCTATTTTGAGTTGGCCCTACTCAGTACTTGTGCCTTGTACTGACCCCTACTTGTATTTTTCTCTTTGTTATTTGTGGAGTGTAGCAAACGTGCCATCGACTTCGACTCGTTCGCAACTCTAGCCAGTCTTCAGCACATCAAATTTAAGGGTGAGCTATTACTCCTAGCTCATGCTGGATTCTCTCCTTCACGTCTTGATGTCTTGAAGTTCGAACATGGACATCCTTTATTTATTTTAGCTTCTTAATACTCTTAGATTTAGAAACTTGAGGATAGATGTTCTTGATGTGATGACTTCCAGATTTTGGTAATGATAAGTATTGAGTTTTAGAAGTTATTTAATTGATTTTCGGTAATGAGTTTTTAGTCTTCCGCATTATATTTTGTTCATTATGGTTGAAATGTTGGTAAATGTTGGGGTTTAGATTTGATGGTTCGCTCACATAATAGGATAAGTGTGGGTTCCACTCGCGGCTCGTTTTGGGTCATGACAAACTTGGTATCAGAACATTAGGTTCGTCGGTCTCATCACACAAGAACGAGTCTAGTAGAGTCTTGAGGAACGGTAGGGGGACGCCCTTACTTTTCTTTGAGAGGCTATAGGACTTTAGGAAAATTCCATTCTTTCTTTCTTTCGTGCTATTACTTGGATCCAATTGGTATCTGGGTGATACAAATTGGTATCTGACCATCTTCACTCTATTTCACAGATGGTTAGAACTATAGCAACAACTGCGCCAACACCACGTCTGATCCAACCACTGGGGCTGTAGCTCGAAGAGGAGCAGTGGCAAGAGGCCGTGGTAGAGGTCGCGGGAGGACGTCCTCTAGAGGAAGAGGATAAGCACCTGGCCCAGCAAGTACTAGGGCGGTGACTCCTCCACCGACTGAGGAAGTAGTAAGAGAGGGTGAGGAAGGGGAGAATGAGCAAGTGTAGAATGAGGAATTACCACCCCGACCTACCCTAGAGATTATTAACCAGGTTCTTGCTTATCTTAGCAGGTTATCTGATCAAGGCCAGACACCTCCAGTGTTTTCTACACTAGCACCTCAGGTTCCGAGAGTACAATATGTAGCTGTTGTGGCTCCCCGCATGGATGCCTCATTGGGAGTAGGCACGTTTCCTCGATTGACTACAGGGCCTATAATGACGAGTGATCAGCATGAACTTTTCACTAAATTCTTGAAGTTGAAACCTCCAGTCTTCAAGGGTGCTGAATATGAGGATGCCTATGATTTTCTGGTTGATTGTCATAAGCTGCTACATAAGATGGACATAGTAGAACAATTCGGGGTCGAGTTTGTGACCTATCACTTTCAGGGAAATGCCAAAATGTGGCGGCGGTCGTATGTTGAGTGTCAACCCGCACAGGCACCACCTATGACGTAGGCATCATTCTCTAGCCTATTTATGGAGAAGTATATACCCCGGACTTTGAGTTATAGGAGGAGAGATGAGTTCCTGAGCCTAGAGCAAGGCAGGATGTCGGTTACTGCTTATGAGGCTAAGTTTCGTGCACTATCCAGGTATGCCACCCAGCTTTGTTTCAGTCCACAAGAGCGGATTCGCCGTTTTGTGAAAGGATTGAGGTTAGATTTGCAGATCCCAGCCTTACAAGTAGCTGCTGCAGCAAAATCCTTTCAGGAAGTGGTAGATTTTGTGATAGAGGTGGAGGGAGTGAAGACAGACGACTTCACCATGACATCGACATCTAAGAAGTTTCGTAAGGGATGTGAATCTAGTGGTTCTTACTCCAGAGGGCAGAGTTCAGGAGGTTACCCAACCCGACCTATTCAGTCTTCACTGCAGGCTGTAGCTGGGGGTCCGACGCAGACCGGTCAGCATTTCTCTGAGTTTGGAGGTTATCCCCAGACTTCGTCGTTCTCACAGAGGCCTATGCTTGACTCCAGAGAGTGTTATGGATGTGGAGAGACTGGACATATTAGGAGGTTTTGTCCAAAACAGAGTTACAGACCCCCAATAATTAGGGGTAGAGGTGGTCATGGGAGAGACCGCCATTCTGGAGGACGCGTTGGTCAAGGTAATGGTGGTCACCAAATCAGCCGAGGTGGCGGACAAGTTGGAACCCCTACAGCACAACATGGTAGGGGCAACGGTCAGACAAGTGATAGGGCCCATTGTTATGCTTTTCCGGGAGGTCTGAAGTAGAGACATCTGATGCTGTTATCACAGGTAATCTTCTGGTTTGTGATTGCATGGCTTCTGTATTATTTGATCTTGGATCCACATTTTCATATGTATCTTCCTCATTTGCTACTGGTCTTGATTTACATTGTGATTTGCTTGACATGCCTATTCGTGTCTCTACTCCTGTGGGTGAGTCTGTGATAGTTGAGAAGGTGTATAGGTCTTGCCTTGTGACTTTTGTGGGGAGCAATACTCATGTAGACTTGATTATCCTAGAAATGGTTGATTTTGATGTAATTCTGGGTATGACTTGACTTTCTCCAAATTTTGCAATCTTAGATTGTAATGCTAAAACTGTGACATTGGCCAAGCCTGGGACAGATCTGCTAGTGTGGGAGGGTGACTATACTTCCACCCCAGTTCGTATTATATCCTTTCTTCGTGCCAAGATAATGGTTAGTAAGTGTTGTTTAGCTTTCTTGGCACATCTCAGGGATGATACTTCCCAAGTACCTTCGATTGAGTCTGTCTCGATAGTCCGTGAGTTTTTGAATGTGTTTCCCGCAGACCTTCCTGGTATGCCACCGGATAGGGATATTGATTTTTGCATTGATCTGGAACCGGGTACTCGCCCCATTTCCATACCCCCTTATAGAATGGCTCCAGTTGAGTTAAGGGAGTTAAAGGCCCAACTTCAGGAGTTGTTAAGTAAAGGTTTTATTAGACCAAGTGCATCCGCTTGGGGTGATCCTGTTTTATTTGTGAAGAAGAAGGATGGAAGTTTTCGGATGTGCATAGACTACAGACAACTGAATAAGGTAACTATTAAGAACAAGTATCCTCTCCCTCGCATTGATGATTTGTTTGATCAGTTACAAGGTGCTTGTACCTTCTTAAAAATCGATTTGAGATCTGGTTATCATCATTTGAAAATACGGACAACAGATGTGCCAAAGACTGCTTTTCGAACCAGGTATGGGCATTATGAATTCTTAGTAATGTCTTTTGGACTTACGAACGCCCCTGCTGCTTTCATGAGCTTGATGAATGGGATTTTTAAGCCATATCTGGATCTCTTTGTCATTGTGTTCATTGATGATATACTGATATACTCAAAGAGCAGGAAAGAACATGAGGAGCATTTGAGAATTGTGTTGGAAGTGTTGAGGGAGAAAAGGATTTATGTCAAATTCTCCAAGTGTGAGTTTTGTCTAGATTTAGTATCCTTCTTGGGGCACGTAGTTTCTAAGGATGGAGTGATGGTGGATCCTTCCAAGATTGAAGCAGTGAAGAATTGGGTAAGACCTACTAATGTTACAGAGGTAAGGAGCTTTGTTGGTTTAGCTAGCTATTACCGTCGATTTGTCAAGGGATTTTCTTCGGTTGCTTCCCAATTGATAAATTTGACTAAGCAGAGTGTTCCATTTGTATGGTCGGACGAATGTGAAGAAAGCTTTCAGAAACTCAAGACCTTGTTGACTATTGCACCAATTCTTACCTTGCCAGTGGAAGGTAAGAATTTCATTGTGTATTGTGATGCATCTTATTCTGGTTTGGGTGCAGTGCTAATGCAGGAGAAGAATGTAATTGCTTATGCTTCGAGGCAACTAAAAGTGCATGAACGCAACTATCCGACCATGATTTGGAGTTGGCTGCAGTTGTGTTTGCATTAAAGCAATGGAGACACTATCTATATGGGGTTAAGTGTGAAGTCTATGCAGATCATTGTAGTTTACAGTATGTCTTTACTCAAAAAGATTTGAATTTGAGACAGAGAAGGTGGATGGAACTACTGAAGGACTATGATATTACTATCTTGTATTACCCAGGAAAAGCTAATGTTGTGGCAGATGCTTTAAGTAGAAAGGCAGGGAGCATGGGAAGTCTAGCTCACTTGCAGGTTTCTAGACGCCCATTGGCCAGAGAGGTTCAGACTTTGGCTAATGATTTATGAGGTTGGAAGTACTGGAGAAGGGAGAATTTTTGGCCTGTGTAGAGGCAAGATCTTCCTTTCTTGACAAGATTAAGGGAAAACAGTTCACTGATGAAAACCTGATCCGGATTCGAGATATGGTATTACGAGGAGCGGCTAAAGAAGCAAAAATTGATAAAGAAGGCGTTCTGAGAATTAAGGGAATGGTATGTGTGCCCCGCGTAGATGATTTGATTCACACTATTCTTACAGAGGCTCATAGTTGAAGGTATTCTATACATCCTGGTGCAACCAAGATGTATCGCGACCTAAAGTAACATTTCTGGTGGAGTAGGATGAAGCGCGACATTGTTGATTTTGTTGCTCAATGCCCGAATTGTCAGCAGGTAAAGTATGAACACCAGAGGCCTGGGGGAACACTTCAGAGAATGCTCATTCCTAAATGGAAGTGGGATAGAATTGCAATAAACTTCGTAGTTGGTCTTCCAAAGACATTGGGTAAGTATGACTCCATTTGGGTAATTGTTGACAGATTAACTAAGTCTGCTCACTTCATTCCGGTCAAGGTGACCTACAATGCAGAGAAGTTAGCCAAACTCTATATCTCAGAAATTGTTCGATTGCATGGAGTTCCACTTTCCATCATATCAGATAGAGGTACGCAATTCACTTCTAAGTTTTGGAGAACATTGCATGCTGAATTAGGTACTAGGTTGGATCTTAGCACTGCATTTCACCCTCAGACCGATGGTCAGTCTGAGCGAACGATTCAAGTGTTGGATGATATTCTTCGTGCATGTGTGATAGAATTTGGTGGTCATTGGGATAACTTCTTACCCTTAGCAGAGTTCTAATACAATAATAGCTATCACTCAATTATTGATATGGCCCCATTTGATGCACTGTATGGGAGAAGATGTAGGTCTCTCATTGGGTGGTTTGATGCATTTGAGGTAAGACCATGGGGTACCGATCTTTTGAGGGAGTCGTTAGATAAAGTAAAATTCATTCATGAAAAGCTTTTAGCGGCTCAAAGTAGAAAGAAAGAATATGCAGATCGAAAGGTTAGAGAGTTGGATTTTATGGAGGGTGAGCAAGTCTTGCAGAACGTTTCACCCATGAAAGGGGTGATGCGGTTTGGTAAGCGAGGTAAGCTTATTCCGAGGTATATTGGTCCATTTGAAGTTCTGAAGCGCGTGGGGGAGGTGTCTTATGAATTGGCATTGCCTCCAGGACTGTCAGGAGTGCACCCGGTATTTCATGTGTCTATGCTGAAAAGATACCATGGGAATGGAAACTACATTATTCGTTGGGATTCATATATTCTTGATGAGAATTTGTCTTATGAGGAGGAGCCTGTTGCCATTCTAGATAGAGAAATCCGCAAGTTGAGATCAAGGGAGATTGTATCCATCAAGGTTCAATGGAAGAATCAGCCAGTTGAAGAGTCCACTTGGGAGAAGGAGGCTGATATGCAAGAAAGATATCCACACCTTTTTACAGACTCAGGTATTCTTTCTCGCCCTTGTTTTTCTTCTTGTGATCGTTCGAGGACGAACGATGGATAAATTGGTATCTATTGTAAAGACTTATTTAGTCGTTTCGAGCAGTAGAATCATTGGGATAAAAATTGACTGGGTCGACGGATCACGTGACGGACCTTCATGGTCACGACGGACCGTCAGGGACTCTGTCGTCCCACACTTGTGCAATTTTCCTGTGGGTTATGGGATCAACTCTCTGAAATTCGCGACGGAATTGCAGCACGGACCGTCGTAGGCATGACGGACCGTCACAAATCTATTTACTAAATTTGACTCTCTGAACTTTGTGACGGATCTGCAGGACGGACCGTCGCATGTACGACGGGCCGTCACGAGTCGCGTAACCTCGACTGGGTTGGATTTCTGCTAAAAGTTTTAAGGGGTGTTTTGGACTATTTATGCTAAACTGTATGAAATTAGTGGATAAGTTTAATAACTCATTTACTTGGGGGTTAAAGGAGGTAACCTTTAAAATAAATGATGGGTTACTTTTATCATTTTTGATACTTGATTATATGATAATTAGGGTAAAAATAAAAAGAATCTGTAGAAGAAAAATAAAAAGAAGAGGGGAGAACAAGTGAGAGAAGAGAGAAACGAAGAGGAAAAGCAAAGACATTGAGGAAGTAGCTTTCTTGATAGTGATTCTTCGGTGGAGGTAGGTTATGGTTTATGCTATTTCATAGTAAACTCTAAATAGCGATTGATATGTATTGGGTAGTATTGTGAAGTCTTCTATATGCTTGATTGTGTGGTTGCATGTTGTGATTATGTAATTGTGATGGATTAGAATGATGAGACTGTTGAACCTTAAACCTTAAATCCTTTCTATTAAGATGATGCCTTGACATAAAAGAGGTTTGATGAACTAAAGCAATGAGATTAGCGGATCGGGTGTCACGTTCCGACATGTAGTATTAGGGGATCGGGTGTCACGTTCCGACACGTAGTATTAGGGGATCGGGTGTCACGTTCTGACACGTAGTATTAGGGGATTGGGTGTCACGTTCTGACACGTACTATTAGGGGATCGGGTGTCACGTTCCGACACGTAGTATTCGGGGATCGGTTGTAACGTTTCGACACGTAGTATTAGGGGATCGGTTGTCACGTTCCGACACGTAGTATTAGAGAATCAGAGTGTCACTTTCCAACACGGTAACATTGGAGGCGATGAATCTTGAATTATGTAAAGGTTAATAAATTCAAAGAACCTTTTTCCCAAATGAGTATGGTGTAGAGGCTTGAGTCCTCATGGATGCACTTGGTGTTGTTGACAACGATTCCTGTACTTGCTGTTGTCACCAGTTAAGTGTTGTAGTGGATTTTATATTATTATTCGATATATATTGCTTTCGATTTTGAGTTGGCCGATGATACCTACGCAGTACTTGTGCCTTGTACTGACCCCTACTTGTATTTTTCTCTTTATTATTTGTGGAGTGTAGCAAATGTGCCATCGACTTTGACTCGTCCGCAACTCTAGCCAGTCTTCAGCACATCAAATTTCAGGGTGAACTATTACTCCTAGCTCGTGCTGGATTTTCTCCTTCACGTCTTGATGTCTTGAAGTTCGGACATGGACATCCTTTATTTATTTTAGCTTCTTAATACTCTTAGATTTAGAAACTTGAGGATAGATGTTCTTGATGTGATGACTTCTAGATTTTGGGAATGATAAGTATTGAGTTTTAGAAGTTATTTAATCGATTTTCGTTAATGAGTTTTTAGTCTTCCGCATTATATTTTGTTCATTATGGTTGAAATGTTGGTAAATGTTGGGGTTTAGATTTGATGGTTCACTCACATAATAGGATAAATGTGGGTGCCACTCGCGGCTCATTTTGGGTCGTGACAGAGATATTATCAATATATAGTCTAATAACTGTTAAAATGTGAAGATAAAATTGATCAAAGGTTGACATGTACTATAATTAGTTGTATTACCCAATTATAACTTGATTATGCGTGTATAATCGCATTCAATTCACTTATATTTGTGAGGAGCATAACCCTTATAATACTATATCTATTACATTTATTTTTATCATAATAATTCAATTTATAATAATGAAAAATCTTCAATTTTTGTTTAAATATAAACTTTTACAATCTTATTTATCAAAAAAATGAATTTAAGATTATTTAAATCCGAAAAGTTTCAAACAGTCTATTTTTTTTTTAAAAAAAGACCTACAATTGGGACATAGCCTTGATTTGAACTCGTAACTTATGGACTATTCGTTTAAGATTTAGTCATTCGTACTGAAATATCATTCGTTCATAATTACGAAAGGAAATTTATTTACTCTCTTTCATATCGTTTGTTTAATGAATATAACTGGGAAATTTAAAACGTGATATTATCAATAAATATAGTCTAATAACCCTAATACGTGAAGATAAATTGATCAAAGATTGACATGCATCATAACTAATTGTATTATCCGGTTATAACTTGATCATGCATATATAATCACATTCGATTGACTTGTATTTGTGAGGGAGCATAACTCATATAATACTATATCTATTACATTTATTTTTATCATAATAATTCGACTTATAATAGTGAAAAATCTTCAATTTTTGTGAAACAATCCAAATATAAAATTTTACAATCATATTTACCGAAGTAATATAAAATTAAAAAGTATTTAAATACTAATAGTTTCAAAGAGTTTAATTTTTTTTTTAAAAAAAATACCTAAAATTTGGACCTAACTTAGATTCAAACTCGTGACCTATAGACTATTCGTTTAAGTTTTAACCATTGGCGCTGCAATAACATTCGTTTATAATTACCAAAGAAAATTTATTTAGTCTCTTTATATATCACATGGAAATTTAAAATGAGATATTATCAATAAATATAGTCCAATAAGCCCTAAAATATGAAGATAAATTGATCAAAGGTTAACATGTATCATAACTAATTGTATTACACAATTAAAATTTGATTATGTATATATAATCACATTCAGTTGACTTGTATTTGTGAGCAAGCATAACTCATATAATACTATATCTACTACATTTATTTTCATCATAATGATCCGACTTATAATAGTGAAAAATCTTCAATTTTTGTGAAACAATCCAAATATAAACTTTTACAATCATATTTACCTAAAAATAAAAAATTAAAAATTATTTAAATCCTCAAAACTTCAAAGAGTCTAATTTTTTGTTATACAATAAAATTGGGACCTAACATAGATCTGAACTCATGACATATAGATTATTCGTTTAAGCTTTAACCGTTTGCGCTGCAATAACATTCAATTATAATTACAAAACAAAATTTATTTAATCTCTTTATATCAGCTTTTTAATGAATATCACTAGAGAATTTAAAATGAGATATTATCAATAAATATAGTCTAATAACCCCTAAAATGTGAACATAATTTGATCAAAGGTTGACATGTATCACAACTGATTATATTACTCAATTATAACTTAATATGCACATATAATCACATTCAGTTGACTTGTATTTGTGAGGGAGCATAACTCATATAATACTATACCCTGTACATTTATTTTCATCGTAATGATTCGACTTATAATAATAATAAATCTACAATTTTTGTGAAAAGGATCCAAATATATACTTTTACAATCTTATTTACCCAAAAAAAGAAATTAAAAATTATTTAAATCTTAAAAGCTTCAAAGAGTCTAATTTTTTTAAAAAAAATACTTTGGGACCTAATCTAGATTCGAATTGGTGGCCTATGGACTATTCGTTTGAACTTTAATCATTCGCTCTACAATAACATCAATCATAATTAGGAAAGAATATTTATTTAGTCTCGTTATATCATTTGTTTAATGAATATCACAAGAAAATTTAGAATGAGATATTATCAACAAATTTAATTTAATAACCCTTAAAATGTGAAAATAAATTGATAAAAGATTGACATGTGTCATAACTAAATGTATTACACAATTATAATTTGATCATGCATATATCATAATTTATGTGTTCTTTGATAAAATATTAGACATTGATTTTTTAGGATAAATTTTTTCATTCTATTATTTTATTTATAAATGGTCCTCAATGATTTTATATATAACCTTCTTTAAAATTGAAAAAAAAAATGTTCTCTTTGTTAATATTCATGTGTTTATCTTTATGATAATCAAATTTTATTGCATTTACTTCGTAGTTTAATTTATAATTTTATTTTGATAATGTTGATAGTGTTTGTTCTTGTTGATATGACTCATAATATAATTGATTATTTTTATTTAAATCAAATATTAACAACACATCTTAATATATTGTCGTTAAATCTTTAATATTGTAAGAAAATAATAAAATTGTTGGAAATAATTTATCATATTTCTCTAAAATGATTAAATTCTTAGATAATGTGTAATTTATTTTTTTAAAGATCCTATATCGATATACCTTATCAAAATTTTATAGTATTGTATATTTTTGAGAAGTCCACAAAAATTAAATAGCAAAAAAAAAGTTGAAGAGATGAAAATTTTCACCTAGCTTGAAGTTCAAAAATGAAAAATATCGTATAAATTGACAGAAAGAATATGTATTTATATAGATATTTATGGATGCTTGCCCTTTTTTTTCAATTTCATGAAATTAGTTCAACTTATGTAATTGTTTGTCAAGAACTGTGATACTCTTTCCGTTATTTTTTTTTTTGAAATTAGCATAAAAATTTATGCTATTTTTTTTACAAATTTCGTAAGAAAACATAAACAAAATATTTTTACTAATTTACATTTAATTTTTCAAAATTTATAAATTTTATTTACACTTACAAAAAGAAAAAAATGTTATAATAAAATAAAAAAAAAGTGTAATTAATTATATTTTGTATATTAACAAATAATTTTATCTAACTATTTTTTTTGTAATATAAATAATTAATTTTAAGATGAAAAGACAATATAAAAATGTTAGAAATAGAATGAATATTTACTTTTTGGATTTCATATTTTCCATGAATAAAGTTATATAATTATGGAAGTAGAGAAATTTAGAACATTAATTTGAAAAGAAAAGTCAAAGAAAAAGAGGTTAAAAAAAATAAGAAAGAGAAAAAATCATTTAAAGAAGTGAGAAAAATGGATTTGGGTTATTTTGTTAAGGGCAACTTTCACATATAGCAAACAAAAAATTCATATTTGTATGCTATAGCAAACTTTGCATAATTGCGCTCCATAGCAAACATAAAACTGTATAATTTGCTATACATATACAATTGTATAATTCGATGGCCTAAATTGTATAATTCGCTGGCCTAAATTGTATAATTCGCTGGCCTAAATTGTATAATTCGCTGGCCTATTTCGCTGCAATTGTATAATTTGTTTTGCATACAGTTGAATCGAATTAAAATGTATGTATATTGCATAATTATAAGTGTATATCAAGAAGATATATGTTTTTCTCGCTTTATACAAAAACAGAAACACAATATATCTGTTGTATAAAGCTAGAGAAAATTGTGTTTCACTACAATTGTATAATTCGCAATTGTATAATTCGTTGGCCTTTTTCTCTGCAATATTTGAAGTAAAATGTTTGTAAATTGTATAATTAAGTGTATAACACGAAGATATACATTTTTGCATGTGTATATACAATTTTCTCTCGCTTTATACAAAACAGAATTATACACTTCTGTGTATAAAGCAAGAGGCGAGCGAGAATGGAGAGTGGCGATCGAGATTTTTGGGAGAGGGACGCTGACAAATTTTAGCTAATGTTTGTTATGGAGCACAATTAATCAAACCCTAACTATTCCATTTAATTTAGGTTATTAGTTTGCTATTATATACAATTTTTCGTTTTCTTAAATGAGACCCAACACTTTACACATGACACAATATAAATGGAGACTCTCATCCAAGTATTGTCAGCCACCTCTTAAAAAGTGTAAACTGAAAGTAATAATTATAGGTTTGGACTTTTCAAAAGTGATTTTAATTTTAAAGAGTAGTGATGTTACTTTTGATGGTAATTTGGATACAAAAATTAATGAATTTACCTAATAACCCTTAACTTTTCAGAGAAATTACGAAAATACCTCAAATTATATCAAATTTGTTGCTCCTGTCATTTCATGCCAAAATAGTGTCATGCCAAATATATTTTATATTATTATAACATAGTTATAATATAATTGTAGTGTCTTTATGGATTTATTTTAATTTTTAATCTACAAAATACTAAATTAGTTATTTTATTGTTTAACTCACTTGAATGATCAATTTACTATGTCTTTGGTCATCTACAACCACTTAAAGTTGTCTGCATAATTCACCTGAACATCTCAACTAAAGTTTTTACCTATTAAACACCTTATTTGCTCAAAAGTGATGTCAATTAGACACAAAGCGATGACATGACGAAAAATATGTACATCACTCTCTTAAAGCGCATAAATCAATTATTTTTTTCTTTTTGTTTCCAACCTATAAACCTAAACAAACAAATAATAATAATAATAATAATAATAATAATAATTTTTTTAAAAAAAGAAGGAAGTCTTTTGCCATCTTCAACTATTCCATCTTTTGTCATTTGCGACTATTCAAATTTCCATCATCTCTCCCTCTCCAATTCTACAATTCTTCTTCTGCTTTTTCCTTTTTCCTCTTTTAATATAGATTTGATTATAGTACCAAACATTTCGGGGAAGGTCCCGTATTTTTGATGAAGAAATTTTTCAGTGAAGTAATTGATTCTTTTTCAACAGAAGTTTTCTTGTAATTGTGATAATGTTGACTAGTGAAAATAAAATAAAGACAATGAATGTAATATGTAATGCTATTAAAATGAAAGGTGAATGAGAGGTTAGCTTAGTTGGACATCAACGGTGTATGTCGGTAAAAGGAATAAGATTCGATGAAAAAAAGAAAGGGAAGGCAATGGTGTACTGGCGATTGAGATACAATGGCCTAGTGCAAAGGGAAATTAGTTTTGACAGAAAAGATTAAGAAAAATGGTGGGTGGGGGTGGGGATGGGTTAATTCAAAAATAATGTTTAGTTTTTTCTTTTTAAAATTCCTTTAAAATTATTTTAGTAAAGTTTTTAAAAAAGGTTAATCCAATCATTTAGTGTCAAATAGGTATAAATCTGCTAAGTTTTTAAGTGTTCAATACATACAAGTCTACATTAAGGTGTCTAAGTGAAATATGCGGACAACTTTAATGAACCGCATATGACTTAAGTCATTTATTATTATACAATTTATTGTCTATTATAGTATAATACAAATAATATATATATATATATATATATATATATATATATATATATATATATATATATATATATATATAAAGGAGAAATATGAGCATGTTGAGGTGGCATGCCTCAATGATTAGAAAATGATTTATCTATTCTCTCAATTTTTAAAATTTTCTTTGCATTTTTAATTAAATAAAGTTTTGACTTCAAGCCTCTATAGTTGTGAAAGAGAAATTTTAGTACCGTTTTGTAACTGTCATTTAAAAAACTTCATGTTGAAACATTTCCATATTAAAGGTCAAGTTCTGGTTAAATCTCGTATCTCTTAACTACACATTTATTACTCTTTCAAATCCATAAAAACTTCCTTCTTTGCTGAAATGTTTCATTTTATTTTAATTCTTCATTATTTCGCTCCTATCCTTTCTTTCAAGATTCATTTTTCTTACTCATTAAACATATATTTTCCTTTCTATAGTACCCTTTACGTGTCTCTTTTATAATTCTTTATTTATCAATTCTACACAGTTTTGTGTAATTATTTGTATGGATACAAATATTTGCCCAGGGTGTAGGCTCGAGGCATGACAAACTTGGTATAATAGCACAGAGTTCAAGAGTCCTAAATCGTCTATGAAGTCGTGTCCGTAGAGTACTAGTTATCGGTGTGAAGCGCGCCACAACTATAATTATGGGGCTGCAACATTTAAGAATTTCTTCATTTCTTTCATATTCATTTCATGCGTTGGAGTTTATCTCAAAAAAGTTAGTTTCTAACTCGTGCTTACACGTAATCGTTTGTGAGTTAGACTATTTTGAGAGTGCATTCATTGGGAGTTTCTTTCCTCGTGAACTAAGAGAAGCAAATATGAGGAGCAGAACGAGCTTGCTTGTTGCTGGGTTGTCTCTTCTATCAAGTAAAGAAAGTAAGACAACCATACTAGTAGGTGTAATGGACATAACAAGGCTAATGATCCATTTACAACAAGTTGAGAAGGACAAGCTGAGGTCAAAGAAGAGTTTAAGAACAAGAGAGCTAAGACGTCAAGGAATAAGTTAGGGCAGAAAAAGAGTAATGTGAACTGGTTTTCTTTCTAACAGAAGCAGAAAATACCTGATCCATCATCTGCAAGTGCACCTGCACAAAGAAGCAATGTGTGTAAAATAGTTAGAACTTCTGAATTAGATTTCCGCCTTCGCAAGGTAGTAAGCACAAAGGGGTACTAAGACTCTTTCATGTGGTAAGTGTGGTTAAAGCCACTCAAGGGTGTGTCTTGATGGCTCCACTAGTTGTGTTAGGTGCAGCCAGAATGATCATTTCATAAGAGAGTATCCTAAGGACAAACAGAGATATGGTAAAGAGGGCAATAGAGCCAGTCTTCTTCAGATTCTTTATCAGAAAAATCTGCATCTAATTGAGTTACTTTAGGGTAGACAGAGAGGAAACCGTCTTTGTGCTATCACTAGTTGTTGAGGGCAAGAGGATTCACCAGATGTTGTTACTGGTATGATCCAAGTCTTCAGTTTTGATGTTCTTATTGAGCAACTTAGTAAACCATTCAATGTTTCTACACTTGTTGGTTAGTCTATTCTAGCAGAGAGACTGTATCGTGATTGTTCCTTTGTCATTCACAAGACTACCAAGACTGATTTAATTGAGTTAGACATGATAAATTTCGATGTCAATCTTGGTATGGACTGGCTTCACGCCTGTTATGCCTGAGTTGATTGTAGGACTCGAGTTGTCAAGTTTTAGTTTCCGAATGAGCTAGTCTTAGAGTTGAAAAATAGTTCAGCAGTGTCTAAGGGTCATTTAATTTTGTACATTAAGGCAAAGAGGTTTGTTTCTAAGGGGTGTGTCTATCACTTAGTCCGAGTTAATGACTGTAGTGTTGAGAGACCTTATATTCAGAAAGTTCCACACTACAAGAGAAAAGACTTTAGCACCGGTAAATCTAGTCGCTAAAGGCCTTATTTTATGTCACGCCCCGAGCTACCCCCGAGACGCGGACACGGTACCTAGGACCACAAGTGATCCCAAGCTAACCCTGTTGGCATGATCACGAGTGTACTAAAGATAATAAACTGTTGCGGAAGCTAAATCATACTTAAAATGAAAAGATGGGGAATACCCATATTCTATAACTGAGATATTTGAAATATTAACTCAATACTAAGCTGATCTAACTATGTCTGAAAATAGCCTCTAAACTAGACTAGAAATATTGGGGATAAGCCCCATCTAAATCTATAAAAAACTTAAACTAAATGACTAAAGACTGAAATGAAACTCATGACTATTGTCCTCAGAGAATGAGGACTCACCACTGAATCTGCTGAACAAGAGATCGGGAAATCGATCTATGCATATGCTGAGAACCTGAACCTACATCACGAGAAGATGTAGCGCACGTATCCGTCAGTACTTGAAAGGTACAGAGCATGTAGGATAGTGTAAAGCTAAAATAAAACATAACTGAATACGCACAAAAACAAGTATAATAATCTGAACGTGATGTGCTGATTTCTGAGCTAACTGGATGCAATGACCAATTTATGACATGCTGAAACTGAATATTAAATATACTGATAAATGGTCAATACAGAGAGTCTGACTGAATTATGGGAGCTACTAATAACCGATAATAAAACCACATGAGCTAAATGTGGAGTCCGATGTATACGCCCCATCGAGAGGACCCAATATACCCTGCCAAAGGTATAAAGGCATGCAGGCGCGACCACTAAACTTATTGCCTACAGAGGGGACTTACAACCTACTCGGCTAGTAGTTTTGGGACTATTGGGTACGCTAAACTCTAGTCCAACTCGGTATTATGTTACTCTCAACTGATTATATTTGAATTTCTATAAATACTGGATAGCTCGAAACTGAACACGCAAACTAAGAATGCAACAATTAATCTGGTAATTATGCATTTATAACTGAGGTATGTATATCTGAAGTGTCTGAAATATATGACCTAGCATGTGTAATTCAAGAACTAAAGAAATACAAAGCTAGGGTTCTGAAATTCATGCGATAATCTGAGTGATAACATGATAATATGATTTGGAACATATATTTAATAAATTCATGAAGTTATATCAAAGTTCTAGAAACCCTAGGTTTAATCACGATAAGAGAATCAAGAACTGACTGAAACTAAGGACCCAATGGGTGAAGGGAACCGACTAGTGATATCCCACAAACCTGGTGATGAAATCCATGGAAAAATACTTTAAGTTTTGGGGCTGGAACTGCTGGAGCTTGTGGCATTCTTGAACTAGGGTTTTTGAGCTTTTTTCTTCCATCTTGCTTCTAATTTTGTAAGTTTTGATTTAATGATTTGACTTGCATATGTTTTAATTATGTTTCTAGGCTTAAACTGACTAAAATCTAATGATTTAGGGTCAAAACGACGTAACTTAGGGTTTAAACAGAGTGGGAAAGGTCAAAAAGACCCCTGGGAAGGTTGCTGTCAGGCCTCACGACGTCTAGGACTGACAGTCCGTCGTGCGCCCGATGCCCCATCGTTGGGTCCGTCGTGAGGGCATGTTCGACATACCCTTACTAAAATGGGCATAACTTTTTTCTCGGAGGTCTGATTTTAGCAAAGTCGGAGGACATGGAAAGATAATTCAATTTTCTATCTATGGGTAGGTCATGGGAGACCTAATTCATTTTGTGAGAAGATTTATGATCATTTCAAGTTGACCCAACTGCATTTCCCCTTAACTGACTGCAAATTTTCCACCTACGGACCGTAGGTCCACCTACGAACCATGCTGGTCATCGATAGCTCTTGTCAGAGAGTGGTTGAAGGGAGTCTTGATCGATGGCACAGACTACGGATCGTCGTTTGACCTACGGACTTTAAGTCTGTCCGTCGTCCAAGACTTAACCAATTTTTCTAGGCTGAAATTTTTGATCCCATCAACAGTTGTGCAGGACGGACCGTGGTTCAAGCTACGGTCCGTCGATGTCACCGTTGATAGCCCCTGTAGATTTTTCTGAAATACTAATTTTTGGTCTGTTTTGGCTACGGGGTGTTACATTATCTCCCCCTTGGGAACATTCGTCCTTGAATGGAGACTAAACTAGCTGAAATAGAGGGACAGAGATGCAAACCCCACTACTAAACACTGAGAAATGAGTTCTGACTGAATTGAGTTCTGAGTACATGGAATTATGCTAAAATGAAAGTACAAACTGAGGGAAGGTGATTCTAAAACTGAATTTACGCATGAATGACTGTAAAATTGAAGAGGAACTATTACCTCAAGGTGGAGTGGAATTGGAAGGAAAGATTTAAGGATACTTGACTTTCATGGCTGCTTCTACTTCCCAAGTAGCTCCCTCTACGGACGGACTCCTGCACAAAAACCTTGACTTAAGCGACTTCTTTGATTCTCAACCTTCTAACCTAACGGTCAAGAATCTCAATTGGTACATCCTCATAAGAAAGACTATCTTTCACTACCATACTCTCTAATGGCACTATAGAGGCTGGGTCACCCACGCACTTCTTCAAGAGTGAGATGTAGAAGACCAGATGCACTACTGCTAATTTTGCTGCCAACTCTAACTCATATGCCACCTTGCCAATCCTTTTCAAGATCTTGTAAGGGCCTACATATCTAGGACTGATCTTCCCTGTTTTTCCAAATCTCATCACCCCTTTCATAGGTGAGACTTTCAGAAAAACCAATCATCAACTTGGAACTCTAGTTCCCTTCTCCTTACATCTGCATAAGATTTCTGATGACTTTGGGATGTCTTAAGTCCATATCAAATGAGTTGCACTTCCTCCAAGCATAAAGGACTGAATCTGGCCCTATCAAAGCTGCTTCACCTACTTCAAACCAACAAACAAGAGATCTACATCTACACCCATACAAAGCCTCATAAGGGGCCATCTGAATGCTGGAATGGTAACTATTATTGTAGGCAAACTCAATAAGAGGAAGGTGATAATCCCAACTACCTTTGAAATCGATCACACAAGATCTCAACATATCCTCTAAGGTCTGAATGGTGCGCTCTGCCTGCCCATCCGTGTGTGGATGAAATGTTGTACTAAGGTTATCTTGAGTACCAAGACCTTCTTGAAATGACTTCCAGAAATGAGAGGTAAACTGATGACCTCTATCTAAGATGATAGACAAAAGAACCCCATGCAACCTCACAATTTTAGTGAGGTAAAGCTTGGCATAGTCCTCTGCCGAATATGTAGTCTTGACCGCTAAAAAGCGAGAAGGCTTAGTCATCCTATCAACTATCACCCAAATTGAGTCATGCTGTCTGTGAGTATGAGGTAACCCTGTGATGAAATCCATATTGATCACATCCCACTTCCAAGTAGGAATATCGATCTCTTGAGTCATACCTTCTGGTTTCTGATGTTTTACCTTGACTTGCTGGCAATTGGGGCACTTACTCACAAATTCTTCTATATCCCTCTTCATGCCATTCAACCAATAGACTTCCCGCAGATCGCGGTAAATCTTAGTGGCACCTGGATGAATAGAATACCTAGAGTTATGAGCTTCTGCAAGAATATGCTGCCTCAATTCTCCCACAGCAGGAACACAATCTACCTTTGTAGCGAAGTACACTATCTCCGCCTTGGGAGAAAACCTCCACTCTCTGATTGTTGACTTCACCCTTTAGTTCAAGCAAGATCAGATCACTCTCTTGCTTTTCCTTAACCTCCATTACCAAAGACGATTCTGCCTCATTCTGAACTATTACACCGTTGTCTGATATGCTCATAAGGCGAACTCCCAAGCGAGCAAGCCTGTGAACATCCTTCACTAGCTCCTTTTTTTTCCCTCAACATGGGCTACACTACCGAAAGATAATATACTAAGAGCATCGGCCACTACATTTGCTTTCGAGGATGATAATGCACACTCATATCATAATCTTTAAGGAACTCAAGCCATATCCTCTGGCAAAGATTCAACTCTTTCTGGGTGAACACATACTGAAGGCTCTTATGATCGGTGATCACATCTACATGAACACCATGCAAGTAGTGTCTCCATATCTTGAGTGAAAACACCACTGCTGCAAGCTCGAGGTCATGATTTGGATAGTTCATATCATGCACCTTAAGCTTTCTAGAGGCATAAGATATAACCTTATCTCTTTGCATCAACACACAACCAAGGCCAACTCTGGATGCATCGTAATAGATCACATAACCATCTGAACCCTCTGGTAGAGTCAAGACAGGAGTTGTAGTCAATCTACTTTTAAATTCTGCGAAGCTTTTCTCAGAATCATCTGACCATTGGAACTTGACCATATTTTGAGTCAACCTAGTCAATAGTGAGGCTATGAATGAAATCCTTCCACGAACCTTCTGCAATAACCTGCTAGACCTAAGAAACTTCTGATATCTATAGTAGAGGTAGGTCTAGGCTATTGTTTCACTGGTTCTATCTTTTGTGAATCTACGCGGATCCTTTCGCTCGATAAAATGTGACCAAGGAAAGCAAAGGATTGCAACCAAAACCCACATTTACTAAACTTAGCGAATAACTGGCGATCTTTGAGAGTCTGAAGAAAAATTCTCAAATGACTTGCATGTTCTTACTCACTCCTAGAGTAAATGAGGATATAATCAATGAAGACGATAACGAACAAGTCTAAGTACTGTTTGAACACTCTGTTAATCAAATCCACGAAGGCTGCAGGAGCATTGGTTAGTCCAAACGACATAACTACAAATTTATAATGACCATACCGAGTTCTAAAGGATGTTTTCGGAATGTCACTATCTCTGACTCTAAGCTAATTATAACCCGATCTGAGGTCTATCTTTGAGAAATGTCTAGCATCTTGAAGTTGGTCAAACAAGTCATCAATCCTGGGGATGGGATATTTATTCTTGATTGTGACCTTGTTCAACTGTGTATAATCAATGCACATTCTGAGAGAACGATCTTTCTTCTTTACGAATAATACGGGTGCACCCCGTGGTGAAATACTAGGTCTGATGAAACCCTTATCTAGAACATCTTTCAATTGTTCTTTCAATTCCTTAAGCTCTGCTGGAGACATTCTGTGAGGAGGAATAAAAATAGGCTGGATATCTGGAAGGATATCAATTCCAAAGTCGATTAGGAGATCAATTCCAAAGTCGATTTCCCTTTCGGGAGGAACACAGGGAAGATCTTTTGGAAATGCTTCTGAAAATTCACAGACTACTGGAACTGACTCAAGAGATGGGGTTTCAAGGCTAGAATCCTTAACCCGAACTAGAAGATAGAGATAACCCTTAGATATCATCAATCTGTCCTTAAGGTAAGAAATAAATAGACCCATAGGCGCTAGGCTACTACCCTTCCATTCTAAAATTGGTTCGTCTGGAAACTGAAATCGAACAATTCTAGTTCTGAAAATTGACTGATGCATAACATGAATGTAACCAATCCATGCCTAGAATGACATCGAAGTCTACCATTTCTAACTCTACTAGATCTGCTGAGGTGACTTTCTGAGAGACTATGACAGGGCAATTTCTGTATACCCGTCTAGCTATAATTGGGTCACCGACTGGAGTAGAGACTAAGAAGGGTTCTAAGAGATTTTCTGGTCTAATACTGATTTGGGCTGCTACACAGAGTTACAAAAGACAAAGTCATGTTTGTTGTCTTTCAACTGAGTGAACCATATGCGAGTCACATCCTTGAGTTTGTAAGATGCCAATCTCAACTATTACTACCAGTTACTGACATCACACCAAATATTTTCTTAACCTCATCAATGAACTTCTGTGGGTCCTTACCAACTTGTGATCCTAAAAACTTAGGCGGATTCATCCTAGTAAAATCACAAACTCTGGTTGCCACTAATCGGTCATTTCTTTTAGTAGGAAATAGAACCTGCTGATTGTTCTAGTTGGTCATACTCTTAGCCAAAAGCTGAATTGGCTTTCTGAAAATTCTGCATTTGAACTTCATTATTTGGTACTAGAGGAACTGTGTTAGCATTACGTGCATTAGAATTCCATGCCTAAGCTCTATGAGAAGGCATGATCTGAAACGTAGAACGTCAAGTTAGAATGGAATAAGATCATACCTTACGTACGATAAGAGTTACAAGAAAGTGAAGTTTTTTTCCTAAAACACTTTATAGTCTCCCTAACATAAGATGTGGTGCACTTCACACCCATGAAAAGGATTCTACTTAGTGCGGCTTTTTCAGACATCTTAGGACTGTTGAACCTAGTGCTCTGATACCAAGTTTTGTCACGCCCCCAGCTTCCCTCGAGAAGAGGACACGGAACCTAGGACCACAAGTGATCCCAAGCTAACCCTACTGGCAAGATCATGAGCATACTAAAGATAATAAACTATTGCGGAAGCTAAATTATACTTCAAATTAAAAGATGGGGAATACCCATATTCTATAACTGAGATATTTGAAACAATGAGTTTAATACAAAAGAAATATTAACTCAATACTAAGCTGAATCTAACTATGTCTGAAAATAAACTCTAAACTAGACTAGAAATACTAAGACAAGCCCCAACTAAATCTAGCAAAAGATGAAACTAAATGACTAAAGACTGAAATGAAACTCATGACTGTTGTCCTTAGAGAATAAGGACTCACCACTGAATCTGCTGAACTGGAGATCGGGAAATCGATCTATACGTGATCTGGATGCTGAGAACCTGAACCTACATCAAGAGAAGATGTAGCGCACGTATGCGTTAGTACTTGAAAGGTAAAGAGCATGTAAGATAGAGTAAAGCTGAAATAAATTATAGCTGAACAAACACAAAAACAAGTATAATAATCTGAACGTGATGTGCTAATTTCTGAGCTAACTGGATGCAATGACCAATTTATAACATGCTGAAACTGAATACTGAATATACTGATAAATGGTCAATGCAGAGAGTCAGACTGAATTGTGGGAGCTACTAATAACCGATAATAAAACCACATGAGCTAAATGTGATGTCCGATGTATACACCCCATCGAGAGGACCCAATATACCCTGCCAAAGGTATAAAGGCATGCTAGCGCGATCACTAAACTGATTGCCTACAGAGGGGACTTATAACCTACTCGGCTAGTAATTCTGGGACTATTGGGTACGCTAAACCCTAGTCCAACGGTATTATGATACTCTCAATGAATTTTGTAAATTAACTGATTATATCTGAATTTCTGTAAATACTAGATAGCTCGAAACTGAACATGCAAACTAAGAATGCAACAATTAATTTGGTAATTATGCATTTATAATTGAGACATGTATACTTGAAGTGTCTGAAATATATGACCTAGCATGTATAATTCAAGAACTAAAGAAATACAAAGCCAGGGTTCAGAAATTCATGCGATAATCTAAGTAATAACATGATAATCTGATTTGGAACATATATTTAATAAATTCATGAAGTTATATCAAAGTTCTGGAAACCCTAGGTTTAATCATGATAAAAGCATCAAGAGCTGACTGAAACTAAGGACCCAATGGGTGAAGGGACCCCACTAGTGAATTTCCACATACCTGGTGATGAAATCTACGAAAAGATACTTTAAGTTTCGGGGCTGGAACTGCTGGAGCTTGTGGCATTCTTGAACTAGGGTTCTTGCGCTTTTTGCTTCCATCTTGCTTCTAATTTTCTAAGTTTTGATTAAATGATTTGACTTGGATATGTTTTAATTATGTTTCTAGGCTTAAACTGACTAAAATCTGATGATTTAGGGTCAAAACAACCTAACTTAGGGTTTAAACAGAGTGGGAAAGGTCAAAAAGACCCCTGGCAAGGTTGTTGTCGGGCCTCACGACGACCAGGACTGACGGTCTGTCGTGCGCCCGACGCCCCATCGTTGGGTCCGTCGTGAAGGCATGTTCGACGAACCTTTACTAAAATGGGCATAACTTTTTACTCGGAGATCTGATTTTAGCAAGGTCGGTGGCTATGGAATGATAATTCAATTTTCTATCTGTGTGTAGGTCATGAGAGACCTAATTCATTTTGTGCTAAGAGTTATGATCATTTCAAGTTGACCCAACTTCATTTCCCCTTAACTGGCTGCAATTTTTCCACCTATGGTCAGAACTATGGACCGTAGGTCCACCTACGAACCATGCTGGTCATCCATAGCTCTTGTCAGAGAGTGGTTGAAGGGAGTCTTGATCGATGGTCACGGACTACAGACTGTCGTTTGACCTACGGACCGTAAGTCTGTTCGTCGTCCAAGACTTAACCAATTTTTCTAGGCTGAAATTTTTGGGATTTTCTGATCCCGTCGACAGATTTGCAGGAGGACCGTGGTTCAGGCTACGGTCCGTTGATGCCACCGTTGGTAGCACCTGCAGATTTTTCAGAAAAATTAATTTTTGGTCTGTTTTGGCTACGGGGTGTTACATTTTGGTTGTTATTAGTTAATTGCGACCGGAAAAAATCTGATCGTCACAAGTCGTTAAAAGTTATCGACCGGATTGAGTGCCCAGTCGTTAAAATATCTTTAGCGACTGGAAAAAAATGTGGTAGTTATATCTCTTTTAGTGACAAAATTTACCCTTCGCTGATTTTTATTTCGGTCGTTAAAAATCTTTACAGAAGCCTGCATATTCGGTTGTTATGACTCCTTTAGTAACAATATATTTCCTTCGCTAATGGCTCCCCCGGTAGACATTTGCTCCAATGATGTGTTCTACAAATCACTTTAGTAGTTGATATATGAAATGTTTTATTAAAAATAAGAAATATGGAGGCACATGAATAGTTTGAAGTATACAAAAGTCATCACTTAAACCAAAAGAATAATCAGAACTACATAGAAGTAATTTCTTGGTACATTTACACAAATAAATCAAAAGAGTAGATTGCAGAAGCATTACACCATCATTTACTTAACATAACTTCACACGAGTAGTAATAAAATCAATTCTAGCCTAGAGAAACTTTAATCCAATAGAGCTTCATTGACAAAACAATCAAGCATTGAAATGGGAATCTTCTCTTCATCTTCAAAAGTAATCAAGTATCAAATAGAAGGCTTCACTGTATATGAAATATTGAAATTTCACTTCATCTTATAACCAGCATCAAGTCTGTCACCTGCAACAACAAAAACTACCACATGAAAACATATATCATACACTACAACTAAAACTTTACACGCAACACAAAAAAATACAGCAGAAACATAAAATTAAGATCAAAAGTAATACGTGATAATTCATACAAGATTATGACACACAAAACAAGAACAACATAGTTGCATCTCAAACAAAAAAAACTTCACTTAGAGAATAACTGAAAAATAGTAATCAGATTTCTTGGATGACTTGTAAACTATAAAAGTATGCTTTCATCTTTACATAAACATATCTTAAGCATAAAATAATTCATTTACTCAAAGATAGAGTAATGTTTGGGTCCAATTTGATTTTACCAAATGTTTCACGAATACATTGATGAATTTGTTGGTAAAAGATTTAAGGGAGTAAAGCTAACCTAAAGACTTATAGAAAGATAGAAAAAAAAACAAGCTTTGCGAATTTCAATGGCCCCTTCCCCTGTTAAGCAAATCCAATGGCTGACTTCACACTATTTAGTTGAATCAAAGGTGGAACAAGTAAATCCAGATTCTTGATTATTAGTACAAAAACTAATGATTTTGTTTAGTAGTTTTTTGGTTAGTTGTGTATGTGTAGTACTTGTTTTAAGTCAACAAACAACTCCAACTTTCAAATTTCTCTGTTTCTTTATGATTAAGACCAAAGAAAAACCCATGTGAAAACTAGAGAAAAATTTAAGCAAGCAAGAAGAAGGTTTTGGTAAATAGTTCTCACCTGTAGATTCATTGTCATTGCGCTCGAGTAAGGATACTCGGTACCCCT
Organism: Solanum lycopersicum; assembly: GCF_036512215.1. NCBI lineage: Eukaryota > Viridiplantae > Streptophyta > Magnoliopsida > Solanales > Solanaceae > Solanum > Solanum lycopersicum. Next base: position 7,124,829 of record NC_090809.1, read on the forward strand.
AAAGAAGAGGTAACAGATGAAGTGTTCTCCAAGAATTTGGAGGAGAAGCCATACCCTGTCTCTGCAACCAAAAAATTAGTTATAAGAGAACAAGAGCTTTCATTCAATTTCTGCGGATGTTGTTTCTGGTGAGATGCCGAAGAGAGTGAATCCATTTAATAAAGAAATTCATGTATCACAATCCAATACAGAAGCTATTTATCTTTCTAAGTACAACACAACCACTCGGGAAATAATCGGAAGCAACAAGGTCATAAGAGTCAGGTGGAAACAAACATATCGAAGAGTCCAAACATGAATTGTGTGGAAATAAACATGTTATAGAGTCCACACCTGAATTGGGTGAAAACAAACATGGTAGTCTTGAGTGTCAACCAACTGATGCAACACAATAAACTTATCCAGAATTAGAGTTCCTATAATACATGTTATGCGAAATTTGATATAATACGAGAAAATATAAATGCGAAAAACAAGACAACAGATTTACGTGGTTCACCAATAAATTGGCTACGTCCACGGGAAGAGGGGGAGCAGTTTTATTATGGAGAGGCAAGAACAGCATTACAGAATAGGGTTTGTCATAGCGTCTATATATAGTGCTAAGCTACGCCCTAACAAGCTTGGGCCAAAATACAGAATTGACAGATAATTAAGGGTCCACTACAACAACATTGTATACCATCGGGTCCGATTCAAGGCATTCAACAGTATAGACAGACCCTGTCCTTTCTGTTGTAACGGGTCCAATTCAAGGCATTCAACAATACAGTTTTCCAATCTGACAATTCTTTTTAATTATTCTCTTCCTGAAGGAGAGAAAAGAAGGTTACATTTCTATTGGTAGACTTCCTAACTCGTTATTGGCGATGGAGGTGAGTTATCATATATTCACTGTATAAATTCTGTTTATAACTAAAAGAGAAAGATATATTAGGTTTTATCAGAAATGACAATTATTGAAAGTTGATCAGGATGTTTTAGCATTCTGTAACTATTTTGCAGATGAATGTTACATCAGAATCGAGTGATAACAAGGAACTCATGGGAACTAGAGTGTTTCTCACTTTTGCTTTCTATCTCACAAACACTTCATTGGTGCTCCAAGTTTCTGTGAGAATGGAAGAAGTGAAACATCACTGAAATCAAGCACAAGATGGACATAGATGATGGAGTCCACCTAACATATTCTAGGTGTGCACAAGATCAAATGTTAACTCCATAAGGTCTACTAACATTGAAAATCTATAAGTTAAAGTTCAATATAAATTAAGCAGAACGTGTGAGATATCCCTCAAAATTTACTTAAGAGGCGGTTTCCTTCTGGACATAGGTTGCTTCTCAAAGGCTTTGTTGTATTACCTAACTATGAGAAAGTCTAAATATTAGAAGTACTAAAGCTGAGGAAAATAACCAAGCGATGTAAAGAGTCACATCAAACGAACAAGTGTTCCCTAAGTCATTACATATAACAATTAAATGACCTCTCAAAGTATTAAGTCTTATCAAATGTTAAATAATTTGGAATACTACCTACAATTTTCAACATATATGATTCCAACATTTTTAAATGAACTGTCAAAATGTATTTACAATTGTGTTTATGATAACCTATCATATGTCTAATCTTATATTGTCAACATAATCACACAAGGAATTAAATAATAATTCATCGCTTCCAGCTATATCTTGCATTTAAGTTGGTAGGTTACTGATCTAATACCATTCATGTAACAAGTAGAGTATACTTTTCCATATAATATCTGCAAAATAGTTGCTATTCCTACACTTCAACAAGATTACAATTCCTTTAAGAAAGACCTCAAATAAACAAACTGTAAAATAGGACCTCAGGGTCATACTAGTAGTAAAGAAATTAAAACTTCTACTTTTGCAACTAATTATGGGATTCAAAAATTCTTTTAAAGAAACATTTTTCCTACAATAGCATAAGTCCGTTTCTATATTGACAAACAAACAAAAAAAAAGCACGAGTTAAACGATGACTTAGAATAGGACATACACAATACACCTTATATAGACCAAGCATGTGCTCTCTAAGTTAAAATACATAAAACTATATATATCATATGATATCAAAACACAAAACCCAGTCAAAAGATTCACTAATCAAATTATATAAACTTAATAAAATCATTTAGGAAGAACACACAGCAACAACAATGACAAAGCATATCCAGTGTAGTCTAACAAGGTGGGTTCTTAAGAGGGGAGGGTGTATGCAAACCTTACTCGTACCTTACGATAGAGAGGTTGTTCCGAAATAACCTCAACTCAGGTAACATAAATCAAAGATTATACAAAAGGAAAGTAATAAAACATGTTATAAGGAAGCATCATATAGCATATAGGCAACGAGAATAACATCAATCAAATCCTGTGACAACCAAAACACAAGACACAAATAGTATAGAACAACATAAATCACAGAGACAAGAAATTTCAAAAAAATTGTTGATAGTAAAGGAGAAACATGTATGGGCGATATTTGACAAATAATGAATTTGCTTACAGTCAAAAAAATATCATAAACATACAAAACATGTAACTACATAAGTGTTCCATCAGAAACACGAAAAAAATATAACTTGGTGGGTTTTTGTTAGGTAGTGGAGCCTGATTAATTTTAGGTCTTCCAATTTATTCTCTATTTTAGGCTTTCTTATTTAATCTCTATTTTAGGTTTTCCTATTTATTCTCTGTAACCAAAAATACTTTGATTTATTAATATAAATATACCTCACCTCCGTGGAAGTTTACTCACGGGGTGTTACCACGATATATTGAGTTTTCTCTTTCTCTCTCTAGATCTCTCATCTCTTTCTCTTGAAAGTTCTTGTGTTCTTCATTCATCTAGTGTGTGTGCGTGAATTCGATCCTAACAACTGGTATCAGAGCTAAAGAGATTCAACACGATCACAGAAGATGTATAGTTCGAAACTTGGAATCGAGAAGTTTGATGGATCTGATTTCAGTTTCTGGAAGATGCAGATCGAAGATTATCTGTACCAGAAAGATCTTCACGAACCGTTGACCGGGGTGAAGCCCGAATCCATGACGGAGGAGAAGTGAAAACTCAAGGATCGCCAGGCTTTAGGGTTGATCCGGTTGACTTTGTCAAGAAACGTGGCGTTCAACATCGTGAAGGAGAAGACTACGTCCGGTCTATTGAAGGCATTATAAAACATGTATGAATAGCCATCGGCTATGAACAAGGTATATTTGATGAGTAGATTGTTCAATTTACAGATGTCTGAGAATGGATGCATTTCTAATCATAGAAACGAGTTCAATATGATTGTGAGTCAACTCAATTCAGTGGATATTAATTTTGAAGATGAAATTAAGGCGTTGATTTTGATGTCATCTCTGCCGAGTCTTGGGATACTGTTGTTGCTGCGATTAGCAGTTCCTATGGATCTGAGAAACTGAAGTTTGATGAAATCTGTGATATTGTTCTTAGCGAAAGTATTCGCAAACGAGAAGTGGGAGATTCATCGGACAGTGATCTCAGCGTTGATAGAAGAAAAAGAAGTAAGAAGAAAGGCCAAAATCAACATGGTCGATCAAAATCAAAGAATAGAGAAAAATCCTTGAACAGATCAAACGTTACTTGTTGGAACTGTGGAGAAAAAGGACACTTTCGAACGAACTGTACAAAGCCAAAGAAGAAATAGAATCAGAAATTTGAAGATGACAATGATTCTGTAAATTCAGCAGAGGACATTGGGGATGCTCTAATCCTTAGTGTGAACAACCCGGTTGAATCATGGATTTTGGATTCTGGTGCATCTTTCCATTCATCTCCAAGCAAGGAGTTGTTCCAAAATTTCAAATCTGGAAATTTTGGAAAAGTATATCTTGCTGACAATAAAGCCTTAGAGATTGAAGGAAAGGGGAATGTTTGCATAAAGACCACCTCGGGAAACCAGTGGACATTGGAGGATGTCATATATTCCTGGAATCAAGAAAAATCTTATCTCTGTTGGTCAGTTGGATAGCACGGGATATGCAGCAAAGTTTGGGAAAGGTTCGTGGAAGATCGTGAAAGGTGCTATGGTAGTAGCTCATGGCACCAAATCTGGAACCTTGTACACCACTGCAGGGTGTATAAACATGGCCGCTGTTGCTGAAGGTGCTTCCGGTTCATGTATGTGGCACAACAGACTTAGACACATGAGTACTAAAGGAATGAAGATGCTGGTTGTAAAAGGAGCATTAGAGGGTCTGAAGTCTTATGATATGGGTCTTTGCGAGAGCTGTGTTATGGGCAAACAGAAAAGAGTAAGATTCACAAAGACTCCTAGAGAGCCAAAGAAAGTGCGGTTGGAAATGGTCCATACAGATGTTTGGGGACCATCTCCAGTATCATCACTTGGAGGATCTAGATTCTATGTTACCTTCATTGATGATTTCAGCAGGAAGGTATGGGTTTACTTCTTGAAGCATAGGTGAGATGTGTTTGAAACTTTCAAGAAGTGGAAAGCTAAAGTTGAGAATCAGACCGGTTTGAAAGTCAAATGCCTAAGGTCTGACAATGAAGGAGAGTATGACAAATCAGAGTTCAAGGCATTCTGTGCATCTGAGGGAATCAAATTTATGAGAACAGTGCCTGGTAAGGCAAGACAGAATGGAATTGCTGAGAGGATGAACAGAACATTGAATGAGCGTGCTAGGAGTATGAGGATACACTATGGGCTGCCCAAAACACTTTGGGCGGATGCTGTGAGCACATCTGCATACTTGATCAACAGGGGACCATCAATTCCTTTAGGGCTCAAGATTCCATAGGAGGTGTGGACAGGAAAAGAACTCAAGTACTCACACTTGAGGACTTTTGGTTGCACTGCTTATGTTCATGTTGATCCAGAAAAGAGAGACAAGCTTGATGCCAAGGCTGTGAAGTGTTACTTCATAGGCTATGGTTCTGATTTGTTTGGTTACAGGTTTTGGGATAACAAGAACAGAAAGATCCTGAGACATTGCGACGTAACATTTGATGAGTCTGTCCTGTACAAGGACAGAGAGCAGAAGGTTCTAGAGATTACAAAGCAAGTGGGAGTTGAGGTTGAATTGGAGAAGAGTAACCCCAGAGATGTCGAAGCAGATACTCAACCAACTCCTACTGAAGAATCTGAATTGGAGCAAGTTACATCTGAGCAGGTGTTAAGGAGATCATCCAGATCCATCAGAGCACCAGATAGGTATTCACCTTCATTACACTATCTGTTGCTGACTGATGAGGGGGAACCAGAGTCTTTTAATGAGGCCCTATAGGTGGAGGATTCGATCAAGTGGGAACAAGCCATGGATGATGAGATGAGGTCACTTGAGAAGAATGAGACATGGGTATTGACTGAAATACCTGCAGGGAAGAGAGCTTTGCTGAACAAGTGGGTGTTCAGAATCAAGACTGAACCAGATGGTAAAAGAAGGTTCAAGGCTCGTTTAGTGGTTAAAGGATATTCACAAAGGAAAGGTATTGATTATGCTGAAATATTTTCTCCTGTTGTGAAGTTAACCTCTATTCGAATTCTGTTGAGTATTGTTTCATCGGAGAATTTGCATCTAGAGCAAATGGATGTAAAAACAACGTTTTTACATGGAGATCTGGACAAAGAGATCTATATGCAGCAACCGGAATGATTTATGGTTCCAGGCAAGGAACACATAGTGTGCAAGATCACCAGAAGCTTGTATGAACTAAAGCAAGCACCAAGGCAGTGGTACAAGAAATTTGACTCCTTCATGACCAAGAGTCGATTCTGCAAAGCTGAAAAAGATCCTTGTTATTACTTCAAGAAATACACTGATTCATATGTCTTTCTACTCTTGTATGTGGATGATATGTTGATTGCAGGATCTAGTATGAGGGAGATTAACAATCGGAAGACAAGGTTGTCTTCAACATTTGAGATGAAAGATTTGGGTCCAGCGAAGAAGATTTTGGGGATGAAGATTTATCGGGATAGATCTGTTGGCACTTTAAATCTATCTTAGGAGTTGTACATTTAGAAGGTGCTGAGCAGATTCAAGGTTAATGATGCTAAACCCAGGACTACTCCATTGGCAAATCACTTTAAATTGTCAAAGGAGCAGTCACCCAAGAGTGCCGAGGAGCGTGATCACATGGCACTTGTTCCATATGCTTCAGCAGTTGGTAGTTTGATGTATGCTATGGTCTGCACTAGACCTGATATAGCATATGCAGTGGGAGTTGTTAGTAGGTACATGGCGAACCCTGGGAAAGAGCATTGGCAAGCTGTGAAGTGGCTTCTGAGATATCTAAGAGGTACATCCAGTACTTCACTTTGTTTTGGAAAAGGCAAGGTGACTCTACAGGGTTTTGTGGATGCTGATCTTGGTGGGGATGTTGACTCGAGCAAGAGTACATCCGGGTATATTTACACCATAGGTGGAACAACAGTGAGTTGGATGTCCAGGCTTCAGAAGTGTGTTTCTCTTTCATCTACTAAAGCTGAGTATGTGGCAATAGCTGAAGCTGGGAAAGAGATGATATGGCTGACAGATTATCTTGAGGAATTGGGCAAGAAGCAGAGCGAGAAGATTCTCTACTCAGATAGCCAAAGTGCCATACAGTTGGTGAAAAATCTTGTCTATCATTCGAAGACAAAGCACATCAGAAGGCGATACCATTTCACTCGCAGGGCAGTGGAGGATGGTGATATGTGCTTGGAGAAGATAGAGGGTGCAAAGAACCCGGCAGACATGTTGACGAAATGTGTTGATGTTGGGAAACTGAGGTTATATAAAACCTCGGTTGGTCTTCTGTAGTTGTTGCTACAGATGTTGCGGTGCGCTAAAGATGTTGATGATGAAGAGATTTTTTTTGAGAATGTATTTTTTGGATGAATGAGTCAATCTCCAAGTGGGAGAATTGTTAGGTAGTGGAGCCTGATTAATTTTAGGTCTTCCTATTTATTCTCTATTTTAGGTTTTCCTATTTATTCTCTGTAACCAAAAATACTCTGATTTATTAATATAAATAAACCTCACCACCGTGGAATTTTACTCACGAGGTGTTACCACGAAATATTGGGGTTTCTCTTTTTCTCTCTAGATCACTCATCTCTTTCTCTTGAAAGTTCTTGTGTTCTTCATTCATCTAGTGTGTGTGCGTGAATTCGATCCTAACAGTTTTCAGAGATACAAACCTTCCAGATGTTGTGCAACATATGAGTTGATTGCATAAATAAGAGTCTGGGATAAGTCTCTGTCAAGAGTCAAACCCTTCTCCATCATATCTAATGCCACTTAGATGTTCTTCTCCTATATGAGGCCACCAATAATCAATTAGAAGGTGATTTCATCAGGATTAACCTCTAGCTTGCATATCCTCATAAAGAATAAGTGCTTCAGTTACTCTAAAAGCCTAAATCTGTTGATTAGTGCATTGTATGAATAACATCGGGAGCAACACCCTATTCCATCATATCACAGAAAATGCTCGGAGACACCCCTATTTTATCTATCTTGCACATGTTATCCATAATCGAAGTGTACAATACACAATAAGAAAAAAGGTCCATGTTGATCATCTGACAAAAAATGTCTTAGATACAATAGAATTGCCTTCTTTTCAAGAAGTTTCTATAATAATTGTAAAATTACAATCTTAAGACAATTCTTTTTTGTTGTATCTCCTCAAAGAGATTCTATGCCTTCACAACACTCTGTTTTTCGGAGTGCTCCAACAATAGTATTGTCAAATACAAAATCTACCAAAACTTCGATCTTCATGTTGTCGATCATTTGATACATAATGCTTATAGCGAGGGCTCTCCAGTATTATTTGTGAGGAAGAAATATGGTTCCCTTATGATGTGTATAAATTTACAATCAATTGAATAAGGTTACTATCAAGAAGAAGTATCATTTTCCAAGAATCGGTGATATTTTCGATCAGCTTCAGGGTACCACATGTCTTCCGAAAATAGACCTCAAGTCTAGCTACCATTTGTTAAGAGTGGGGGAATGTGATATCCCAAAGACAGGTTTCAGAACCCGATAAGGTCATTTTGAGTTTTAGTCAAGTCCTTTTGGTTGACCACTGCACCATATTCATGGACCTTATAAATAGAGTATTCAAGCCTTAATTAGATATATTTGTTATCATCTTCATTGATAACATTCTAATCTATTCGAGGAATAAAGAAGATCATGTTAGTCATCTCAGAATAGTTCTTTAGACTTTGAAAGATAAGAGTTATATGCTAAGTTCTCTACATGTGAGTTTTGTCTTGAGTCAGTGGTGTTCTGGGGTCACATATTTTCTTGTGATGGAATTAGAGGTGATACCCCAAAGATAGAGGCAGTGCAGAGTTTGCCTAGACCAACATCTCTGACTGATATTAAGAGTTTCTTGGGTTTGGCTGACTACTATAAAAGGTTCGTAGAGGGGTTCTCATCTATTTCATCCCCTTTGACCAAGTTGAATCAAAAGACAGTTAAGTTTCAATGGTTTAAAGCTTGTGATAAATACTTTCAGGAATTGAAAAAGAGGTTGACGACTGCCGCAGTTATGACCTTACCATAAGGTACTTAAGATTTTGTGGTGTATTTTGATGCATCTAGGGTTAGCTTGGGTTGTATGTTAATGCAGAATGACAAAATTATAGCTTATACTTCCAGCCAGTTGAAAATTCATGAGAAGAATTATCGAACCCATGACTTAGAGTTGGTTGCTGTGGTTTTCGCTTTGAAGATATGGCCTCATTATTTGTATGGTGTGCATGTTAAGTGGGTTTGATGTACATGATTAGATAATTTTAGATTTATATCTCTTCCTCAGATATTTCATCATTCTCTGTAAATTCATGCTCCAAAGGTTCATCACTAGGCAACTAGCCAACTAGTTCATCACCCATAACATTGTTTTTCACAATTTGTGCACAAGAATTCACTGCATCTTGAAATTGGTCACACCTATAAAATATAGTGATTTAAAAATATTGGCTATTAAAATAATTTTAATTAAATAAATAAGAAAATATCACTTTATTTTACCTATCAATTGACTCCGGTGGAAAAGAATAATTATTCAAGTGCATGTTAGCATTACTAGGCTCTCCCATTTTGTAATCTGGCACATTCCAATCCAAATAATGATCATAAATATTTAAGACAATTTTCCTTATGAATTAATGTGCCAACAACGATTTTTCTAAAAAAAAAGTTATTTTTGAGAAAATTGTTGTACCACTGGCGATTTTTTAAAAAAAATAAAAAATATGTTTTGGGGATGTAGCTACCAAACCAGTGATTTCTAGGGCAACAATTTTTTTTTGTGAAGAAAACCGCTTTTTAAGGTAGTGATTTTAAAAAAATTTAGATAAATTCGCTGCCTGGAAAGAGGGTTCTTTTTAATTTCTTACAAAAATTGCTAGCAGCGATTTTCATTTTAAAAATATTTTTTGATAATAACGCTGCAATAATAGCGATTTTAGTTTTTTCATTTTTTTAATTTTCTAGAAAAACGCTGCAGGAACACCGATGTTAAAAAATTTTATTTTGGACAAAATTGTTGCCACCAGAGCGATTTAAAGGGAAAAAGAAAAAAAACGAAAAAATAAAAGAGTATGTAACGACGTCAATTTTGTCAGAAAGGAGTGATTTTTCCCTTTGGTTAAAGAATAATATTATGTTCTGTTTATGTTTTTTGAAATAAAAAATTGTCCTTTTTACTCCGAACTCATATAAATACGCCCAACATCATATACCAACAGTGTAGGAAATATGGAAGGAAAATAATATCTTTGAAGAATGCTCAAGTTAATTATAGGCTACTTAAGACCACTTGAGATTACAATCATCAACTACATCACTATTTATACTATTCAAAATAGAAAACAAAAAGTCTTGCACAATTTACTCGATACATGTACTACGAAATTCTAAAGAGACTTCTTGAAAAACTAAGAGACAATTTCAGAAGACTAAACATTGATGCATTAATTCCAACACTCCCCCTTAATGCATTTGCTTGATAACTCCAATGCGTTTTCGAAGATAGCAAAATTTTCTCTAGGAAGTGCTTTAGTGAACATGTAATCAAGTTGTTCTCCTATCTGACAATAATGCAACTGAATTTCGCCTTTTTCATGTGCTTCTAGGATAAAATGATACTTGATGGAAATATGCTTTGATCTTTCATGGTTGACTGGATTCTTGGCAATTGCAATTCCTGATTTGTTATCACAATATAAAACAGTCCTTTTTTTTTGTTTTTCACCAATGTCTTCAAATATTCTCCTAAGCCAAATAGCTTGAGAAGTAGCCTTTGATGCTGAAACATATTCTGCTTGGGCATTAGATTGAGCAACTACACTTTGCTTTTTTGATAACCAAGAACAAATGCCTGATCCAAATAAGAAAGTATAACCAGAAGTACTCTTCATGTCATCTATACTTCCAACCCAATCACTATCAGAATAACCAATTAAGTTCAAATCTCCTCCAAATTTGTACATTATTCCATAATCCATTGTTCCTTGCAAGTAGCGTAGAACACGCTTTGCAACTCCAAAATGCACTTGGCTTGTTGTTGCATGAATCTGGATAATAAACTAGCAGCAAACATAATATCTGACCTTGTTGAAATAAGATATAGCAAACTTCCAATCAAACTCCTATAAAGTGAGCTATTAACTTTCTTTTCTCCATCATCTTTTCTAAACATCTCATTTGTTACTAATGGTATAGACACAGACCTGCAATCCATCATTTTGTATTTTTGAAGAATAATTTTAATATATTTCTTTGAGAAACGAAAATTTCTTGTTTCACTTGAAATTTCGATCTCAAGAAATAATTTAGCAACCCCAAGATGACTCATTTTTTAAGCTTGCATCATATCTTGTTTGAAATTTTGCATCATCTTTACATCATTTCCTGTAAAGAGCAAATCATCAACATAGAGACAAACAACGGTGATGCTGCCATGTTCTTTCTTCACATACAAAGTATCTTCACTTTTACTTCTCTGAAAATTATTTTTCAGGAAGTGTGTATCAATTTCATTGTACCAGGCTCTTGGAGCTTGCTTCAGCCCGTAAAGAGCTTTTTTTTAGCCTATACACCTTTTCTTCTCCCCCTTGAACAAAATATCCTTGAGGTTGCTCAACATAAATCTCTTCATCAAGTTTTCCATTCAGAAATGTTGATTTAACATCAAGTTGAAATATCTTCCATTTCTTTTGTGCAGCAACAAAAATTAGAGTTCTAATTGTCTCAAGACGAGCAACTGCTGAGAAAGTTTCATAAAAATCAATACCTGGTTTTTGCATGAAGCCTCTAGCCACCAAGCTTGCTTTGTGCTTTGAATATCTCCTTCCTGGTTGAGTTTGATTTTGTAAATCCATTTTAGACTTACAACTTCTATTTCTCTAGGAATAACCACAAGCTCCCAAGTATTATTTTTTCCAATCATTCGAATTTCTTCTTCCAAACATCCATGCTTTATTGTTTCTTTATAATTTTCTGGCTTTACACCAGCAAAAATACATCTTTGATAATTGTCACTCAACATTTTTGTTCCTCTTGGAGGCGGTTCTTCATTATCTGAATTCGGGATTTCTCCCCCTTGAGAGACATCTTTATCTTTCTCATCCGCTTCTTGATTTCAAGATATGATAGTAGTATTCTCTATCTTTTTATCCTCCCATATTCCATGTTGTTTTTTCACAAAATCTCTACTAACAACAAGTTTGTTAGTTTTGACATCGAGAAACCTATATCCTTTTGTCAAATCACTATAATAAAGAAAGACATATTTTTGAATTTTTTTCATCCAATTTTGTTCTTTTCTCAGCACGTACATGAGCATAACAAATACACCCAAAAATTTTAAAATGACTTACAGAAGGTTTAATTCCACTTCAAGCTTCAACTGGTGTTTTGTCCTTTAGTGCCTTTGTTGGACACCTGTTAAGGATGTGAACTGCTGTATGCACTGCTTCTGCCCAAAAATATTTTGGCAGCCATTTCTCATTCATCATAGTTCTGGCCATTTCAACAATTGTTCTATTTCTTCTTTCAGATACACCATTTTGTTGAGAAGTATACCATGTTGTAAGTTGCTTCTGAATGCCTTCATTTTTGCAATATTCTTCAAATTCTCGACTTGTGTACTCACCTCCTCGATCATTGTGAATGGTTTTGATGCTTATACCTTTTTGCTTCTCAACAATGGCTTTAAATTTCTTGAATATAGCAAATGCTTCTGACTTTTCTTTCAAGAAATAAACCCAAGTCATTCTTGAGAAATCATCAATAAAGATTAGAAAATACCTTTGACTTTCAAGAGATGGAGTCTTCATTGGTCCATAAATGTCGGTATGAATTAGTTCCAAAAATACACTTGCTCTCCAAGAAACCCCTTTTGGAAAAGACTTCCTGTGTTGCTTTCCCATTATACAACTTTCACATGTATCCACCCCAGTATGTATCTCAGGAAGGCCTTGCACCATGTCCTTTTGCTTGAGAAGCTTTAAACCATCAAAATTCAAGTGACAAAATCTTTTGTGCCAAAGCCATGAATCATCTACAATTTTATTTTTTTAATGCATTGTAATGTAATTGCAAAGGAAGTTTCTTTTTATCATCTTTACTTCAACAATGACTTAATTTGACTCAATTTTATCATAAATCCTGCAATAATTATCTCTAAACATAAGAGAATAACCATTTTCCATGAGTTGAACAACACTAAGCAAATTTTTTTTCAAGTCAGGAACATAAAGAACATCATGAATTTGCTCACCGCTTTCTTTCATGTTGATCGAAATAGTACCTTTACCTTTCACATCAACTAAGGCTCCATTTCTCATCTTCACTTTAGTAGTGATGCTATTATTAATTGAGAGGAAAGCCTTTTCATCTCCAGTCATGTGATTATTACAACCACTATCAATATACCATTCATCACTTTTTGTTGAATCATCAGATTTAGAAGCAAAGAAAAGGTTTTCTTCCCTTTCTTTCTCCTATTTTTCACAAAAAATTATTTGCTCCCTTTTTTGTGTCAATAATCCTTTTCAACGTGGCAAAACTTTTTACAAAAGTTACATTGGGGCTTGCCTTTGTGCCAACATTTTTTTGGTATTGTGATAAGTCTTTTGCAAACTTTACATTCTCACCTTTTTGTTCAACCTTCTTGGAAGAACCATCATGATTCTGCTCCTTTTTTTGGCTTGTGATTTTCTTCTCATGATTTTTTGAGAAATTTGAGAATTTTCATTTGTTTTAGACTGGAAAGCCATCTCTTTGGATTGATCTTCAGGAAAAAATCTTCACCTCTTGTGTGCACGAAATGATCCAACTAGCTCTTTGATGGAAAGCTTAGAAAGATCTCTTGTCTCCTCAGTGATAGCAACGATGTACTCATACTTTTCGGTAACACTAATTTCTTTTCCACAACTTGTTGGTCAGAAATTGTATCACTATGATTTCTCATTTCATTAACAATATTCATGACTCTTGTGCAATATTCATCAATTTTTTTAGATTCTATCATCTTTAAATTTTGAAACTCTCTTCTAAGAGTTTGAAGATTTATAGTGCGTACCTTTTCGTCACCATACACCCCAGTTTTCAGAAAATCCAAAGCTTCCTTTGCAGTCTCACAAGTAGCAATTTTTGCAAAATATGCTCTTGAGACTCCAATTTGGATTTTGCTCAAGGATTTTGCATCTTGACGATACTTAGCCTCAAGATTTTTCATCTCTGCTGCTGTAAGATCACCATCGTTGTCTGGATCTTCAAAGCCATTTGCAACAATAGTCCACAAACCTTCAGCTTTCAAATGTGTTCTCATTCTTATCTTCCAGTATTCAAAATCAGTTCCATCAGAAAATGGAGTAAGAACAACTGAAGAATAGCACCTTCATTTGTTTTGGATGCCATATTTTTTCTTCACCTAACCCCAAATTAAGATCGAAAACCTGCTCTTGATATCAATTTGTAGGAAATATGGAAGGAAAATAATATCTTTAGAGAATGCTCAAATTTATTATAGGCTACTTAAGGCCACTTGAGATGATTACAATCATCAACTACGTCACTATTTATACTACTCAAAATAGAAAATAAAAAGTCTTGCACAAATAACTAAATACATGTATCACAATTTACTAGATACATGTACTACGAAATTTTAAAGAGACTTCTTGAATAACTAAGAGACAATTTCGAAAGACTAAACATTGATGTATTAATTCCAACAAACAGAACACATACTAATAAACTTTATCAATTCCACCCTTTCTATAGTTTTATAGCTGAATTAATATGTAATCCTTCCACCTTTTTCACATTTAATTTAATCATATTTTGACAATATAATATAAATGTAACTACACAAACAATTCTTGTTGTATTGTTTTAACTATCATTCACTCTAACACCACGTTCAAAGTTCTAATTATGCTGTCTTACATTAATTTTATAATGCATACATGATTCACTAATAAAATCTATACCCAAGTAAATTATAGCTTACCTCGACACCAATTTTTTTCATTAGTACTCGTGCTCAGCCCCTTCGCTACGACGTGAATTTGCTATGGTCCATTGCCATCCCTAAAAGTCACCAAAATTTCTTCATTCATATGGCAAAACCTCAACATAGTTAGGTTTGGATAGATACCAAAGATATATCTCCTGGTCCATAGACTAGTGTTTGATTTTCTAATGATTGGATTGCCAATAACTCCTTATCATTTATGAAACATTGTGTATGTTAAGGCAACTTTTCAAAACTTGGAGGATGTTATGTGCAATTCCTTTCCTTATGAGTAGTCCTTCATCTCATGTAGGAAAACAAACAAAAAGGGATTGAGAGTACTAACAACTTGAAGTTTGTTTCCTAGGTACAGACATTATTCTGTATAAATTTTTTTTTATGTCTATTTTACTGAATTTCATTTCATTTTATTTTGGTTAGATTCATTCACAGAATTAAGAAGAATATGGAAAACATCATATCTAGTAAAGTAGAAACACTTCCTCCAACTTATGTCATACCAATGCATGAAAGACCACTAGCTTCAGTTCCAATTGTCAAGGAAATTCCAGTCATTGATTTGGGTGAAGAACAAACTGTTGTCGCTCAACAACTTGTGAAAGCTTTGGAACAATATGGCTTTTTTCAGGTTCATGATTACTTCATGCAAATACTAGTAGTAATATTTTGGCATATATATCGCTTCGCTCGGGAAGTTAATATAACACAATATATAAAATAATACTTAAAACTTATCGTTCACTAAAACACTATATTAGATTACATATAAGATTACGTAACAACAAACGGTAATAATGTAAAGGAAATTTAAAGTTATTACATCTTATCATTTATTCTTAATAAGATAAGCATAAATTAATGACTTAAAATACATGCAAGGATTTGTAACATAAGCAATGGTGTTAGTGAGTCATTCAACAGGAGCAAGTTTGAAAAAATGTTTTTTGAAATATATTTAAAATTTGAAAAAGTTTTATTTTTACGTCACCCTTGCCCCTGGCCCCCACCCCACCCCTACCAAAACTCCCAAAGCCACCCCGTCGAATTTATTTTTTGAAAATATTTCAAAGTTTATCAAAAAATCATTTTTACCCTTCCCACATCCAACCCACCCTACCCCTATCCCTAGCCAGCCCATTCGGCAACCCCTAATTATTTGTTTTTGAAAAATATTTCAAAAGTTTTACTTCACCCCTACCCCTACCCCTACCCCTACGCCAACTGCCACCCTAGTTAATTTTTTTTTAAAAAAAATTATTTTTGAAAATAGTTCAAGTTCTTAATATTTCATTTTTACAGCACCCCTTAGCCCTCTCCCCTCACCATCAATATTTTATTTTAAAAATATGATTTTTGAAAAATATTTTGACGGTCGAAAGTCTCGATCAGATCTGAGGGTCAGGTTTTGGAACAATCGGGATCTTGTCCTAGCTAGGGTGCAGGACTAGATCCTATATCAATTGTCGTGTTGATTTTTCGGTTAGAAATTATTTTCCTAAAGAGTATTTTCATTCACCAACCAAATTTCAAAAAATATTTTCTAGAAAATATTTTTCATTCACCAACCAAATATCAAAAAATATTTTCTACTTACCAACTAAACATGAAAAAATAAGTTAAAAATCACTTGTTTTCCAACTAAACAATTTCCTTCATGTCAAGTGCACCCTTAAACTTGTATTAAACAAGTAGACAAACACGTCTTATGTGACTAGTGACACACATTCAAACTTTGACGACATAGATGATAACTGAAATCAAGTTAAAAAACATATTTATGTATTAAACACTTAATATTTTGTTATATATGTAAGTCAAATAAGATAGAATGATAAAACAGGTAACTAATCATGGGGTACCGGAAAATCTAATGGACAAGGCAATGGAAGTATACGAAGAATTTTTCAATTTGCCAATGGAAGAGAAAGAAAACTATGCAAATGTAGCAAAAATACTCTATACAAGCAATCGGAAGAATTATAATTCAAAGGAACATAAATACTTGAAGGAAATCTTGGAGCACAATAGCAATATTGATGGACAAGATAAAAGAATATGGCCTAGTAACCCTCCAATATATAGGTACCTACTTTTCCCCCTTTTTTCTATGTACTATCAATTAGTTTCTTACTAATTATGGCAACTTGTAGATGGGTCTTATACTAATGGGTTAATTTGGTAGATAAGAACTATGTAGGTATTAGTAATACTTGCATTATTGCTATGAGAGAATGTATGTATTATTTTCTGCAATAGTTAGTTATGAGTGGGAGAGTCATGGTGCTCAACTCAGCTAGAAAGGACTAACCTGATTTGAGAAGTGCTATTAAGCTCACTGACTAGGGTTGACATCTAAATCTAGTATTGAGACCTCATAACATAAGAAAGTTGTGAAGTGCATAAGTCCCTATGGATATAGTGGTGACTTTCTTGTGGTAGTGATTGCAAATGAGCAAGTAGGGGGTGGCAACTAAAGAGGTTGTGAGATTGACCACAAAGGGTTTACTTATTCATGTATTAGTTATTTCAATTTCGATTCTACATAAAGTTATACTTAAATTTCCTCTTAACTTACATGTATTATAGTCATGCGGATTTCTAAATTACAAACCAAACAACTTGTAATTTTCATGTGATAGTTAAATATGAAAATGAACTTTCAGGGATGTTATTGGTTCATATTCATCTGAAGTAAGAAAGTTGAGCATGATCATTTTTGATTTGGTAAGCAAAGGACTAGGGTTGGAGGAAGGGTACTTTGGCAAAGACCATGAGCAGAAAATGATTGTCCATCACTTTCCAGTATGCCCAGGTTCAAGTTCAACCTTGGGAATGGATGGACATTGCGATCCTAATCTAATAACCATTTATCAACAATAAGTATATGGCCTTCAAATACTATAGAGTGAGGAATGGATTGGTGTGGAACCTCTACCTCATGCGTTTGTTGTCAATTTTGGTTTGCCAATAATGGTAGTATTTTATAACTTTTTATTTATGATATAATACATAAATGTGCCCTGTCATGTCCTCCAACTTTATGCCATATGCACATTTAGGCATACTTAAACTTGGCCTCTTCTAATATTTGTTCCCTTCAATTTTGGTGTGCACTTATAATTTTATAGAGTTGAACAAGTAAACACACACGTCCTACTTGCATCCTATGTGACGTCCTACATGTATTATGTCACGTAGGCGTGTGTCTCTACTTGTTTAATTTTATACAAATTTAAGTGTGTACATACTTGTATAAACTCACAATTGAAGGGCACAAATGCTACACGAGACCATATTAAAAGGTATATTATATATTAAGCATGTAACCTTACTTCAAATGTCTTTTATGGTCTAAAACATGGTATGTTGTTCATATAAAAATTTGTTGTTAAAGGTGAAATGGGATGATTAAAATTCTAAGTTTACTAACTATAAATTGAACAACACGTTATTCTTCTTCTTCTTCTTCTTCTTTGTTTTTTTATAAAAACAAGGAAAAAGGATCGATCGCCTTTTATATTTAGATTTGATATACCCCTTGTTATTAAAATGACTCATACACATCCATACTGTTATACAAGTGGCTCACATGGATTAATAAATAGAAACAACAAAACTAAAAATATTATTTTTGCATTTCTCTATTGTTTTATAAATACAGGTAATGACCAATGGGAAGTTGGAAAGTGCTGCACATCGACTGGTGCCAAATACAACTCAAACATGTATAGGCATTGGTACTTATTTTTGTCCAGCAAATATTGTTGAGCCTGCAAAATCATTTGTTGGTCCAGACAATCCCCCATTGTTTAAACCCTTCAAATGGGACACTGAATTTTTTCCACATTATGCCAACAAGAAATCAGTATACTATGCAGCATTGGAGGCTTTCAAAATCTATGCTTAATCATTTTAATTTCCACCAAAATAAGAGTTTTAAATTAATTTACAATTACTATATGTAATTTATTACCTAGGTTTGAATCGAGCATGTTATTCATTCATGAATAAGAAACTTTTGATTCTAACCAATTTGTGTGTTGTATCTTGAGTTAAAAATAAAAAGATAAATCAAGACTTTTGAAATTTTTAAGCATCAAAATAACATAACTTTGGAGGTGTGGAACTTTTAAGACTTGTTATTTTTAATGTTCCAAAATATTTACTCCTATATGTATCAAAGTATTTCTAAGACTTGTCGATTTTGGTCTGCCGATTGACATAATTCTCAGGCAAGAGTTCTTCTAGAAGTGTCACATGATGATCGATCCTCCATCTACTCTTGGTTATGGGGTAAGGATCATGAACGTGTCCCTATTTAAGGTACCTAAGACGGAAGGACAATCTTAATTATCAGCCATGTAGCTCGTGGTTGGCCTTAAAAAGGGGGAGCCCACGTTCATAGCCACCATTATGAGTGTAACTAAAATCAATGGTTCTATAGGGACTTTGCCACCAAACACAGAGAATATTTGTTCTAGATAGAACAAAGTGTAGGAAATATGGAAGGAAAATAGTATCTTTAGAGAATGCTCAAGTTTATTAGGCTACTTAAGGTCACTTGAGATGATTACAATTGTCAACTACATCACTATTCATACTACTCAAAATAGAAAATAAAAAGTCTTGCACAAATAACTAAATACATGTATCACAATTTACTCGATACATGTATCACGAAATCTAAAGAGACTTCTTGAAAAACTAAGAGACAAAAAACTAAGAGACAATTTCGGAAGACTAAACATTGATGCATTAATTCCAACACTCCCCCATAATGAATTTTTTTGATAACTCCAATGCGTTCTCGAAGATAGTAAAGAAATTTCTCTAGAAAGTGTTTTGGTGAAGATGTCAGCAAGTTGTTCTCCTGTCTGACAATAATGAAACTGAATTTTGCCTTTCTTTTGTACTTCTCGGATAAAATGATACTTGATGAAAATATGCTTTGATTTTTCATGGCTGACTGGATTCTTGGCAATTGCAATTGCTTATTTGTTATCACAATACAGAACAATCTCTCTTTTTTGTTTTTCACAAATGTCTTCAAATATTCTCCTAAGCCAAATAGCTTGAGAAGTAGTTTTGGATGCTGAAACATATTCTGCTTCGGCAGTGAACTGAGCAAAAAAACTTACTTCTTTTAATAACCAAAAACAAATACTTGATCCAAATAAGAAAACATAAGCAGAAGTACTCTTCATGTCATCTATATTTCCAACCCAATCACTATTAGAATAACCAATTAAGTTCAAATCTCCACCAAATTGTACAGTATCCCATGATTCATTGTTCCTTGCAAGTAGCGTAGAACACGCTTTGCAACTCCAAAATGCACTTGGCTTGGTTCGTGCATGAATCTGGATTATAATCTAGCAGCAAATATAATATCTGGCCTTGTTGAAGTAAGACATAGCAAACTTCCAATCAAACTCTTATAAAGTGAGCTATTAGCTTTCTTTTCTCCATCATCGTTTCTAAACTTCTCAATTGTTGCTAATGGTATGACCAAAGACCTGCAATCCATCATTTTGAATTTTTGATGAATACTTTTGGTATACTTCTTTTGAGAAATAAAAATTTCTTTATTCACTTGAGAAACTTCGATGTCCAAGAAATTATTTAGCAACCCAAATCACTCATTTCATAAGCTTGCATCATATCTTTCTTGAAATTTTGCATAATCTTTACATCATTTCCTGTAAAGAGCAGATCATCCACATAGAGACAAACGATGACAATGCTGCCATGTTCTTTCTTCACATACAAAGTGGCTTCACTTTTGCTTCTCTGAAAATTATTTTTATGCATCAATTTCATTGTACCAGGCTCTTGGAGTTTGCTTTAGCCCGAAAAGAACTTTTTTTAGCCTGTACACCTTCTATTCTCCCCTTGAATAAAAAATCCTTGAGGTTGCTCAACGTAAATCTATTCATCAAGTTTTCCATTCAGAAATGCAAATTTAACATCAAGTTGAAATATCTTTTATTTCTTTTGTGAAACAATAGCAATTATAGTTCTAATTGTCTCAAAACGAGCAACTAGAGAGAAAGTTTCATAAAAATCAATACCTGATTTTTGTGTGAATCCTCTAGCAACCAACTTTTCTTTGTGCTTTTGAATATCTCTTTCCTGATTGAGTTTGATTTTGTAAATTCATTTTAGACTTACCACTTCTCTTTCTCTGGGTATAGCCACAAGCTCCCATGTATTTTTTTTTCAATCATCTGAATTTCTTCTTGCATGACTTTCTTCCAAACATCATACTTTATTGCTTCTTCATAATTTTCTGGCTCAACACCAACAAAGTTACATCTTTGATAAATGTCACTCAACATTTTTGTTCCTCCTAGAGGCGGTTCTTCATCATCTGAATTTGGGATTTCTCCCCCTTGAGAGACATTTTCATGTTTCTCATCCTCTTCTTGATTTGAAGATAGATAGCAGTATTCTCTATCTTTTTATCCTCCCAATTTCATGTTATTTTTCCATAAAAAATGACATCTGTACAAACAACAAGTTTTAGTTTCAACATCGAGAAGCCTATTTCCTTTTGTCACATTACTATACTAAGAAAGATACATTTTTGACTTTTTTCGTCCAATTTAATTCTTTTCTCAGCAGGTACATGAGCATAACAGATTCAACCGAAAATTTTCAAATGACTTACATAAGGTTTAATTCCGATTCAAGCTTCAACTGGTGTCTTGTCCTGAAGTTCCTTTATTGGACACTTGTTAAGGATGTGAACTACTGTATGCACTGCTTCTGCCTAAAAATATTTTAGCAGTCCTTTCTCATTAATCATAGTTCTGATCATTTCAACAATTGTTCTATTTCTTGTTTCAGATACACCATTTTGTTGAGGAGTATACGCTGCTGTAAATTGCTTCTGAATGCATTCATTTTTGCAATATTCTTCAAATTCTCAACTTATGTATTCACCTCCTCTATCACTGTGAATGGTTTTGATGCTACAACCCTTTTGCTTCTCAACAAGGGCTTTAAGTTTCTTGAATGTAGCTAATGCTTCTGACTTTTCTTTCAACAAATAAACCCAAGTCATTCTTGAGAAATCATCAATAAGGATTAGCAAATACCTTCGATTTCCAAGAGATGGAGTCTTCATTGGTCTGCAAATGTTGGTATGGATTAGTTCCAAAAGTACACTTGCTCTCCAAGACACCCCTTTTGGAAAAGACTTCCTATGTTTCTTTCCCATTATACAACTTTCACATGGATCCACCTCAGTATGTATTTCAGGAAGGCCCTGCACCATGTTTTTTTGCTTGAGAAGCTTCAAACCATGAAAATTCAAGTGACAAAATCTTTTGCGTCAAATTCATGAATCATCTACAATTTCATTTTTAATGTATTGCAATGACATTGCAAAGGGAAGTTTCTTTTTATCATCTTCACTTCAACAATGACTTGATTTGACTCAATTTTATCATAAATCCTGCAATAATTATCTCTAAACCCAAGAGAATTATTATTTTCCATGAGTTGACCAACACTACGCAAATTTTTTTTCAAGTCAGGAACATAAAGAACATCATGAATTTGCTTACCGCTTCCTTTCATGTTGATCGAAATAGTGCATTTACCTTTTGCATCAACTAAGACTCATTTTCCATTATCACTTTAGTAGTGATGCTATTATTAATTGAGAGGAAAGCCTTTTCATCTCCAGTCATGTGATTACTACAATCACTACACATGCCATTCGTTGTTTTTTGTTACATCATCAGATTTAGAAGCAAAGAAAATGTTTTCTTCCTTCCTTTCTCCTATTTTTCACAAAAAATTTACTTGCTTCCGTTTCTTGTGCCATCCATCCTTTTGAACGTGGCCAAACTTTTTACAAAAGTTACATTGGGGCTTGTCTTTGTGCTAACATTTTTCTGCATTGTGATTAGTCTTTTTGCGAACTTTACAAAAAAAGACTAGAGTTTTTCTCACATTTTTCTTCAACCTTCTTGGAACAACCATCTTGATCCTTCTTTTTGGCTTGTGATTCTTCTTCTATTGATTTTTTGAGAAATTTTGAGAATTCTCATTTGTTTTAGAATGAAAAGTCGTCTCTTTGGGTTTATCTTCACGAAAAAATCTTCGCTTCTCGTGTGCACGAAATGATCCAACAAGATCTTTGATGAAAAGCTTAGAAAGATGTTTTGTCTCCTCGATGATAACAACAATGCACTCATATTTTCCTGTGACACTGATTAGAATCTTTTCCACAACTTGTTGGTCAGAAATTGTACCACTATCATTTCTAATTTCATTAACAATATTCATGACTCTTGTGCAATATACATCAATTTTTTCAGATCCTATCATCTTTATATTTTGAAACTCTCTTCTATGAGTTTGAAGATTTATAGTGCATTACTTTTCGTCACCATATACCTCATTTTCCAGAGAATCTCAAGTTTCCTTTGCAGTCTCACAAGTAGCAATTTTTGCAAAATATGCTCTTGAGACTCCCATTTTGATTTTGCTCAAGGCTCTTGCATCTTGACGATACTTAGCCTCAAGATTTTTCATCTCTAGATGTTGTAAGATCACCATCGTTGTCTAGCCCTTCAAAGCCATTTGCAACAATAATCCACAAACCTTCAGCTTTCAAATGTGTTCTCATTCTTATCTTCCAGTATTCCAAATCAGTTCCATCAAAAAATTGTGTAAGTAAAACTGAAGAATCAGCACCTTCATTTGTTTTGGATGTTATATTTTTTTCTTCACCTAACCCCAGATTAAGAACGAAAATCTGCTTCTGATACCAATTTGTAGGAAATATGGAAGAAAAATAGTATCTTTAGAGAATGCTCAAGTTTATTATAAACCACTTAAGGCCAATTGAGACGATTACAATCATCAACTACATCACTATTTATACTACTCAAAATAGAAAGCAAAAGTCTTGCACAAATAACTAAATACTTGTATCATAATTTACTAGATACATGTACTACGAAATTCTAAAGAGACTTGTTGAAAAACTAAGAGACAATTTCGGAAAACTAAACATTGATGCATTAATTCCAACTCAAAGATATGATGCATGAAGAGTTTGCCAAGGCACTTACATCCTAGGCACAAGGTATATCATAAGATCGAGTTGTCCGCTACACCCTAACCCCTTTACGAAATTCGTGATGGTATCAAGGATCTTATCCAACATAACCGAGAAGCAAACCGACATATACAATTAGCTTCCCAAGAAAAATGAGACATTTATTGGTAGAAGAGGGACTATTGCTCACAGCTTCTCGGAGGGTCTACGTGTCCAAGTTTGAAACTATTAGGCAGAAGATCATGTAGGAAAGTCATGACACGTTGTAGGCTGGTCACTTGGTGAAGGGTTGCACAAGGGCATTGATTGAGTCTATGAACTATTGGTTGCTCAGGATGAAAAACAAGATCTGGAAAGTTCATGCATCAACAATGCACGCAGTCATTGCGAGTGTCATGACCCCCAAGTCATCATACCACATAGACACCATATGTCATAAAGTTATCCACGTGGAAGCCTTACATCAGAAGAAGGCTAGTCCATAGTTGAATGTTCTAGAGACATATGGATCGGAGGATTCCCATGGTAGATCCTAGAATTCCACATATCTGCAAGAGAGATCTTTAGAATCTTCTAGTTGTGTAGAAAATTCTAGAAAAATGACTGTAAATATGTAGGAACTTTTGTAACAATTATTATTGATATGTTATCCCCCAAGTAATTAGTATAAATAGAGGACACTCATTTGTAAAATAACCAAGCAACAACCAAGCAAATCTTCCAAGTTTGAGGAAACAAAACCATCTTAAGCAATTCTGTCATGTCTTTCTTCATTCCCTTAGCGCTCTAGTGTCATAAAGGCTTACTTGAGCTTGTAAGATTGTGAAAGATTTTTGAGCGACTTGTCAAGAACTGTACGGTGTGCTTAGTTGAAGTCTAAGGCCGTGACACAAAGTTGTACATTTATAACACATATGACACCTTTGTCTTACAACCAATAGCCTGTCGACATTTGTCATAGTCAAATCCAATCAAAGTTAAAGTTCAATTGACATCCACAATTGCAAAGGCGATTCAAAATTTGAAAATACAAAGGTGCCACAAGAATAAAGGAATCTTCCCACAAGAAATTACATACAGAAAACTGCCCCATGTGCACGAAAAGTGCGTGTTGTATTCGCACCCAAAGGACCTACGTCGCACCTAAGGTTGGAGCCAAGGCCACTGTCGACTAGAACTTAGTCGCACATCACACTGTCATGCCACTAATAATGCCTTCCCAGCGTCTTTCTTGGCCTTGCTAACTATTGTTTAACTTGTGCTATTCCTTATCTTTCTTCTTATTTTGCTTTGCATTTACTTCTCCTTGCCATTAACTCATCTTGACTTGCCCAGATTTGAATCAACCTTGGCACTGGCCACTACCAAACATCGTCTAGGCCCATCCCAAGCGATGGCAAACAGTCTGCCGACCTTGCTTATTTACAACTTGGCAATGCCACCACACTACCCACATGTTTAATTCATCCTGCACCTAGGCCCATGACAAAGTCATACATGCCAACTATTTTCCCCTCCGATTCCATCTACCGAGTTAAAAAGTCAGTACCCTAACACCAACACCAGCGATGTATATAGCACGGAAGAGGGGGGGGGGGCAATTAAATTTTACTCTGCCCAGCCCCATCCTGCCTTGTTTATGCTTTTTTCTCTTCAAACTTTTTTTTTGCATTATTCCGTTTAATTCCTTATAACTGTTTATATTTTTAGTTCAACTTTTTATCTTTCCCATCTTTGAGAAAATAGGAAAACATAAACATGTGAAAAGTAGTGAAGTCGATACACTTCTAAGTTCTAACAACGAAAATTTTACAGTTGGAGTCATGTAAGAATAATTTCACAACATTAATATTGCTCTGCCCTGTCTTGTACCCGCCCTGCTCTATTGCTATCCGTAGAATTCACCAAATTTCTTCATGTATATGGCAAAATCTCAACACAGTTAGGTTGGGATAGAAACCAACAATATATCACCTGGTCCATAGACTAGTGTTTGATTTTCTAATAGTTGGATTGCCAATCATTTATGAAACATTGGGTAGGTTAAAGTAACTTATCAAACACTTAAAGGATGTGATGTGCAATTCTCTCCCTATAAATAGTCCTTCATCTCATGTAGGAACACAAACAAAAAGAGATTCATTCAAAGAAGAATAATATATGGCAAACCACATGATCTCTAGTAAATTAAATGCAGTTACTCCAACTTATGTCTTACCAATGCATGAAAGGCCACTAGCTCCAGTTCCCATTGACAAAGAAATTCCAGTAATTGATTTGGGCGAAGAACGAGCTGTTGCCGCTCAACAACTTGTGAAAGCATTGGAACAATATGGCTTTTTTCAGGTTCATAATATGTTTCATGCTAATAGTATTCCTTTTTAGTCTGTTTAAGAAAATGATTCCTTTCCTTTTTGACAATACTTAATACTTTAATTACAGTTTTGCACATGACATGTTTAGGAGTACGAAATTAAATGATATTTTCGTACAATAGACATAACATTATTCTAGCATCACAAGATTGAGAATATTCTTTATTTTCTTAAAATTCGTGCCAAGTCACAAATAAGATGAATTCAAACTGAAGACAATAGAATAATGACACAGGTAATTAATCACGGGATACCGGATGATTTAATGGACGAGGCAATGGAAGTCTACGAAGAGTTTTTCAATTTGCCAGTGAAAGAGAAAGAAAATTATGCAGAAAAAGAAGAAACACTCTACACCAACAATCCCAAGCATCATGCTTCAAAGGAGCATAAATACTGGAAGGAAGTCTTGGAACACAACTGCAATATTGATGGACAAGATAAACAAACTTGGCCAAGTAACCCTCCAACATTTAGGTACCTAACTATATCTCAATCATAAATTAGTAGATGAAATGATAGCCGATTTGTAGATGGATTTTCTGTGAAAGTTAAATATGAGAATGAACTTTCAGGGAGGTTATTGGTGCATATTCTTCTGAAGTTAGAAAGTTGAGCATGATAATCTTCGATTTGGTAAGCGAAGGACTAGGCTTGGAGGCTGGGTACTTTGGCAAAGGTCATGGGCAGAGAATGTTTGTCAATCACTATCCAATATGCCCAGATCCAAGTTCAACTTTGGGAACTGGTGGACATTGTGATCCTAATCTCATAACCATTTGCCAACAACAAGTATATGGCCTTCAAATACTCAAGAATGATGAATGGATTGGTGTGGAACCTCTACCACATGCATTTGTTGTTAATTTTGGTTTCCCAATAACGGTAATATTTCTTTTAACATTCATTTATGACAATATACATAAACGTAATGTGTCATTTAACTTGACTTCATAATACAGGTAATGACCAATGGAAAGTTGAAAAGTGTTGCACATCGAGTGGTGACAAATAAAACTCAAGCACGTACCGCCATCGGTACTTATTTTTGTCCAGCAAATGTGGTCGAGCCAGCAAAATCATTTGTTGGTCCGGAGAATCCGCCACTGTTCAAACCCTTCAAATGGGGCACTGAGTTTTTGCCACATTACTTCAAAAACAGAGCAGTATACCACGCAGCATTGGAGGCTTTCAAAATCAATGCTTAATAAGAGTTGTTAATTTCCACCAAAATAAGATGAGAGAGTCCCTACTTATACTACTTTGAATATCCACCAAAATAAGAGCTTTTAATTAATTTACAATTCCTATATAATTTGTACCTAGGTTTGAATCGAGCTTGTTATTCATTCATGAATAAGAAGCTTTGGTTCCTTCCAATTTGTGGGTTGTATCTTGACTTATTATTGCCTCAATAATAAAATCTTTTTAGACTTTCTTCATTTTAATTTATGTGGCAAAATTGTTAAATAACTGATTGTCAAACATACATATAAAAATGAACTATGGAGAATTTCCGGAATCTCCTTAATTATGTATATATTCACTAACCAGTGTAAGTAGGAAAAGAAAACAGAAAAAAGTCAAAAATATCATTGAACTATTCAAAATAGCTCAAATTTATCCTTCGTTTATATTTTAAATTAAAACTACCCTTATCGTTTATGGTTTGAACCACAAATTCCGTTTAACCGTTATCCATGCCACTGAACCTGACATGATTGTTATCCTATGTAACATCTCAAAAATCAGAACTAAGATAAAACAAGAGAGAAGGACAAATCATGGAGGGGTCCACCACTTGTGGTTGTGCACCCAACAAAAGGGGAAAAACCACAAACAATTAAACGCTTCGTATACTACAAGAAAATCATGAATTACATGGTTATTTTCCTGAGAATTAATATGAAAATTTATAGAAAATAAGTTTACTACGTATTTTCATACTAATCTCCACGAAAATCATAATATAATTCACACTTTCTTTTATAGTGGTAGAGCTCTACATGGGCCGTAAGTGGTCTGTGAAGGGGACACATAACCACCATGGCTATTGTGAAGGACCATTGATCACTACATGGTCCATGGAGCTTCACACGAGCCGTGAAGTGGATCGTGAAAGAGGCTTGATGGAATTCGAGGTTTGAGTCAACTTCAAATAATCATATATTTCAACACAAAATGACTTGGGTGACCCACGACCTATCAAATTAAAGGTCTTTTGATTCTTCTTTTCAACACCACCAAGTTTGCCGAGCCCGGAGTAAAACGATTTGCTCGTTTTAGTGAAGTCATGTTGGGCTAAGCATCTTCAAAATCCACTTGATGGGCCATGGGGCTCTAGACGGCTCGTGAAGCCTGTTTGAAGTCACTTCAACATCATTTAAGTTAGGGTCGCATTGGTCTTTTCCCCTATGTGTTTGGTACATAAACTACATCGTTTACTCAATCTAATCTCTGTAAACTAGTCAGAGACTACGTAAAACTCTCGTTCTTCTAAAATCATCAAAGTTAGAAAGAAAAGAATTGAAAGAGGCGACATTTTCTCCCAACAACAAACAGAGGTTTCTTCAAGTTGGGTCCCGAAATTCTAAGAATTTCTCCATATTTTTCATCACGAGGTACTTGAGATTTCACTAGTGAGTTTTTTTTACCCATTAGATCCCTAGCATTCACTTAATTCTGTGGTTTCTCATAAACTGTTCAAACCTAAGGTTTCCATATTTTGAAGATTTATTGGGATTTTAGTTGTTATAGTTTCCATGATCTGAATAATCTATTTCTTGGTAATAAGTGTAGTTGCATTCATAGAACTCAGAATCCTTGTTTGTGTAAATTTATCATACTTCATGAATTATACTCGCAAAAAAAATCAGGCAGAAAATCATGCTTCAAATTTTGAATGTCATATCTTTAGTATATATATGTTGCATTCTAAGATAACATATCAAGTATTTTGAGCTACTTAGTATTTGAGTGCATTTTGAGCTTTTCTTATTCAACAGGGAGTAGACTTAGCACCTAGTTGGACTAGCGTTTAGCGTACCCTTACGTCCCAAAACTACGTGCCCACATAGGCTTATAAGTCCTTTCGGTTGGGCATAAATTTTAATGATCACACCACTGTTATGTCTCTATACCTTTGGCAAGGTATATTGGGTCCTCTCGATGTGGCGTATGCATCAAACTCTATGTTAAGGGTTTTTTAGTTAATAATTATAATTGAAAGAACATTAGACAAGTTCTTTTAAATAATTAATATATATTATCATAAAGTTTATTATTTTTTGAGAAAAAAATGACCAGATATCGTAGAAACATTTCAAAAACATTCCAAATTTAAATATGGGAAGAAAGTTACATTTTTTAGTAGTATTATTTTTTTCCTTTACTCAATTTTGTAAACAAATTGAACCAACAAAACAAAAAAAGATATCAGTAGCAAAAAGGTCACCAATAGTCTTTCCTCTTGAGGTTATGACCATAAATAATGGACGTCATTTAAATACAATTTTTTATATAAAGTTGAGGCGCTATTAGGGTAACTGATCAAAGAATAAAACTGTAGTAGTGACCAGACGAGATGATTATTAAATCATTATTATTACATAATAAATAAGTATAATCTACTAAGAGGTTGGAAGGAATAAATTTTTTTAGCGAAAAAATGAATAAAATGAACTCCTATTTATTAGATGATGATATTAATTACAAGATATTAATATTCTATATATTAAAAGGTCTTAATACATATATAAAAAGAACAATTTATGATATATTATAAACATATGAGATAATAGAAGTAACAATTCAAGGTTGAGCTAAATTAGTTATACAAGATGATTTTTATGATAATAATTTTGACATAGACTTATGATGATCTAGAAATATTAAGAGATCAATGATAAATTATATGTACTTACAATATTGGGTAAAAACTAAAGAAAACATAGATCTATATGATAAAAAAGAATTAGAATTATAAAAGAATGATTGAACCAAAAAGGTTTGAAATTTGACAAAAATGAAGTAATAGTATTTATAAGATAAAATTTATTAAAGATCCAAGCAAATTAAGTAAACTTTTTAAAATTTTGTACAGAAAAATATAAATGGAAAAAAAAATAGAACATAGACAAAGGCTAATAGAAAAAATATTTTCTTAAAGACATGAAGAATAATACAACACTAGGTAAAGAAACTAAAATAACAAAAACCAGGATAGATAGAAAAGTACGAAAGATATGGAAAAAGTTAAAACCTTTATACATAGAATATGAACTATCACAACTCACTAAGACAAGTAATGATAAGACAAATCATTTGATAAATATAATTTCAAAAACGGAATATAAATATATTTGTTATCTAAACAAAATAATATGAACAAAGAAATATACAAGCAACAATTGATAGAAAAAATAGATGAAAAAAGACAAGAACTACAACATAGGAAAGAAAGATTAACAGAAAACATGTTAGCAGAAGTATGTAATAAATCAATATTAGCACAAAGAAAAGTTATATTTATGTTAGAAATACAAATAGATCACCTTGAATATAAATTACAACATAACATAAATTATAAATTATAATGAATAAAGAAGAGTTTGCAATAGATGAAAAGACATATGAAAATCAAGATGGATTAATGATAAAAATAATATTTTCAAACCTAGGAAGACGATATAAAAAAATAGGAAATAATTTATATTTAATGTTAGAAAAAGAAACAACAAAATTAGAAGATAGTTTAACAGCTATGATAAGAATAACAAAAGAAAATGAAGAAATAGATAAATCAAAAGAAATTGAAAAAATAAAAATACAAGCAAAACAAGAAGTACAACATTTAGAAGAAATAAAAAATACAAGGATAAATGAATTAGAACAAGAATTAACTAAGTTAAAATTATTATATGAAATTAAACAAAAAGAAAAACAAAAAGAAAAAGAATTCGAGTTAACTAATGAAATAAATGATAGAAAACAAAAATTAAAGGAAAACCTTGAAGTAAATGAAATAGATGAACTAAACGAATCAGATAGGATAAATGATCAAAATTCAGAAATAAGTGATATAAGTGAAATATACACAGAAATCCTAGAACAAGTAAATAAACAAAAAAAATTAGAAATAAACACAGGAGATATGAATAAACCTAGCACATCAGGAGTTAAAACCCCAGATAATAGTCCTAGAAATAGTCCTAAATGGACACCACCAACTTATTATACAGAAAATTATGAACAATCAGACAGAGCAAATGCAATATGGAATAGCAGATTAAATAAAAAATGGATACCTAAACCAATAACTGAACAATATAATTTCTTAGATCTAGATTGTGTTACAGATATAAATAAAGCAATATTAATATGGATAGGGAATATATCTAAACAACTGATTGATAATAAAATAACAGCGAGAGAAACGCCGAAATATATAGAAAGAACATTTGTAGGAATAACAAAATTATGGATAGAAAATTTACCCCCAGAAAGTTTAGAAGTACTTAGAAGTGATAAGAAAATGGATGGATCTCCATCAACATCAAATATAGATATACTAGATAAATATGAATCAGCAATAAGAAATGAATTTGGAGGTATGACCAAAGATATAAGAGAACAAAACAGAGAAAAAATAATAAATAGACAACTTATGACAAAATTAGCTATATGTAAAATGTGTTACATAGAAGAATATACATGTGCATTTAAAGAATATTACTACAAAGCAAAATACGATATAAATGAAGCAAGAGAAATAAGACTACAATATTTTACAAAATTACCAGAACCATTTAGCACAAAAATAATTAAAGATTGGAATGATGAAGGATTAGTAGATACTTTAGGAGCTAGAATAAAATTCTTACATCAATGGTTTGTACAACTATGTGAAAATCAGAAAGAAAAATTAAAAATGGAGAAAGTACTAATTAAAAATTTAGCATGTTGTAAAAATAAAACAGCACCACAGTTTGGATGTACAAATAAATATTATAAAAAGCAAAAACCTAGACAATATAAAAATTATAGAAAAACTAAAACCAAGTATAAATATAAAAAACCAAGACGAAGATACTATATAAAAAATTATAAAATAAAAAGACCATATAGACCAAAAAGAAAAATATCCCAATGTACTTGTTATAATTGCGGAAAGATAGGACATTTAGCTAGAGATTGTAAATTACCCAAAGATCCAAAAAGAAAACAGATTGCAAAAATAATCATAGATAATGTTGAATATATGCAAATAGAATATATAGACTATGAATTAAGTGAAAACGATAGTATATATGAAGTATCAGATATAGAAACTGAAAATGAAGAAGAAAATATTAATCTACATAATAATGAAACAGATGAAGAAATATAATGTCTGAAGATGATATAAAAATAATATCTAAAGAAGATTATCAAAATGAAGAATTATCAGAACAAAAAATTATATTTGATAATACAATATTTGAACAAATAAAAGGAAAAGAATTAGATTTAAGTGTTGAAAAAGTACTTGAAATACCTACTTTAAGAAATTGGTTTAAAAGACAAAAAGAAGAATACTATGTAGTTAGTCAGAAAGAACATATCATAGATTGCAAATATACAAGAGGAAAAGCACATACCTATACTAAGTAAACGAATAATAAATAAAGAAATACAAGATATAAAAGCTAAAACACCAATAAAATGTGTACATTTAGGAGGAACAGAAATATTAATAAAAGCTTGTTTTAGAGAAGGAATAGATACACCTATTGAAATATACTTGGCACTTGATAGAAGTATACACCTTATAGAAAAAAGCATAATTAGTGCAGTAAAAGGAAACCTAATATATCAAAAATTTAAATTTATAATAAGTGTCAATTATACAGTAGCATTAACAGATAGAAATATAGATAAATCATTAGTTCTATATTGGAAAATGTCAGGAATAGAACTAGCACCAGACAGTAAAATATTTACAGCAAGATGTAAAAACTTATATATATTAACAACAAAACATAAAGTAACAACAAGAAATAAAATTGATAAAATAAAGATAGAAAATGCTTTCGAAAAAATAATTACTGTAATAGACAATAATGACTATAGCTATAAAGAAATCGACATAGAAGAAGATTTAGAAATTGTAAAAGAAAGATTAAGTACTTCAAGTGTACCAAATACGTTAACAAGAGCTACCTCATCAAGAATGAGTACATCTAGAAGAAACTATGAAATTCCAAAAAATTTAATAGAAGATATAACGCCATACCATTATTTTATAACAGGAATAATAGATCAAAGAAGATATAAAATTTTAATAAATATAGGGCAAGAAGAAAATTACATAGGAAGTGAATTAGTATTAGAAACAGAAATCATAAAAACAAGACACTTATGCCCTGGACTACCTAGCGAGATAGTAAATACAAATGAAGAAATAACAGAGAAAGAAGTAATTATAGGAGGAATACCTTTAATTATACCATTTAAAATTTACCAAGGAGATCAAAATGTTACATTAGGAATAAAATGGTTAGAAAAAGTTAAACCATACAATATAGAAAATGAACAATTAACAATAACTTGCCAAAATAAGAAAGTAATTATAAAAAGAACAACATGAATAATGAAAATATTTATACTTGCAAAAATTATTGTAGAAGGATATCACAACAGATATTATACCCCTATGACAGATACATGAGCAAAAGCAAATATATGTAAATATAAGTGTTTACCAGAAGATAAATGGGAAACTTAAAAACACCGATGGTAGTAACAGGATTTAATAATGAAGGAAGTATGATTAGATACACAACAAAAAATATAAAAATACAAATATGGGATAAAATACTGACAATAGAAGAAATGTATAATTTTGAGTTTACAACAAAAGATATGTTACTAGGAATGACATTTTTAGATAAATTCTACCCACATATAATAACAAAAACACACTGATGGTTTACTACACCATGCGGAAACAAGATAGGAGGAAAAAGAGTAAATAATAAACAACGAAAACCTATGGAATGGATAAAAGGAAGTGAAAAAATAAACCAAGAAATGAAAAATATAAATAAGAAACAAATAACACAATTAGAAATTATCATATTTACAATAGACAAAGTAAGATTATTTAATGAAAAACTAGAACAACTATACAATGAAGTTCCATTACAAGGATGGGAAAAACATAAGACAAAAGTAAAAATTGAACTAATAGATGAAAATAGTATAATAACACAGAAACCATTAAAATATAACTTTGATGATTTAAAAGAATTCAAAATACATATAGATGAACTATTAGAAAATAATTACATACAAGAAAGTAATAGTAAACAAACATACAAGCATTCATAGTTATAAAACATAATGAACAAAAAAGAGGTAAAAGTAGAACGGTCATAGATTATCGTAATCTAAATGCTAAAACTAAAACATATAATTACCCAATACCAAATAAAATACTAAAAATAAGAAAAATACAAGGATATAACTATTTCAGTAAATTTGACTGTAAATCAGGATTTTATCATCTAAAACTAGAAGAAGAATCTAAACAGCTAACAACATTCACAGTACCGCAATGTTTCTATGAATGAAATGTTTTACCGTTTGGATATAAAAATGCACCAAGTAGATATCAATATTTTATGGATAACTATTTTAACCAGTTAGAAAATTATATTGTATATATAGATGATATATTTGTCACGACCCAAAAATGGACGTGATGACACTCGTCTTATCCCACCAAGACAAGTAAGCCTAAAACTCAACTATTACAATAAAAAATGCGGAAAATTTACTATCAACTTACATTATACCCCAAAACCTAGTTATCACGTGTACAAGCGTCTAAAGTATTACAATCGGATCAAAAGAAAATATAAGTCTCATATGATATTGTTTCTAGAGTAGAACAAAATCATAAATAAGAGTAAGGAGGGATGCTGAGATGACCAACAACTACCTCACAAAATCTCCAGGAAGCCTCGGAAAAGAAGAGAATATATCATAAAGTCCGGGCTAGTAACCTACAAAAATTTGTAGAAGCAAGGGGTGAGTACCAAACCACACGGTACTCAGCAAGTAAACCTCTAAACACAAGCTAAGGGGATGAAATACGGGTACTCCTACCACCCCCAACCGAACCTCCACAACTACAACCAACATAAACATCAGCCCAACCTAACAACTCACAGTTTACATAGAACGTAACTCAACAAAAACATTTAGACAAATTACATATCCTCCACAACAACACTTTAACAAATTACATATCCTCCACAACAACACTTTACAAATTATATATCCTCGACATCAACACTTAAACAAATTAGATAGGCTCAATAGCAACACTTCCAAAAATTTACATATCCTCAATAACACACTTCAACAATTTATATATCCTCAATAATTAGCTCAGTATTCAACAATCACAAGTTCCGCAAAAAGACAATCACTAGATCAGCAAAACACAATATCAAGTTCGCTAATGATAAGTATGTGCAATGTAATGGAATGCAATGTCAAGTATAATGATGCATGTCTGACCTAGTGATACACACCCGCTGTCTCTCAGTCCGGGACCCATGGGGGACATATCTGTCCATGCATCTGTCGCGGCGCACGACACGACCCTCGATAATAGTAACCATCGCGGCGCGCGATACGTCCCTCGAAATATAGTATCCATCGCGGCGCGCGATACGTCCCTCGAAATGGTACATCCTCTTAAGTACCCATTATTTCTCAATGCACATAACACTTGCCACAACCAATGCCTCAGAATAATGTAGATGACAAGTTCACACATATAATGAGGAGATGACCATTTTCATAACATCGCACAGTTCACAACCACAAAAACATGAAGTTACATAAACAATGATTCAACAAGCCTTCAACCCTTTCTCAACACAACACACATAAACAATTAATCACAATGCCTTTTGTTATCCCCATTCTTTTCATCACTAGAATTAATCAATGTGGACAAGTCAACCCATCACCAATCCCGTTACTCCCAACATATACCACAGGGACATACACACATTTCATACACTTAACAAGAGTTTAGAAATCCACTTGCCTCAAGATAGTCGAACAATCACTCTGGGACTTGAGCCTCCCCATTTCATATAGCATCTGAACCAATGTTATCTATTCAAGTACATATTCACAATAAGATTTCAAAATTAGAAACATTCATACCACTATATGTCTAGCTTAGATCCAAAAACCTATCCAAACATGTAATCAAGTTCCTAAATCTTGACACCAATTACCATATCTACTCTTTCAATTTTCTCCAAATTTCAAGCCTAGGGTTAAGTCATAATTTATTAAAATATTACAAGTCTAATAGCTTTCATATACTATAATACACCCGTTATTTAATCACATATCTCAATATACCAAACTTAATATATAATGTGATAGGAAAAAAAAGAATTACTAAATACGGGAATCACTAGTTATGAAATCAAAGGTGACAATAACTTTGAGACAAAGATATCAACTCCTGTAGGTTAACTAGTTTGTAATATGAAATGGTTATTATAATAATTGATGATTAATGACTTTGTCCCACCATTTTTCACAACCTTCAAAGTGATACAGTGCAACATCACCCATAAAGAATTTAATTACTTCTTATTTTATAAAATAATAATCTAAATCCTCCAATTAACATTCACCATCCTAATTCACTCTAATGTAATATGTAACCAATAATTAATGCATTAGAAATTCACCTTGGTGTGCAGAAGTTCTTGTGCCGGCCGCTTTTTTGCACAGGTAAATTTTTCTTTCTCCCGTTTTCCTTGTTTCGTCTTTTCCCTTCTTTTTTTTTTCTAAAATAAATATATACTAAAAGTGATAAATTTTACTAACTTAATTTAATTATATGGAACAAATGGTATAAGATCTTAAATAAATGATATTTTAGTCCATTAACTATCAATTAAGTCAATTATCCACAATTACCCATCAAATAATTAACTAAAGTCAATGAATAGTTCAAAATTATCAAAAATAACTTTCGGGATCATTACATTATCCACCACTAAAAATCATGTTCGTCCTCGAACATAAAGAAGAAGAACTAAGAGTAATTGATATTACCAAAAGCGGAGTTATGACCTAACAGTCAGTGTTCATCTCTCTAAGTGAGCTCATCCTTAAAATCATTCAATCCAAATCAACTACTAACAATTGAACTTTTAAACAAACTTTGTAAGATCTGTAAATTAAGAGTGATTATCAAGTCACAAACTAATTCATGAACCCAATCTAAAGTGAGACTCATTGGACCATAACACAACCATCATGACAAATCTTTTCTTACATAACGAAGAATAACTTCTGAATCAATACTGGCTACAATCACAAGTGGACCTTAACCAACCATGAAACACTCATAATGCCCGAATCATTACAGATCTTGTCAAAATTCTTTGCTCAAAGCGTGATCTTTTCCCGAGCTTAAGTTATAAACATCTAATATTTAGACATTGGGTACTCATCAAGGAGAATTGAACTCATATAGTCCAAAGAATGAAATGATTAAGAAACACCCAACAAGCGATACACTCTATGATGAAAACCTTTAACACCATTGTTAGATAACCATAACTATTCACGGAAGCTTTTTTTTTTTATAAATCCTCATAAGCAAAGTTGTGCATGTAGAATCACTGGTATATTTCAACTATCCCAAACAACACTAAATCTCCCATAACTGAAATGGTTAATTCTTTCCAAGGATCCTATCATATCAAGAGGACATAAGAGGATCGGCACATCTGATTCACCACTAAGAATTCACTCATAGGTGTGGAACCACGCGTAATATAAGTAATGAATCATACTATAAATAGTGTCCAATACGAAGAAGGTTGTCACATAAGAATTTACAAAACCAAGGTTGAATAACACTAAAAACTTCTTCCATAATTCCCACATCAAATATTCCATTCATTTGAGTACATCTCTCGATTTTTATCCACACACAACCAACCAGTTTGATCCCCGTTTTGTTAGTACCAAACCCCACATACTTTTCACAATAATCCAATGTATCTAAAACTCTTAATACCAATAAACATTATAGGCACACCATCCATTTACCTTACTATTAAACCGTCTCTGGTATTAAAGTATTCTTAGCGAACACATTATCGCCTTAAATTTTTTTTTTGAACTAGGTCTTCCTCTCTTTCCCTTTTAAGCATCGCATGACAACAATGAGTCACACCCAAGAGTGATAGCACTAATTACCAGTCTAAAAATACTTTTCCATTGAGGTAAAATAATTGAATTACAATGTCAACTTCACGTAAATTTTCAAATACCATTTTTCAACTTCCTATTCATACCATCATATATCTCATATCAACACTTAAGAAACTGTTAGTCACCCAATAATCCTATATATTATAAGCTCATAATCTCTACTAACCATCAAATTTCTATGTAACACATTATAACAATCTACATAGTTTCATCAACAAAGTAGTTTCAGTCC
Source organism: Solanum lycopersicum (assembly GCF_036512215.1). Lineage (NCBI taxonomy): Eukaryota > Viridiplantae > Streptophyta > Magnoliopsida > Solanales > Solanaceae > Solanum > Solanum lycopersicum. The sequence goes on from NC_090809.1 coordinate 7,163,384, forward strand.
CATCAAAATCTTTATTAATCGTGTAGAATTGTAGGTCCACATTGTTGAATATAAATAAGGTACCTATCATATTGAACAACTTAACTCGACATAATAACAAAAAATATTCCACACATAGTCGCTTGTCACCTAACCAAAACTCAATTTTTTAAGAAAAATCCATAAATAACTCGTAATAAGTCTTTGTAGGACTAGTTCATCTCACAGTCATATCTAACGTCATAGGTGAAAATCAATAAATCGTCCAACTACCAACCAAGGGCTTATACGAGTGTCTTATTCCTTAACTTTTCTTAAATTCTTCTTAGGACGGAAAATTTTGAATATCTTAATTTTTTTTATATACACCACATTCTTGTTCCTTGTCTAATCACCTTACCAATCTTATTCTTTGGCTAACATCCCATACAATGTAAATCAATTCCTTGATAGAAATACTTTCTTAAGTCCTTTAACAATTAAAAGTAACAAACTCTACGATCCTAACCTTGCACATGTTATTTTAAATTCTCAATATCTGATGCAATCGATCAATTCTTACTTTAATTATTCATACCTCCATAAAACACATTACCACAAACCTAAATTTACCATGAAAAACTTCAGTTTTGGACCCAACTGTGTAACCCATTCCCTTTATCTATGAACATTAATTCATATCTTAAAGATTTTATGAATTCACGTATCTTAGCTTCTCATTGGTCGCCTATCCATCGACCATATCATATTTTTCACAATCTTATCATATTCAATATCAAACTCAAAATCATAAAAGAATTTATTATCACACTCAAGTCAAATGTCTTTAGACTTCTTTCTTAAATTTATCAAATAGTATTGAACCAATATTATGAACATGTGACACTATTATCATAATTAGAGCAAAATAGATGAGATCACATGTCGATAAACTCCATCTTCTACCATATGAAGATATATCTTTTGTACTTGCACTCAAAGTAAATATCTTTGTTCTCGATCACCTCCTTCAAATGACTAAACTAGATCCCACTAATTCTTTTCATTTGTGACTCTAGCTCTTTTCAATTTTATTTAAGCAGAGTCACAACACCTCTTATAACTTTTCATGCAACAACGTTACTCATCAAAAAGTAGCAGATCATAGCGATAAATACTCGCAGGTCGTTACTATCATAAAAAAAATCATTTAACCCACAATCTTTATCATATAGTTATGTCTCAGTCACAATCCATCACAAACTCTTATTACCAATATGATCACTTAGCATTTGTCATCACCACGAAGTCAATATTCTCAATGACATGACACCTCAAACCCAGTTATACCAACAAAATCAAAGGACTAACCCGATTTTACATGTATTTTCTTACTATAATCTTCAATTATCTTTACACAAGTATACTCTTTGAGACTTTTCTTACCCATAAGTTCTTTTTCATTCTGGTATATCCATTCCCTTCGACCACTTCTCAATTAGAAACATCGAGATACACTCCATAAATTGACGTATTAATATCATTCCAACAATCCACCACTAAAACATCCCTTATAACAATGTTTTTACTCAAGCAACCGTAGTAACAAACTAGTTAGTTTCTCAAATATGAATGTAACATTGAATCTAATTGTACGAACATGTGATATAACTTATAACTCTTTAAGTAGTTAATATTCACACTTGACAATCGACGTATTCATTTCCATACCACTAGCGTCACACTGCAAAAATTTATTTAATCCACAACTAGAACATATCATACATATCGAGAAGATCGCACCCAACTAAACCACACATTTCTACCAATCAAATAGACGTAAAATATTACAAAATTTGTTCCATATCTAGCCTTTCCTTTAATACTTTCACTTTCGGTTCTCGAACTATTTTCGATTCCGCCTATACGACAGAAGTACTATATTATTTATTTATTTTACTATGTTCACTAACCTTAATCAACCCCTTCAAATATGATCACACATTTGTTTCATAAGTATATCATTTTCACCTTAATACCAGATCTAACATCAAACCAATACACGACATGCCAATGATTCACAAAAGGAACTACGCACGAGTCATCACATAAATGAGAGCGAATGGAGTGAAGCGATAAGAATCAAAATGGGACCAAGTACGCACAATAGAGATCCAAGAAGTGAAGATATTTCCTAAAAGTCACTACAGCCTCTCGAAGATAGGTAAAGACGTCTCCATACCGATCATCAAGACACTATTTAGACTCAACTTGTACACACGTGAGACCTATGAACCTGGGGCTCTGATACCATTTTGTCACGACCCAAAATGGACGTGATGGCACTTGTCTTATCCCACCAAGACAAGTAAGCCTAAAACTCAACTATTACAATAAAAAATGCGGAAAATTTACTATCAACTTACATTATACCCCAAAACCTGGTTGTCACGTGTACAAGCGTCTAAAGTATTACAATCGGATCAAAAGAAAATATAAGTCTCATATGATATTGTTTCTAGAGTAGAACAAAATCATAAACAAGAGTAAGGAGGGATGCTGAGATGACCAACAACTACCTCACAAAATCTCCAGGAAGCCTCGGAAAAGAAGAGAATATATCATAAAGTCCGGGCTAGTAACCTACAAAAATTTGTAGAAGAAAGGGGTGTGAGTACCAAACCACACGGTACTCAGCAAGTAAACCTCTAAACACAAGCTAAGGGGATGAAATACGGGTACTCCTACCACCCCCAACCGAACCTCCACAACTACAACCTACATAAACATCAGCCCAACCTAACAACTCACAGTTTACATAGAACGTAACTCAACAAAAACATTTAGACAAATTACATATCCTCCACAACAACACTTTAACAAATTACATATCCTCCACAACAACACTTTACAAATTATATATCCTCGACATCAACACTTAAACAAATTAGATATCCTCAATAGCAACACTTCCAAACATTTACATATCCTCAATAACACACTTCAACAATTTATATATCCTCAATAACAAGCTCAGTATTCAACAATCACAAGTTCCGCAAAAAGGCAATCACTAGATCAGCAAAACACAATATCAAGTTCGCTAATGATAAGTATGTGCAATGTAATGGAATGCAATGTCAAGTATAATGATGCATGTCTGACCTAGTGATACACACCCGCTGTCTCTCAGTCCGGGACCCATGGGGGACATATCTGTCCATGCATCTGTCGCGGCGCACGACACGACCCTCGATAATAGTAACCATCGCGGCGCGCGATACGTCCCTCGAAATATAGTATCCATCGCGGCGCGCGATACGTCCCTCGAAATGGTACATCCTCTTAAGTACCCATTATTTCTCAATGCACATAACACTTGCCACAACCAATGCCTCAGAATAATGCAGATGACAAGTTCACACATATAATGAGGAGATGACCATTTTCATAACATCGCACAGTTCACAACCACAAAAATATGAAGTTACATAAACAATGATTCAACAAGCCTTCAACCCTTTCTCAACACAACACACATAAACAATTAATCACAATGCCTTTTGTTATCCCCATTCTTTTCATCATTAGAATTAATCAATGTGGACAAGTCAACCCATCACCAATCCCGTTACTCCCAACATATACCACAAGGACATACACACATTTCATACACTTAACAAGAGTTTAGAAATCCACTTGCCTCAAGATAGTCGAACAATCACTCTGGGACTTGAGCCTCCCCATTTCATATAGCATCTGAACCAATGTTATCTATTCAAGTACATATTCACAATAAGATTTCAAAATTAGAAACATTCATACCACTATTTGTCTAGCTTAGATCCAAAAACTGATCCAAACATGTAATCAAGTTCCTAAATCTTGACACCAATTACCATATCTACTCTTTCAATTTTCTCCAAATTTCAAGCCTAGGGTTAAGTCATAATTTATTAAAATATTACAAGTCTAATAGCTTTCATATACTATAATACACCCGTTATTTAATCACATATATCAATATACCAAACTTAATATATAATGTGATAGTAAAAAAAAGAATTACTAAATACGGGAATCACTAGTTATGAAATCAAAGGTGACAATAACTTTGAGACAAAGATATCAACTCCTGTAGGTTAACTAGTTTGTAATATGAAATGGTTATTATAATAATTGATGATTAATGACTTTGTCCCACCATTTTTCACAACCTTCAAAGTGATACAGTGCAACATCACCCATAAAGAATTTAATTACTTCTTATTTTATAAAATAATAATCTAAATCCTCCAATTAACATTCACCATCCTAATTCACTCTAATGTAATATGTAACCAATAATTAATGCATTAGAAATTCACCTTGGTGTGCAGAAGTTCTTGTGCCGGCCGCTTCTTTGCACAGGTAAATTTTTCTTTCTCCCGTTTTCCTTGTTTCGTCTTTTCCTTCTTTTTTTTTCTAAAATAAATATATACTAAAAGTGATAAATTTTACTAACTTAATTTAATTATATGGAACAAATGGTATAAGATCTTAAATAAATGATATTTTAGTCCATTAACTATCAATTAAGTCAAATATCCACAATTACCCATCAAATAATTAACTAAAGTCAATGAATAGTTCAAAATTATCAAAAATAACTTTTGGGATCATTACATTATCCACCACTAAAAATCATGTTCGTCCTCGAACATAAAGAAGAAGAACTAAGAGTAATTGATATTACCAAAAGCGGAGTTATGACCTAACAGTCAGTGTTCATCTCTCTAAGTGAGCACATCCTTAAAATCATTCAATCCAAATCAACTACTAACAATTGAACTTTTAAACAAACTTTGTAAGATCTGTAAATTAAGAGTGATTATCAAGTCACAAACTAACTCATGAACCCAATCTAAAGTGAGACTCATTGGACCATAACACAACCATCATGACAAATCTTTTTTTACATAACCAAGAATAACTTCTGAATCAATACTGGCTACAATCGCAAGTGGACCTTAACCAACCATGAAACACTCATAATGCCCGAATCATTACAGATCTTGTCAAAATTCTTTGCTCAAAGCGTCATCTTTTCCCGAGCTTAAGTTATAAACATCTAATATTTAGACATTGGGTACTCATCAAGGAGAATTGAACTCATATAGTCCAAAGAATGAAATGATTAAGAAACACCCTACAAGCGATACACTCTAAGTAGTCAATTCTATGAGGTATGTGAGATCATATAGCATTGGTTTTGTTCACCCGTGCGCCAATCATGATTCAATTCAGCAAAGTATAAGATTTGAAATTAAATTTTTTGAGTTGTTGATTAAATTCTTTTGAATTATTGTGGGTTCTATTCTTGATTTTTTCTTGATATTTGATTCATGTTTTGGGTGAAATTTCGATTTTAATCTAGTATATATTGAGTGTATAACCTAATCCAAGCTTTTGGGGAAGGAATCATTTGAAATTAGAGAGTTTGGAGTTAAAAAATAGCAAAGCAAAGTTTGGGAGAACCAAGGGATCCATCTCTCTTAGATCCCTAAAAAAGGGTCTCTAAATTATGGGCTCTGGGGATACGCACAAGCCATAGCACCCCAATCCTGTCTTTGAATTTCAAGGTTTTGCCTCTTGCACCTCTCAAAGTACCAGGGACGACAATTCTTACTTTTCTAGTTCCATGTTTTTATACTAGTTCCATAGTATCATGCCTATGTTTTCTAGTTGATTCCAACATTCTAAGGTACATGTTTAAATGTTTAAATCATCCATCAAAATGATATCATGAACCTTGAATCCATAATTCAATTCAAGTAAATTTAAAAGTCATGTCTACAAGTTAAGAAGTAAGTCAAGTGAAGTTCATAATTTTTTCAAAAGATATTCCTAGAAGGTAGAAATGTTTTCACATTTGAGCAAGAAAGGAAACAACGATTCCAAGAGCCATTTTAAGCTATGTTTTAAGTAATAATGTCATACAAAGAAAGAAGATTATTTTAAAAACATATGAGCTAAGTACACTTTAGGAGTAGTATTGAGCAAGGATATGGGGACGCTAGTTGACAATGAATCAAGACTCCATAAACCATGTAACCCTCAGGGGTAGTAAATGATCATATTATTTAGATTTTTCCTTTGTACTTTTTAACATAAACTAGTGGATCTACTAAGGCATCCAATTTGAAACAAATGTATACGATAATTTTAAAAGTGTGGGCAAGACGTTGTATCAACACTTAGGTTCATAATGGTTGTTATCGGTTGGAGAAACTCCCATAGAAACTATATCACTTCATTACATGAGTTAAGTTGTTTATGTTATTGAATTTGTTAATAAACTGAGTGTCTTTGTACTATTATTGAAGCTTTCTATACATTGCATATGTTTTATTGCTTCTTATTGAGTTATGTTTTTTACAAGTAGAGTAAAGTCAAGGTAAGTGTTTCTTTCAGATTTAATTCAAGTTTATGTTATTTTTAGAAGTCCCCTCACATAATTGTACATTAAATGAAGTGATGTCATTTGGCCTGCATCGTTTATTAATGCAGACACAGATAATCATGATCAACATCCATGGTCGCGTTGATCCAGTTAAGCACTCTGAGTCGGTTGGTTCCTTGCTTTCTTGAGGGATCCTCTTATCATTTATTTTAGGATTTCATTTGTTAGGACGATTGGAGGTCTTGTAACGACAATCGTTTTGTTTATAGGCTTGATAGACCATTAGTTATAGTTCTTTAGTCTTTTAATTTTCATTATCGTATGTGGAGACTTGAGGTTGGTTAATTGGCTAGTTAAATTTTTTCTTTATCACATTGTAAGTTCTATATGAACTATCTTTGATAAGTTAAGTCTTCCACTGAGAAAGTAAGTTAGGACAAGGGTTCCCTTGGAGTCAATAATGGTTCTTGAGTGACAATCCCGCCCAGGGTGTATGCTCTGGGCATCACAACTCTAAGATTATTTGGTTGTAGAGGTTGCTACTAGAACTCTGCATCGAAATGAAAGGATCAACCACATTATGGCGACAACACTAGTGCAATCAGAATAGAAACAAACCCCGTCCATCATGAAAGCACCATGAACATAGATGTTATATTAGAGAACTTGTTGAAGATTGGAGTATTAGCCTAAATTATATATCCTCTAAAGATCAATTGGCTGATTTATTCAAAAATGCCATGTGCAGAAGTAGACAAAATTATTTGTTGGCCAAACTTATGTTTCTTGAGAGAAAACGTTAGTTTGATGGAGGCTGTTGAATATAACCTTATTTATCAAAACCAAATTAGGAATTTCCCGATATGGATAACGGTCATTATCTTGAAAGTAATAGATAATTAGGATTCCAATAATTTGTATAAATACCTCGTAAATCCTACTATTTTATAATTAAATAAAGATATCACAATTCTTTTATCCCTAATTCTTTTGGGTCTCTATCTTTATTCAACTTTGTAGAGATTTCTTATATAAATATAGAATTGGAACAGGATTTTTACTACTTGAATATATATAAACAACTCACCTCCGTAAAAGAGGTATCAAAGGATTTGGTAAAATGTTGAAAGTGGTCTATTGATGATTAACTATACCACAATAACCTTGATTCCAAAGGTTAAAATCCAATTTATGTCATGGAATATAGACCTATTGGTTCTTGAACAACCTTGTATAAACTATTTATAAATTTATAACGACTAGATTCAAGAAAGTGGTTTAAAAATTGGTTGGAGAATATCATGCATGCTTCATTTATGTTAGGAGTATACGCGACAATGTCATAGTAGCACATGAATTTGTATAAGGTTATTACGAAGAAGGATTCTCCCCTAGATTCCTTATTAAGATTGATGTCTAGGAATCCTATGAATCACTCAAGTGGAATTTATTTAAAATTTCATTGCTTGAGTTTGGTTTCCCGATCAAATTAGTTATAAATGGAGTGTGTTACCACTATAAACTACTCTTTATTGATGAATGGAAGTCTAACTAAAAAATTACAAGGAACTAATGGTAAAAGGCAAGGTGAAATTCAAGTCCCCGTACTTATTTTTATCAGTAGTGGGTTATATGTTAACAGATTCCTAAAACAACTCCAATTGAACCTAAACGAAAATTTCCATCCTAATTGCATCAAAGTAAATTATGTAAATATTTATTTTTCTGATTGTCTTATAATATTTCAATAAAGCTGATAAAACCACTTTCAAACTACTACTACTACAAGCTTTCTATCAAATTTTGGAGGTTTTGGGGTTGAGGAAAATCTGTACAAATGCTCAATATATATCACTTAAGTATTCGAAGAATTGAAAAATCAACTATTATATGAAATGCACTTTAGACTTGGAGAAATTTCTTTAAAATAGCTTGCGTTCCTGTAACATCCGGGAATAGCCCCTAGACTTAACCAGTGTCATCGTCCTCTTTCAGGAATAAGAACAGCCTCTTAGCATACATCATTACATTAATAGGTCAAATTTAGGGAAAATTTAAAAACTTTTTCATTACATCAAATCGAAGGTTTACATAGACCTCCACATACACATACTATATATATATATCGAGTTTACATAGACCCTTTGTATAGGAAGATTACTTAGTCTTCTAATATTATTGCACGTAGATATTTATACATAAAAGATAATATAGTCATAATAATAGTCTCATCTCATTACTATCTAGTGTAATAATTTGGGCATAACCCATACATCGAAGTAAGAATGCCTCACATGGGCTATACTACATTTGGATGGTTTTTTCACATGCATCGGACCAATCAAACTTATTTTTCTTTTGGGTCAAAGTATTCACGGAGATGCAATGAATGTAAAACCATCGACAAACCTACGGTAATAACCCTCTAGACCCAAGAAACTCCTAATGTCAGTTGGATTCAATGGTCTAGGCCAATTCTGGACCGCCTCAGTTTTTGTTGGAATATCCTCAAATCCCTCACTAGAGATGATATGACAAACAAATACCACTGACATTAACAAAAACTCACATTTGCTATACTTGGAAAATAATTGGTTCTCCTTAAGCACTTGTAACATCATTCTCAAATGTTTCATATGATCACTCTCATTTTTCGAATATACCCAGACATCGTCAATGAAGACAATGACAAATGAATCTAGGTTATTTAAAAAACTCTATTCATGAGATCCATAAATGTCGTCGAGGCAATTTATGAGACCAAAAGACATTACTAAGAACTCATAGTGACCATATCTAGTCCGAAATGTTGTCTTTGGTATATCCTCACCTCTTACCATAAGGTTGTGATACTACGATCTAAATCCAATCTTAGAAAAGTATCTTGCCCATTGGAGTGGATCAAACAATTCGTTAATTCTAGGGAGAGGATACTTATTATTTATAGTGACTTTATTAAGTTGGCGATAATCAATGCATATTCGAAGGGACCCATCCTTCTTCTTCACAACAAAAACCAGAGCACCCCATGAGGAAATAGTAGGTCTTATAAAACCCTTGTCTAGTAAATACTTGAAGTTGAGCCTTCTACTAGTTCAATTCGAACGGAGCCATCCGATACGAAGGAATTGAAATGGGATTCGTATCCGATAACAAGTCGATACCAAAATCAATTTCTCGTTCGGGAGGAATACCGGGAATATCATTAGGAAAGACCTCTGATTTGATGGAACTTTATTTGACACCCTCTTTTTTAACCTAGAAATGTCATCTTAAGCCTACTTTTTGAAGAAACACCGTCAAAGGATCTTGCCCTCTTGGGATCTCTACTCCTCCTTTTAAACCTTATCTCTTCCATTTGTTGAGCCTGAACCATGAGACTATAAATTATCATATTATCATGTATCATTTCTGAATGACACTCTTCTTGCAAGTCATCCTCCACTCCCATCATAAAACGGTTTATTTCATCTCTAGTGTCAGAAACCAAAGAAGGAGCATATTTTATGTTTTTAACTAATTTAAAAGAGTATTCAAGAACACTTATACCTCCTTAGTGAAGGTTTATGAACTCCACCACCTTATCTTCCCTGTTCTCACTGGTAAAGAACCTATCAATAAATGTCTTATTGAACACTTTCCAAGTCACCGTCCACCCTTTAACGACCTATTGTCCCTCCATTGGACGCATTATGTTTGGGCCACATCTTTGAGTTGGTAAGTGGATAACTCGGCTTTTTCACTAGTAGACAACCACATAGAATAGAGAATCTTTTAGATCTCATCACTTAACTCATAGGGGTATTATTCTACCTTGGACCCATAGAAAGTAGGAGGATTCATCCAAGTGAAGTCCCTTAGACGAGAGGCCATAGTAGTAACTTGTTCATTTTCCTTTGGTACAACCTCTGGATTAGATTGGGACATCATGGCTTGAGCCATTTAGAAAAAAACATCCCTTATATTATCATTTGTCAAAGGAGAAGGATTAGCCGGAGCTTAGTAATCATTCACATCTTTCACAAGAGGAGGAACTTGATCACCATGGGGAGGAACTCCAGCGTTGGCAATCTCTTCTTCAACTCTCCGTGTCACATTCCTTAGAGTATTCATTTCACTATAATGACAATAATAGGATTAAATTCCAAAGCACATAGAGTTAATCACTCCAAAGGCATGATAATGGACTTCCAAGAAAGTGAGAGTTTCCTAAGCATCATGTAGGTTCTTATCCATAAGTGTGGCATGCTTCACAATTATGAATACGAACTTACATAGATGTGGTTGAGGGAGACATAGACTAAAAGATAATTCAACTGTTTGCTCTGATACCAAGTTTGTCAAATTTGAAATGCCCCCTATACGTAACCGACATTGTCATCCTCTTTGAGGACTAAAATTAGACTCTTAGCTTACATCATTAAATTCATAATTCAAATTTAGCGGATTTTTTTTCATTTAATCTACTAGGAGGTTTACATAGAACTCTACATACACAGTATATATATGCCTTCGTATAGGAATATTACTTAGTCTTCTACTCTTATTGCACATAGATATTGATATATAAAAGATAATATAGTCATAATAGTCATCTCATATCATAACCATCTAATAAGAGTGTAAGAACTTAGGCATAACCCATACATCAAAGTGAGAATGCCTCACATGGACTATACAATGTTTCATACTAAATGAAAAGGAAAGAACATAATAGTCTTTAATACTAGAACAATATCATAGTTCGATAGTGGTATCACCCTCGGAAACTGAGGAGCTAACATACATAGATGAATAAGAGATCCAAAGACTTCTCCAATTTCGTCTTCAAAGCACTTGAACTACAGAAACCTAAAATGTTGGGAAAAAGTAGAAATGGGGTTAGTACACCATTTGTACTAAGTACGAGACCATATTCACACATACTATTATAACATGTTAAGAAAAGGGACATTTCATAAATATGCACTTTTTATTTAAAACCTTTATGCACATTCGACAAAACCATACCAACCAATATTACATGTTCATTAAGTCATAGGCATGTACATTACAAAACCAACAACATCAAGTCTAGTCAAGTCAACATGCATATCATATAGTTGGATACCTATTCAAGTAACTCTATCATCAAGTCATATTAGCAGTACGCATGTATACGAGTACATTTCAACATAACCAAAGCAACAAATTACCCATGAACCCCTATCAAGTCAACAAATGAAATGACCAAGCAAAGCCCCATAACCTTACTCAATTAAGTAACCCAACAAGAATAATGACTAACTTATTACTTCTCATGGAATAACATTTAGGAGTACTTATCCTCATACTTTAACAATGTAGACCAACTCATATTCCTAAGTGACAACAATCACATATAGCATCAACAATGTGCAAGTTCATCATATACATATCAATATCAATGTAAGCATATTCGTAAATAGTAAAAACCTCCTTAAGTTCCCTTCAAAGCAAACTACTGCAAGGCATAGGCACAGTCCCACACCTATACCTATGCTAAGTCAAACTCTCAAGTCACCTTAGCTAGTTTATACTTCATTACTTCATTTTATTTTAGGGAACACTTTCCTTAACTGACATAGACCAGAAGAGCTAAGTGAGGAATCTGGTGTTATAAAACCTTACACCGAAGGAAGGTGTTTTACCAGCCAAAGCAGAACAAAACATAAACGTATCTTTCTAGGTGGATCCACTAGCTAGTCTTCCTATGGGGAAAACATAGTTCAAGAACTAAGAGATAGGTATAATCTCTCAATATAAAATTTGGCAATTGGGACCTCCTCTCATGGGAATACAAATGGATACGTATACCTCATAGGGGAGTCAACACCACATTTTATTGACTCATTGGTCACTTCTTTTTTGTAATAAAAAATCATTATTTGATAATTATTTTCTTACATATATTCCACGTGTCTTCATTTAATTCGTCATTTTGACACATCATCAATGAGTGTATTACAAACACTATATATATTTTATGGATAAATCAAAAGGTATCAAAATGACACAATGGACCATGACATGGGGTGTCTAAAGTGAAAACCCCCACTTAAGGTGGTGTATAAGTGAAATTTGGTGCAAACTTTAAGGGACTATCTATGGATTCCACCTACAATGTATTCCTTCCACAATACTTCAATGGAGGTTACACATTTCTAACTTAGCTTCCGGGCCTTAACAATAAAGAATAAGCATGGTATATACCAAAATCATTTTATATGGAATGGACAAAAAAAATCAGAAGCCTAACTAATCTTGGCACTACTTTCCCTTCTCTTTTATCTCCTGATGCTTTTCAGAGGCAAGTCTTATAAGAAAGCATAGTTATTAATATAAACTCTAAGGTGTTATGGTGCACCTTCTAATAACACATTATGCTAAGTTATTTATCTATGATTGTGATAAAATTTCTATATATGCCCAACCTTTTCTGGTCAAAGGCATCATTACATCATGATACGAGGAAACATTTTTCCATAATTTTAAAAAATAAAGTCAATAAGCACATTAGGGAATAAAATAAGGATAAATAAGTCACATTAAGTACGAAACACTAGCAGACTAGCAAAAAGGGAGCACATAATACACTGACATTAAGTTATAGAAATATGCGGTGTACACACGATGCATGTGATGTATGAGTACTAAAGCTACGAAATACAATATGTAAGCAAGTGGACTATAATACACGTGTCTACATAAAACAAAATGAACTACAAAACACAAATCACATTGAGCAAGTGAATTATATTACATGGATAGGTGAACTAATGTGCAATGAGTACACATATTAAATATGAACAAGTGAGCACATTACACATGGGAAGAAAATCTATAAGGCATGTAATGCTCAAGAAAGTAGGCTATGAAGCATTTAAAACATATAGAGGTGGTTGTATGATCAATTATCTTGCAGTACCAACACAATATGAAAAATAGACATGCGGAAAGTAGCTAGTGCAATGAATAAAACGCAGCGAAAAAGTCCTACGAAAACATATAACACTAAACAAGGGTAATCTGAAGTATAAAAAAGTTACATGGAAATATTCTATGACATTGGGTAACCTGTAAGAAGGTAATACACAAAGGTTAAATGTCATACAATTAAATTATAGAAAATGCATAAGATATAAGTCTATAACAAACCATCATTAGAAACTAGGAGATATTCTATTGAACTACACTACCATAATAAGCGTAAACACTCTCTCTTAAGAGTTAAGTCATGGGTGGGATACTTTTGCTCATATTTCTTATTCACCTCAAAACATATACAATTGATTTCCCCATATTCTGTATTCAATATCCTAAGAATCCTAATGGGTGTTCTGCTATTGGGACTTTGCTTCCATCTAGGTTATTATAAATATTATGGTTAAGGTAGAATATAATCCTCAATAGTTCATCCTTTGGATTAGGAGGCCGAGGTGAACTTTGCCTTCATTACAATCTTTTGTCATATCACACTCAATGTCTATTGTCTTTTGAAGGTCATAATAGAAAATAGTGAAGCTTTAACGCACCATTAAACATGAATTCTAGTAACATTGAAATGTCAAATACCTATAAAGTTATGTCATAATTCATAAAATCTTAGAGTTAGAACCTTTAGTCTAAACTAGATAAGTTTAGCTAACATATTTTTTTTAAAACAAGTGAGGGTGGTCTCACTCTGTTCCCATGCAATATAGCAAGTATAATAATAAATAACATATGATCAATTTTTTCATCTCCCTTAACAGGACTATGACTGATGAATTACTACTAGAAAATATTAGATGAATCCCGTAAGAGCTCTATACATGTGAATAATGCTCTACTTTTCTTTTGTACTAATGATATAGATGAACTAGGTCCATGTATCTTCTATCTAAGTAACGTTTTTATTTTCCTATTTTTCTTGTTGTTATCAAGAATAAATATCAAGACTTGAATAAATACTAAAATGACTTCTCTATCAAACAAAGGTTCACAAAGTTGTTCCAGGGTGCGCCATTATAATTCGTTAGGATACAAGAGTTGATACCTTTTTATTGTCTCATCACTTAGCAACCTCTCTTTCATAATCGCCTATATCACTCCTCTATAGCATCCTCACATGCCCCTACTCCTATGTCTAAGGAATTTGACAGATCTCATCTCTAATGAGAAGCTCTACGTATATATTTGGCCTTGTAATTCAAGCTTCATTGTCAAATGCTTCCTATCTAACAAGTACCTTTTAATCAAAACTAGTAGTTTCATGTACCATATCCCGCCCAGGGTGCAGACACCTCTTGTATCATGATGAATCTGGCAATGGTTGAATCAGTCTCAATCACCACATTTGTGAAGCCTGTATGCACACAGATTTCAACAGCTAATTGAACAACCATTATCTCTTAATACATATTAGTTTGAAGGGGTATGTACAACCTAACTAATCACAATTTAGGTTTAACCAACCCATTTTTTTCTTTTTTTAACCTTACCATTTAGAAACATACTAATCCTCCTAACCAAAACATAGGTCTTAATATGAACTACCAAACATATCATTTACATAAATTGGCATACTTGTCTCTAAGTTTTTAACTATGAAAAGAATACAAATGTTATTAATACTTATTCGGGTTTGTTGGCACATACCATATAAAAGACAAATATTAACATATTTGGGATGATATATGGTGAGAATTTTGTACTTGTTATCTAATTAGGGGTATGTCTAACACTTTTGCAATGATACATTAACCTATCAGATTGTTCCACTGACTTCTTTCGACTAAAAAAAAGTGGTTCAACAACATCAGTTTCGAGAACACGTGTAATGCTTACAATTCTATGTATATCAGAGACTAAGAGTACTTATTTTCTATAAAAATAGATCCGCCTAGATATGGAGGAAATATAGAACTCAAGAGTTGGATACATCATCCTAAGAATATGTGCTTAAAAATGCTACAACTCATATATGTAACTAGGTATACCATCAATTTTAAGCTTAAGGATTACCATATTATATTATTCACAATTGAACAAACATGATACGAATGTTAAAAATGCAACTTAAAATTCATATAACATATTACCTTTAGCTACCTTGTGGAGTGGGACGGTCTAATCAAAAGAGCTCAATGTAGTCTAAATTTTGATAACTTCATATCCTTTTCTGTAGGTTGCATGTTGACATTTTAGTTATTATTAACGTTAAGCATCGTAAGCATAATATCAATAGCATGATCAGGTGCAAGTGAAAATTTATTTCTTAACTTCGCTCTATCGCACACTTTTTTTTAATGCAGGAATGTAACATTTTCATATGTACAAGTAGCCCCCTAATTATAAATGTGGCGCAACATATTCATAAGTAAGGTTGTAATAGACACGACGTTGTAGGCTCTTTAGGACGAACTGCTCTAATACAACTTATGTCACCCCCAACCCTAGGTGAGACAGACAAGTATTGTATGAATTCATTCTTACGAGTGAACTATGATGAGGAGGCAAACTACTACTATGTAGATGCATTTACTAATGAAAAAATTCATATACAACACATGTTGACTAGCTGAACGGATACATGTGACAAGTGAAACTATGAACACCAATGATTGCTCTACAATGTCTACAAAGCCTCTATTGGGATTCATGATTGTACCACTATGAAATACACATAAAATTCAACTTCAACCATATGAAAAATGAGAGCTAAGTTAAACCAAATACCAATATATAAGAGCTAAAGACCACCTTTGCTTGTACTTGTATAATCGTGCATGTTACATTCTTTTCTTTACTTTTTTTTACTTTATAATCGTATAAGACATATAATACAAATGACTAGCTGATCAACAACAAAAGAGGATGACCCATGCTAGGAATTCTTGATGTCCTCATATTTCCTCAAATTGGGATCTGCCCATGCTAGGCTTTCTCCCCTTAGCAGCCACTTGTAATTATACAAATTGTTTTGCTTAGATTTTTAATATTTGAAATTATTTTTTTGATGTTCATAACTCTTTAGAGATTGTTCTTTTGATGTTCTTAACTCATTTGTGATTGTTTTGTTGATCTTCATAAATAATTTGTGATTGATGTTTTTTGGTCATAATCCTTGTTTAGATTTGGAACTATGTACTAGTAGTAGAAGATATATGAATATGGACTTACGACAATAACAATGACATGGGAACCAAATGTGACATGAACATGTACTACTTAGTAGCTTATATGACTCAGTAAGCATTTTGACATCTCATATCGAAGCAAATATCTAATGAAGACATTTAACATTTATCAAAGAGTTTTGAACTCTGTATGGTAACGAAATAATCACTAACTTATATGAAATACAAGGTAAACATTAAAGTTGAACCAATGAAGAACGTGGATATATTCGACTTAAGGACGGATACATATTCCAAGTACAGATAAATGTACAATAGAGCAAGTGGTAATCATGTGAGGTAACATTATAGTCTAACAGTATGGGAGTAACAACCATGAAAAGAAATATATGAACATGTGACAAGATGACATATCTATAAACAATTAAAGCAAGTTGGCATTATATTGGCAGATTGTATGATATGTAATATAGGATCATTTTTATTTATACAAGGGAAATCCATGTATCAGGTACTTTGACGATGAAAAAAAGATGAAACACATGCTTGGTAAAGTAGGCATGTACATGTAGTAACAAACTCATATAAGAGTACTCAAATCTATGTTATACGGAGTAGGGAACTGCAAGTATGGATCAATCACTACAAAGGACACTTAGAAAGCTTACTTTTTGTAATGCAAGTGTTGGGTTAATGCCAAAGAAAAAGGAAATTGAATAGTTTTACATGCCTGAATTTCCAATTCGTATAGCGTACAAAGTGTCAACATGTTATTTAACGTCATTGTCTTCATCATCAACAACAAATCATTAAGGCTAATAATATCAACTTACCAACTAACTTGGGATATTTTATCCCATCAAAACAGTATCCATCACTTAATCTTTCTAATTGATTGTTTCCTTGCACAAATTGTAACAACCCCAAAAATGAATATGATCAAGACTTAGGGTGTCAATTATGCTTGCGATTAAACCAAGGTTCACAAGGATTGATACGTGTAGAACCAGACCTTAGAACCCTTACTATGATCAAGTCAACTAACTTTTGGAGTTAGTTGGGCTTGTAAAGGTTGGAACCAACCAAGTAAGGCCCGCAAAAATGAAGATTTAATCGAAAGAGTCTTTACCGGACTTAAAAGAAAATTTTATACGGTCCAGGGGTAAAATAGTCATTTCCAGGCCAATGGTAATATTTAATTACTCTAAGAAATTAATAAATTAATTTAATTAAAAAAAGCTTTTCACATTTGGGGCGACTCAGAGTGACCCATTTCGCAAATGGGTTGCCACTCGGGTTCGAGCCCTACTAGGAGCAAGGAATTGATGATTTAATCATCAATTCATTAAGGGTAAAATGGTCCTTTCATATATTAATTAAAATAAATCAGATTTTTATTAAGTTAATTAAATCCTATTTTGACTAAATATTGAATTTAGTCTCCTAATTCTATTAACTCTCTCTCCCTCACGTTTCTCAACTCTCTCTCACGTTCTCAATCTCTCTCTCTCACGTTATTATGAAAAACACAAAAAAACTAAAAAATTCATTAAGAGTTCTTTACACTTGAAGATCACAAGAATTTTTAAGTAAAAGACAAAGTAATCAAAACGTCAAGGCTAAGAGAGGTTTGTCGAGTGGGGTGTATGCTGAAGTGAATTGGGCGTGGTTTTGAGGAGTATCCGGGAAGCAATTTCACACTTGGGTATGGTTTTCTCTCCTGGAATTGTTTCTCCAAGAGTATCCTTCGAACGTTTCTCAAGCTCCTGAAAACTAAGGTTGATCCCATTTGTATGTCCTTGTCCTTCGCTCCCAAATGAATTTGTAGGAAGGGTATGTTGTACTGCTAGACTTAGGCATGATTGACGTATTTATATTAAGTGTGAACATGTTTTATGTGAGGGAAATTACAAAAACGATATTCGAAGTGTAACAAAAAATGTGTGTTGTGTGTGCATCATGGGAAGTGTCTTTAGCCACCGTTTTGGGTCGAATATTCATGCGTTTTTTGGTGTATTTTATGTGTGTATTGTGTGTGCAATGTGGTGTTCATTGTAATGAATAATGTTGGGTTGAATAACACTCTTTTAGCTAAGTAAACTCATGAAAGAGGTGACTAAAAATGAGTGAAGAATGATAAGAAATTTTTTTCCAGATTGTATACTCTCCCATAAGGTTAAATTCTGGGTTTTGAAAGAGGGAAATAAATAAGTGAGGTCAATGTGAATTGAACCCAAGAACTTACATGATGAAAAGGCTGAAAAATAAGAGAAAAACATGAAGGAGCTAAGGGGAATCGAACCCCTTAGCTACTGGTTTCTTGAGGCAAAGAAAAAGGAAAATGGGGGCTGGGGGGGGGGATTTAATCCTAGCTCCTGTTTTCTCAAAAGAAAAAAGGGAAATGCGGCTGGGGGGGGGATCGAACTCGCAACCTATGGGAAGAAGGAGAAAAATGTAGTAAACAAGTAAATGGGAGGCGTGGGATTCACACCCATGACCTACCAGTATGCGCGAAGGGAGATGAAATAATGAAAAATATTAAATGCGAGGCGTGGGGATCAAACCCACGACCTTAGCGATGAAGGGAGAGGCGAAATAAAAAGGAAATAAAGTGAGGCTGTGGGGATTCGATCCAACAACCTCACTGTCACTCGTCCATTTAAATTAAATAAAGATAGAGGGGCTGTGGGGGTTCGAAGCCACCACCTCACTGCCTCCTCAGCGAAATTTAAAAAAAAATAAGGGGGGGGGGGTTGTGGGGGCTCGAACTCCTAACCATTCAGTTATCTAAGATTTAATCAAAATAGAAAATTAATCCTTCACTTTAACTGTTGAGATTAAATTATAGTCTAATGTTGTTAATATTAGAAATAAAATTAATGAAAAATATAAATGGTATCCACGTGATCCAAAATTTGGGTTCCCTTGCCCAAATTTTTGTATTGATGCATAAGTCATACATGGGTAAAATATCCAAGAATAATTCGATCTACTTATATAAAAAATTAAGATCTTGTCATATATATACAAGAGACATTAGTCCCGTACAACATAATCTTAGGAAAGTAATAATCACTTAGAAAACTATGAATGATGCCCCATGGCTTGTATATATAGACACATAGGTCCAACATACATTAAAAAATAAGTGGACCTAAGATGTCTGTAACGAAACGATGAACCCTAGGAGGGTTATGTATGAGTGTAAGATACACTAAGTGGCCAAGTGCATTGGCATAAGATGAGACAAACTATGAAATGATGAATTAAGCATTCACGTAATAAGAGGTGTGTAACTATGAAAAGCAAAGGTGCTTATAATGACAAATGTAGTGACAACATGACATGAGGCTAATGAATATGATGAGAGCAATATCAAGTGATCCTAATTAAATGTAACCCATATATACTCACCAAGAAGAGTGTAAGATAATGAAGAGATAAGTCTCTATGAATACTCTAATGAAGGTATTAATCTTAACACACTTAATACTAATGATGAGATGAGATATCATATAATGAGCTATACTGTCCTCATATTAGAAGTCAACATCCAAGACATATGAGTTGAACACAATTGATCTTTATACTGAGCACCGATAGGCTAGCTATGAGGGTGATGCCTTCTTTTTGGAAGGGCAAAGGTTCATGTAGCTCTCTTAAGATGAGACTGTCCGACTTGCCAGGTATGGGTCTCAATACATCTCCTAGTCTTTGAACCTATACTGCCAATATAAGGATATGGCGGGGTTAAATTTCCCATGTACTCTAGCATGTTTATTGGGTCACTTTGGCCGGTGATTCCACCTTTTTTCGGTGTGGGGAGACACTAGATTTCATGATGCTCACATGATTTATGTCGGTTAAAGTTAAAGTTTCCAATGAAAGAATGAGGCCAGCCTTTACTAAAGCACATAATGAAATGAATGATACCAAAGGTGTAAGCATAGGATAATCAAGAGGTGAGCTAGACTCGGGTAATGACATTAGGTTATTCCTGATCATTGAACAACAAACCCGCTGAAAATTCTTAAACTAAATCCTAGGTATAGGTGGTGTTCACACTGGCCTATGAATGAAATGCAATGAAGTACGTATGAATGAATGAAGCAGACTCTATGTTTGCTAATGAATAATCCCTAGTTAAGGTCCCATATGTTGGGCCCTCACTTTTGAAAGTCTTATTGTCAAGTCCATGATTCCCAAGTCTCATGGCATATCAATGAATGATATGAGAGAAGCAAGGTACTATATGTTATGTGCTATGATATGTGCAATATGAAGATGTTATATGTTGTATGCAATACGATATTAATAATGATGAATGTTAATCTCATGGCATGACCGTCCTAACCCAATTTGGAAAGTTCACTAACTTTCCTAATCTCAATTTGGCAAGTCTACTGACTTGACTTCTAAAAATCATGTCTTTAGGAGCTATTCTTTCTCATGCATGTCCTTCGTGTGTGCTTGCATATACACATATTTATTACAAGTGTGTACTAACCCTATAAATCTATAATATTTTAGGTACAGACAAAGGTGGTCGATAGAGTTGCAGTATCTTTGTTGTAGCTATCCAGACGTCAACATTCATCCGAAGTTTGGTAGGTTCTCTTACTTTCGATGATGCTATTGTTTTATATTCTAGCGTAGTTTTAGATTTGATTTAGTGGATCATGTTCCACTAGCGTTTCTCACTTGTTTTGATTCAGACATTGTATTGGGCCATTTGGGCAATTATACAATTAAGACTTAATGAACTATTTCTTTCAGTTGTTTATTTATTTAATATTAGATGGTTGATGATGAAATATTATAAAATGTTAAGAATGTTTAGCGAGCATGTTTAAGGAATAAAAAGTTTCAAATTTTCTACTAATATTAACCAAAAAGTGCCTAGGTGATCTAGCATCAATCCTACCTGTTGAAGGTTTGGGGGTTGGTGAAGACTTGTCTTATGAGGAGGTACCTGTTGAGATCTTATACAGACAGGTCAAGCGGCTGAGAAACAAGGATATTGCCACAGTGAAGGTATTGTGGAGAAATCATCTTGTTGAGGGTGCTACGTGGGAGGCTAAGGCCGACATGAGATCCGCTACCCTCATCTTTTCAGCTTTTGAAGTTAGACTTCCTACTCTTAAGCCTATGTTTCCTTATCTCTCCGTATTTTGTTGCTATTGATTGATTGTGTATGGTGATTTTATTATGACCTGACTGGCATTATCATGTGAAGTGGTAGTGTCATTCTGAGATGAATGTTCCTAAGGGGGGATAATGTAATAACCCTTAAAATGAATAGGATCAAGACTTAGGGTGTCAAGAATGCTTGTGATTAAACCAAGGTTCACACGGATTGATACGCGTAGGTCCTGACCTTATAACCTTTACTACAATCAAGTCAGCTAACTTGAGGAGTTAGTTGGGCTTGGAAAGGTTGGAACGAACCAAGTAAGGCTCACGAAAACGAAGATTTAATCGAAGGAGTCTTTACCGGACTTACAAGAAGAAATGTTATGTTTTGAGGGTCCAAGGGTAAAATGGTCATTTCCACGCCAAGGGAAATATTGTAATTACTCTGAGGAATTAATAAATTATTAATTAATTAAATTAAAAGAGCTTTTGAAATTTGGGGCGGCTTAGTGTGACGCATTTCGCAAATGGGTTTCAACTCGTGTTCGAGCCCCACTAGGAGCAAGGAATTGATGATTTAATCATCAATTAAAATCTATTCACTAAGGGTTAAATGGTCCTTTAACGTATTAAATAAAGTAAATCAGATTTTTATTAAGTTAATTAAATCCTACTTTGAGTAAGTCTTGAATTTAGTCTCCGAATCTTTATAACTCTCTCTCCCTCGCGTTTCTCAACTGTCTCTCACGTTCTCAATCTGTCTCTTTCACGTTATTTTGCCAAACAAAACAAAAATCAAAAAATACATCAAGAGTTCTTCACACTTGAAGATCTCACAAGAATTTTTAAGTAAAAGACAAAGTAATCAAAACGACCTCTCAGTACACACGAAGGGAGAGGAAATAATGAAAAAAGAAAATGCAAGGTGTGGGGATAGAAACCAAGAACTCAGCGCTGAAAGGAGATTCGAAATAACAAGGAAACAAAGTGAGGCTGTCGGGATTCGATCCCACAACCTCACTTCCACTCGCCAATTTAAATAAAATTATGATAGAGGAAATGTGGGCGTTTGAATCCACCACCTCTCAGCGTCCTCAGCGAAATTTAAAAAAAATAAGGGGGAGGGGGCTGTGGGGGTTCGAACCCACAACCTATGAATTGTACCGAATTTAAATCTTAAAATCAAAGGGGTTGTGAGGGTTCGAACCCCCAACCATTCAGCTATCTAAGAGTGAAATTAAAATAGAAAATTAATCCTTCAATGTAAATGTTGAGATTTAATTTAGAGTCTAATGTTATGAATATTGGAAATAAAATTAATGAAAAATATAAATGATATCCAAGTGATCCAAGATTTAAGTTGCCTTGCCAAAATTTCCGCATTGATGCATAAGTCATACGTGAGTAAAATATCCAAGAATAATGCCATTTACTTAAATGAAAAATTACGATCATGGCATATATATACAAGATGCATAAGTCTTGTATTACATAATCTTAGGAATGTAATAATAACTTAGGAAACTACGAATCAAGCCCCATTTCTTATATGTATAGACACATAAGTCTAACATACGTTCAAAAATAAGTGAACCTAAGATGTATGTAATGAAATGATGAACCCTAGCAGGTTAAGTGTGAGTATAAGATACACTAAGTGGCCAAGTGCATTGATATATGATGAGATAAATTATGAAGTGATTAAATAAGCATTCACGTAATAAGAGGCGAGTAAATATGAAAATCAAAGGTTCTAATAATGAAGAATGTGGTGACAACATGAGATAAGGCTAAGAATATAATGAGAACAATCTCAAGTTAGCCTAATGTTACCAAGGAGAGTGTATGATAATGAAGACCAATCTCTATGAACACTCTAATAAAGGTATTGAGCTTAACACACTTAACACTAATGATGAGATGCGATATCATCTAATGAGTTATATTATCCTCATATTAGAAGTCAACTTCCAAGACGTATGAATTGAACGTAATGTAACTTTATATTGAGCACCAATAGGCTAGCTATGAACGGTGATGCTTTCTTTTGAGGAGGGCGAGTGTTCACGTAACTCTCATGAGATGAGACTATCCCGCTTGCCGGGTATGGGTCTCCATACATAACCTAGTCTTTGAACCTATACTGCCAATATAGGGATCTGGCGGGGTTAAATTTTCCATGTACGCTAGCTTGTTTATTGGGTCAAATCTGGCGGGGTTAAATTTTCCATGTACGCTAGCTTGTTTATTGGGTCACTTTGGCCAGTGATTCCACCTCTTTTTAGTGTGGGGGAAACACTGGATTTCATGATGCTCACATGATCTATGTCGGTTAAAGTTAAAGTTCCCAATGAATGAATTAGGTCAGCCTTTAATGAAGCACATAATCAAATGAATGATACTAAAGGTGTTAGCATAGGATAATCAAGAGGTGAGGTATACTCGGGTAATGACATTAGGTCATTCCTGATCATTGAACAGCAAACCCGCTGAAAGTCTTAAACTACATCCTAGGTATAGCTGGTGTTCACACTGGCCTATGAATGAAATGAAATGAAGTACGTATGAATGAATGAAGCAGACTCTATGTTTGCTAATGAAGACTTCCTAGTTGAGGTCCCATATGTTGGGCCCTCATTTTGGAAAGCTTAATGTCAACTCCATGATTCCCAAGTCTCATGGCATATGAATGAATGATATGAAAGAAGCAAGGTGCTATATGTTATGTGATATAATATGTGCTATATGAAGATGTTATATGATGTGTGCAATACTATATTTATAATGATGCATGTTAATCTCATGGCATGACCTTCCTAACCCAATTTGGAAAGTTCACTAACTTTCCTTATCTCAATTTGGCAAGTCTACTGACTTGACTTCAACAAATCATGTCGTTAGGAAAGAGCTGTTCTTTCTCATGCATGTCCTTGACATTTGCTTGCATATACCCATACTTAGTACAAGTGTGTACTAACCCTATGAATCTATACTATTTTAGGTGCAGATACGGGTGGTCGATAAAGTTGCAGGATCTTTGTTGAATCTATCCTGACATCAGCATTCATCCGGATTTTGGTAGTCTTCATGCTTTCGAGGATGCTACTGTTTTAAATTCTAGCGTAGTTTTAGAGTTGAGCTAGTGGAGCATGTTCCACTAGCATTTCTTTCCTGGTTTGATTCAGACTTTGTATTGCGCCATTTTGGCAATTATACAATTAAGACTTAATGAACTATTTCTTTCAGTTTTTTTTTAATATTAGATGGTTGATGATGAACGATTATAATATATTAAGAATGTTTAGCAATAATTTTTAAATAACAAAAAGTTTCAATTTTCCGCTAAAATTAACCTATGTAAAGTAGGTACGACGTAAGTAGGCTTGTTTGCGACCTCTGAGAGGTCAACGACGCCAGTCTTGTCTGGGGTCTAGATTCCAGTCGTGACACAAATTCTGTCTGTTATTGTTATTTAGGAACAACCTTTTCATGAAATATGAAGTTACTTTACAAAAAAATTAATTTAATGGTGAATCACCATAGCTTATAAATCTGACCTTGAAACTTTCCGCAATCATTCTCTAAGTACCTCTATGACCTCCCATAAAAAAATCAATACAATCACAATCTTTAACACTAAAAAATAATCAAAAGACATGAATTTGTTGTTTTAAATTACCATCCCTTGAGTTGTAATAAAAAATTAAGTCACGAATTCTTGAGTAAGCAAATAATTAAAGATTTTGGCAACGACATTACCTTGGCTATCTAGGTGATGCACCTACTAGCTTAGTGAAGTCAAGAAAGCACCTCAATATTTTATTGCATTTATATGCAAGAATACCATTAACTTAACTTAAAACTTATATACACTATGTCAATTTTAACCCTAGACTCAACTACCACCTTATGATATCAAGTTTAAATACTTCCATTGATGTCAACTTAATTGTGTCCCACAAAAATATATGTGCTGTTCACTTTAAACCTATTTTATTGTCACTAGTCGCATAGGAAACCGAGTTCATAATTATACCGCAAGGAAATTTAAAAGTGTCTCATAATAACAAGTAAACTTAACGGGTTGTTACACTTAAAATCAATATTTATCATTCCGTGGTATTGTTAGCTTCACTACTAGTGGATTATTATAATTTGGGCATCATGATTTGATAACTTGGGTAATGACAAATCATTTCTTTAAAATAATAAAATTTATCTTTTTATTTTCAATTGTAAGAAAATACATTATTTTGATTAGTATTAGTACAATAATGGAATATTGATTTACCTTCAAACTAATTTAGGAAAATATTTCAATTAGCTTCAAGTAATAGGTTGTTGTATATCATATATCAATAAAAACAAAATTAGGTAGGATTTAGTTTTTGATATATTTGAAAGTAGTTTAAAATTTATAATAAATGTAATTTCTTCAAAAATTGGATAAAATAGTAATGGAATTCTATAAGAAACCTATTTCCTATAAACTTATGCCCATGTATTATGGATACTACTTATTCAAACTTCAGCAACACTAATTCTTTTCCATATATGAAAAGATCGACTCGAAATATTTGGCTGGTATTAGACCAGATTAAAAAACAACGTCAAGTTCAAGATAATATACTCCCATTTAAATTTATTCCAAAACAATTAGTGTTTATATTAAGAAATTCTATAATTCAAACTACCCAAATATTATAGAATTCAAATTTTTTATTTATATATACAAGGGTCAATCATAGCCAAAGACAACTACAAATACAAGAACAACAACAAAGACATTATTTAACAAACACATATATCCCTATATACCTCTTCTTTAGCCATGCCTAGAAAAAAAAGTAATATTAGCTTTAATTGAAAATGAAAGGGAAAGAAAAGTCTCATACAAGAAAAGGGTCATAGGGTTGTTGAAAAAGGCCGAAGAACTCAGCACTCTTTGTGACATTGAAATGGCTCTCATCGTATATATTCCTTATAGTAATGAACCTAAGGTGTTTCCCAATCTTGTTGCAGCAATGAATACTTTTCAAAAGTTTAAAGAATTGGAAGCATTGGAGAGATAAAAAAATATGGTCACAAAGGAAGAATTCACCAAGAAAAGAATCAAGAAGTTGAAAAAAAACTACTAAAGATAAGAAAGGAAAATAGGATCAAGGAAATTACAAATGAGATGCATGAAGTGTTGAATGGAAAAATTATTTCCATTGACATGAATCTTTTCTAAGTCAACGATCTCAGTTACGTTATTAAGAAGAACCTTCTATTAATACGTAAAATAATGAAGAAGAATGATGGTGACGTGGGGTCTACGTCAAATGTCCATGAATCAACTACTTCAATAACAATGACATCTATGATGTCTTCCCCAATTATAGATCCTCCATTTACTGCTATAACACTACAAATGGATCCTTTAGCTGAGATCCCCTCAATGGGTGCATCAATTCAAATGAATAACTACCAGCACTCAACTGACATTCCACAAAGTCCATCATTTATTGATTTACTCAACTTAAATGATGATGATTTTGTCACTTTGTTGGATGACCTTTCACTAAACAGTGCTAATGATCAAGATTCAAACCCCTCCAATAACAAGTAAAGTTCTTGGACTAGCATATCTCTTCTTTTTTGTATTGTTTTATGTGTTCATGTTGTCCCCTACAAAATTTGTGTCTTTAAGGTTTTTTATGTTTAAGTGTGTCATACGATTCTCTACATCAGTTTTATTTTGTAATTATAATAATAGTCGTATGCATGTCGTGTTCGATGAATTATTTTTCAATTTTTTTTTATTTCAGTCACTTATTAAATTTCTGAAAATTTACATATTTACTAGATTGTGATTTATTTAATTATTAATCATTTTATTGCTGTTGTCACAAAAATGTTTTTTGTTTGCACGATCTTCCAAGAAAACCTTTTGTACTTTAAAATTTAAATAAATTGATTTATGTATTGAATAAATTTTCACTCTCAGCTTTTCAAGATGAATAAACCATATATCTAAAATTGAGTATGAATTTTAAAAATAAAGAAATTTATCAAGAAGTCCTACAAAATAAATATTTTGGAATAATAAGGTGAAGTAAAAGATACATTATTATTATTTTATTTAGTAAGTTAAAAAATTCCATATCTTTTGGGTTAATTTGATTGTTTATAGTTAATTTTTGTATTCCAACAATTTTAAATAGTATCACCACATATGTTCATTGGTTAAATTTTTCTCATTTTGTTGTTCTACCTTTGTTATGTCAAGAAGTTTTTTCCACACGTAACTCGATTGGAAATTATTAACGTATTCAGAAATAAATGTTCTTGTTTACTAAATATTTGAAACATATAAATATTCAAAAAGGACTAAGGGTCTTGTAACACGTTGGTGCATATCAAATACTAGTTTTTGGGGATGTTCGTTTCACATTTTACGCTTATAATTCACAAAATTTCTGCATGCATAATTGTCAAGACCTAGGGGTACACCCTAGATGTAACATGACACATAGAACCCCAAAGAAATCCATACAAGGCATTTAACTCTCATTACATGAGAAATAGAACAATAAGAGTGAAACAAGATTTCAAAGTCCAAACATTTTATTAATGAAAAACAGAATTCTAGAGATCTTGTCACATCGTAACCATCTAATCTAATAGAATAAAATTGAGCCTAGCCCATACGTCATTTCCCAAAAAAATTACATGAAACAAACTTGATACAATGAAACTTTGTCCTCGCAGGATTAGAACTCAGCAATGCTTAGAAATCCAAAAAATTTAGCTATGAAACTGATGACAATGACTTAAAACAAGAAAAGATCAATTTAACCTTAACTTATAGTACACTACCACATGACCATGTGAGGTTGCAAGAATCGTAGTCCATACCACGAGCCAGGGTTCTCCCTTCGGTTCTTGGACGAGTGGCTACGGTTCAAACCCTTTCTCACCTTATGACTAGCTTGGATCATGACCCTTCCCATGGTTGTTGTATCCTTCACGAGCCGTCTTTAGGAAGGGTCCTTGTTCGGTGTAGAGTATCCTAGATACTGCCTAGCCCTTCACGAACCTCTCCATGAATCATGGTCCTCAGCACGAATCTTTATGGTTGTCATGTGAGGTGAGGTAGTGCTTGATGAAGTCTTCCCAAACTTCCTCCCTTTTTGGATGTTGCCCTCTCAATTAGCACTAGTTTTGCCTTCTAGATTCTGAGGTGTTTCATTATCTCCCTCTTGGGAAAACGTGTCCTCGGGTAAGATTCTAGACATTTCTAACGGAAAAACCTCAAGACTAGCAACCTTTCATGCATGCAACATATAAAAATTTTCCACAACCGAGGAGGAAACAATAACTCCAAGATAAACATACTCAATGTACTCTAATGAAAGTAGGTGCAACACCTAACAAACCAAAATGTAAGAAATTTTAAAATTACTCATCTTTAACAAACCAAAATGTAAGAAATTTTAAAATTCCTCATCTTCAAGGAGGCACTTACTTCTCCAAGCTAAAAGTATGCTAAACACAATTATATCATCTCTTGGAGTCTATAGGGAACTCACACTCAAAATCATAGCTAAAGCATGTTCATCATATCATCTCCAGGAGTCTATAGGGAATTCACACTCAATGCAAAGCATGATGAAGATAATCAATCATGTAAACTAATTTTCTTCAAAACACAAAATTTTCATGAACATGCATAACATAAGAAAATCATGGGAACACATAAAACACATGATTCTAAAACATAGGACAAGTCAAGAGGAAATCATTACCTTAAGCTAGATTCAAAGTAGAAGGAAAAAGTATGGATATTGGGACATCATATCGGCCTTGACCTCAAAGTAGCACCCTGCACGATATGATTTCCTTCATAGCGCTTTGCACACACAACTTCTTGTTTCTTAACTCCTAAACATTTCTCTCAAAAATCTCAACCAGGACTCCCTCACGTGAAAGGTTTTTCTTCATTGTCAACTCATATCTTAGAGATGGATGGCATAGTATTTGCGTTGAAGATATGACATCATTATTTGTATAGTGTTCACGTAGACGTATTCATTGATCAGAAGTCATCGGTATGTATTTGCTCTCAAAGATCTCAATCTCAGAAAAATGAGGTGGTTATAATTACTCAGGATTATGACATGAGTATTCTATACCACCCAGGTAAGGCTAATATTGTTTCTGATGCCTTGATCATGTTGTCTATGGCTAGTACTGCCTACATTGAGATTGATAAGAAAGAAATAGCAAATGTTGGGCACAGACTTGAACCCGTGGGAGTTCATTTATTGGATTCCACAGATAGAAGAGGAGTGTTGATGAATGAGGCGAGATCTTCATTAGTGTCAAAAGTAAAAGAGAAGTAGGATCAAGAACCATGTTTTTAGGAATTAGCGAGAAATGTTCATAAGAAAAAAGTAATGGCTTTTTAACAAGGGAGAGATGGCGTATTAAGGTATCATGTTAGATTATGTGTAGCAAGAGTGTTGAACTAAAAGAATGCATCATAAAGGAAGTTCATAGCTCTAGATATTTCATTCATCCGGCTTCCACAATGATGTATGATGATTTAATAGAAGTATTGGCTGAGTAGTATGAAGGGCATTTTATAATTTGTGTCTATGTTTTCGAATTTCCAACAAGTTAAAGTAGAGGACCGATGGCCTGGTAGTATGGCCTAGAATATAGAACTTCTAGAATGTAAGTGAGAGATGATTAATTCTAAATTTATCCTAGCTTTACCAAGATCTCGGAGGCAACATGATTCAGCTTGGGAGATTCTTGATAGAATGACAAAATTAATTCATTTTTTTCCGGTAAAGACTGCCTTTTCACAAGAGGACTATGCCAAGTTGTATCTTCAAGAAGTGGTTAGACTTTATGCAGTTTTTCTCACCATTATACAGACAGAGATGAGCAATTTACTACACAATTTTGTATGTTATTTAAAAAAGGCTCGGGTTCAAAGGTTAACTTATGTACTGCCTTTCATTATTAGATAAATGGTCAAGTAGAGCACATTATTCATACCTTAGAGGATTTATCGATGGCTTATGTGATTTTTCCCAATGGTGATTGTGATGATCACCTACCTCTTTTTGAACTTGCTTACAACAATATTTAGCACTATACAAATCACTTATTATGAATCTCTTTATAGGAGAAGATACAAATCTCATATTAGATGGTTTGAATTTAGTGAAGCAGGGTACATAGGACCTCATTTAGATAATCAAGCTATGGAGATGCTGAAAGTGATTCAAGAGAGGTTTAAAATGACGGAGATTCCAATCCTACACCTATCTAAGAAGAATGGATTTAGACTTTGAAGCAGATGATTGGGTATATTTGAAAGTTTCACCAGTTAAAGGTGCTATGGTATTTTGTAAGAAGGAGAAGCTTAGTCCTCGATTTATCGACCCTTATAAAACTAGATAATGTATCTTATGAGTTGGACCTACCAATAGGTTATCCATAATTCATGCAGCAGTTCACATCTCCATGTTGAAGAAGTTCTAGGGAGATCCTTCATTACTCATAAAAATTGAGATATTGGGATCAATGATAACTTACCTTATGAGGTGATTATTGTCTAGATTCTAGATCGCCATGTTTGCAGGTCGAGGACTAATACAGCAAAATCACTCAAATTTCTTGTTACGATTATAATATATATTTGCAAAAAGTTAATGCAATTATCAACCAAGCAGTAGGTGACATCTTAATGTGTACAACAGGATGTACTAAACAAAATTTTTGACATATAACATATTAAAATCTCACAACATAATTTTGTGAGCTCTTGAACTCACAAATATCAAAAAATATAATAAAGACAATCTTACTTTCCTAGCAATCAAGAAGAAAAAGTCATGTTACTGAATGTATTTTTCAAAAAAGATAGTCTTTCAGGCTGTTTTTGAATTTAAGGTTCACAAAATTAGTTGAAAGCAGCCAACTAAAGAGTTGTTACTTATTTATCAAAAAATTTAAAAAAAAATATCAAAGGGGAATGTGTTATCACTAAAAAAAATGATATTTAACGATATTTTATAGCTTAATTGTCGATGAATATGTATTCTAAGAGGAAATTTGTACTCTATGTAAATGTCCATGAAGTCTATAGAAACATTGAATAAAATGACAGTTTATTAATTTCGGTAAAGGCTATAGTACTCTCTGTGGACGTGCATACTTATTACCAAAAACTAATATTTTCTATAGTGTATTTTGAAATATGTTAGTTTCAAAAACCACTTGATCTCTTCTATGCCTAAAAAGAAGAGAACAAGAAATTTGACAAATTAGTTAACTTGCAATAAAAGATATCGACTAATTGTCTCTATATAAATATTCTAGGAATAGTGCGATGACATACAAAATGTTTGTACCCAAGATAAAACAGTAAGAATCATATACTAATTGTGGCAAGAAAGAGAGAAATAATTTTGCTTCTTTTAACAAACTTCATCATTTCTTCCGCATTAGTTTTCAAATATTTGTTGTTAGGTTCTATCAAGTATAGCACAACCCTATAAATTTTCAATCATCATTATTGGTCTTTTAAACATAATTAGAAAATGTCACCAAAATTGCAAAAAGAAGTAGAAATAGATACATCGATCACTATGTTTCATAGTAAAAAATTAAGATTAATGAAATAGGAGGAAGAAAAATTTGATAAATGAAACACACTTTATAAGCATCTTAATTAATGTATATGAATTAAACAAATAAAAACATACAAACAATAATGGAAAAAATAAACTATTTGCTTACTAAAGAATTAAATGTAATAAATTCAACCATGAACCTTTTCAGCAATATATTGAATTGTGAAATCAATTTTCTTTGTTTATATGAAGAAACCTTTAGAAAGGGACAAAAGAGAGGATCAATTTTCAGTCATCCTTACTGAAACTTAACAGGGTTTAAAAAAGTCAAAATAAGGGGAAAATTACCAAAATTCCATCAATCACTTGACTTATAGTAAAGATTATGCTCCATGAAAACTTTCAAGACTGAGAAGCTTTGGTCTATCCTTACACTAGATTGTCACAATAGAGTAGTCTTTATCTTATCAATTAAGGACACTCACAGTAGGCTTCTTTTTTCATTCAATCCTTCAGCAAAAGCACGTTAATAATTATTGTATGCAAACATTAGTTGGTGATTTTCTTCTCTCGGTATATGAGAGACCCTTGGAATTTCATAATTTATCACTACATCTAAGTACAATATACAAAAGTTGCTTCATCATAGACAACTCTTTCGAATCATTAACTTAAACCCCTTTCCTCACCTAGCTGTTGTTAGGCGTTATGAGTCCACACATTAACATTAACCACATTGCATTTGAGATTCGTGAGGACAGCGCTCACCTGAGACAATAGTCCTAGTCTACCATTCGGGCTATTGACTCAGGCACAATCATTACTTGTTTTAGAGATTTTCCTGGTATGATATAAAAAGGAGAAAGACTATTCAAAATAAGATAACTCAGACACATTGAACACCTCAAATGTATACTAAGACAATATAATTTGTACATCATCCAGCAGAAGCACACAAAAGGTTTTTAGTGATCTCGAGAACATGTTGAGTTTTACCTTCAGCTTGTCCACGCTTGTACTTTCTTAAAGTTTACATAATCACACCCCTGCTTTACGTTTAACTATTATATCTTCTTAGTGCCGCGATTATAGAAATGTGCATGATACATTATATCATATTTATAAACATTTCTAAATATGGAAAATGTAATTCCAGGGAACTTAAGATCATGATAAGTGTGCAATTTTTCATATAGTTTTTTTTATTTGCAACTTTCTAGATTATCCTTTACTGTATTGTTTCACTAAAATGAAACTGTAGAAACTTCGTATTGAAGAAACTAACAATTGTTAATTTTAGGAGAAACCTAATAAAATAGAATAACATGTGTTCTGCAGTAAAAATAAATATATATATGCTCACTTGTTTTAGTTCTCACATGCGTGATCTTTTTTAACAACTCAGAAAGGTGTATTGGTATGAGAAATTTGACATCACTAATATTAGAGTGGCGCATGGCTTTCTCGAGATCTCATCACATCCCCAATTACTAAACAAAAATTTTTTTTGTGTGTGAATGTGAGAGAGAAACAATAGGTGAGATATCATGAAAATGATATTATAATTCACACATAAAGGAAAATAGAAAATCACTTATAAACTGACAAACCTCTCTAATCATAACAACACAGAGTCCTCGTAGCCTCACATATTACTCGACAATAATACAAAAAGATAAAATATTAAATTCGAATATAATAAACTGATATCAAGAGGTTAAAGCTAATAATGTTTCAAGTTATGTAACAGAAAACACATATTATCAGGAAAGTTGAGGAAACAAAAAAATTTGAATAACCATATACGATCTTTGCCAGTTCATTCCATTTATCCTATTATGGTTCTCTTTAGTGAGTGACTGTTCCTTGAACTCTTCAAAAATGTCAAAGGGTATGTACTGAGTTCTCCAAAAGTAATGTATTTTTGAAGAATTCGACACGGATGTGTTAATGTAAGTGAAGAGTTGCACAACTAAGGCAAGTGAGACTATGTCATTATCTAAGAATCCAAACTTATTTGTCTTTTTCAGTACTAAAATTTTCAAATGAGTAAGATATATTATTCTACTGGACAACACAAGCACATTGAAGGCAATGAGGAAACAGGAAAATCTAAGTCACATTATATTTCAATCAATATTAATTCAAAAGTCAGGGCACAGAACCAAATCTTAACTGTAGGTAGTTAAGAAGACACACTTTTTTGTTGTTTTTGATGGTATTAATGGTTCGAGTTTCAGACTTGGGCTAAGATTGGAACACATCATATTTTGCTTTCATTTGTTCCGTGAGTAAAAGCTTGTCGAGTTCCTCTAGCAAATCTTGTCTATCCCTCACCAGCATCAACATGTTCTGACATTGCATCATTTGATTTCATGAATCTTAACCATCCTATAAAATTGTTTTCATATATGATTACTTTGTCATCTCTATCATATAGTACCTACAAATATTTGGAGTTTTCTATTTGAATGGGTATAATGTATTCTGCATATTTATTTGATTATAACATACAATTTTATACTTAAAGATTTAAGGGCTCGGAAGAGAAAGTAATAGAAGATTCCATGGGAGAATGGTCTGGTGGACCCTTATACTTGTACAAATTTTTATTCTTAACCATTCTACTTAACTATTTATCAACTGAGCTCTTAGACTCAACAAATGTCAACATTTTTAACCCCCTTGGAGTTGTCTGAGCTTCCAACGCTAAACAAAAGTGACACATCGTCATCCACATCAGATTTCAAATGACACATCATTAATTATTTATTTTTAAGAAATTTTTTTCTCTTCTTTCCTCTTTCATTCTTCTTTAACAATGTCTCCACTTTTTACATTAGATGTCACAATCACAATCATCATCTTCACCATTAGCACTATTTTCTTATATCACAAAAATCACCATTAATTTTTATGTTTTCATCATTCATAAATTTCAGTTATAATATTATTAAAACTTTTTTCATCACTTGAAACTTTATAAACCTCTTTTCTCCATTAATGCAAACTTTGTCACAATTAAAATATCTCAATATATCCAAATTGATTTAACAATTATTTTTACCCATCAAAGTTTCAAATTTATTACCTCACAAATTTGTAGAAATGAGAATAAAAAACTAAGCGAATGACACCATATTAGAAACTAAAGAAAAAAAGATTATTTTGAAGGTGCCGCTGCCATACCACCCGATCTGGCCGTCGCCTCCACACAATCACGAAACTACAGCCGTCGACACCATACCACTATATCGGTAACTAGATCCTCCAACCTAGCCATCGCCGCCGCACTTTCTCCGACGAGCACCACTAGTATCGACCTCTCCCTTTAGAGGCGAGACAACATTGTCAAGAAAGTTTCAATGTCATTATCTGATGACAAGACTATGGAATGATAAATAAAGAATTATGAACGGAGATGGTAGTTGTTGAAGGTGGAATATGGTGAAGAAGATGTGGTCTTCTTAATTATTTTTTAATTATTGTATTATTTTATATTTTTATTAACATTTTTAAAATTGAAATATAGTACTCACTCACCTTAAGGAGTGTGAAATCACACACTTTTGCCAACCCATCCATCTTATAGCCACATAAGTGTGATGAATGGTCAGAAAGGTCCGATAAATTGTGTTTTATTGAGTCTAAGGATCCAGATGACATATAGATAAGTATGAGGGTCCAAA
The DNA here is from genome assembly GCF_036512215.1 of Solanum lycopersicum. NCBI lineage: Eukaryota > Viridiplantae > Streptophyta > Magnoliopsida > Solanales > Solanaceae > Solanum > Solanum lycopersicum. The sequence continues at coordinate 7,199,379 of NC_090809.1, forward strand.
ATACAAATCTATACAAGTACAAAGGTCCACCATACCATTTCGCCAATTCAAAAATAAAACTATCAAAGGAAAGAGATGGTTTGAGATTCTTACACATGGATATAAAAGGATTTATGGCAAATAAAATTAGGCTAGTTGGAGCAAAAAATTTAAGAATTCACGGTACACATTAGACTGCTTTTTGTACTATTATATGATGCCATGTTCATCCTCTCTTACTCGCTTATATATAAGGGTAATATCAACAAATTATGATTTTAAGGATCATCCATTATAAAACCATTTTCATCTACGAGGATATGTGAAAGTATGCTATTGTGATCAAAGAAATATGTAGTTTTTTAATTCATTGAGATTAGTGGCGGAGATAGATTTTTTGATTGGGGGGGTTCAAAACTTGAGAAGCTGAACCGCGAATTAGTACAAGGGGATCCTCCATCTATTATACATATTTAAAAAATAATTAATTATGTATAAATAATAATATTTTACGTTGAAGAGGGTTCGAATGAACCCTAAGTATGCTACTTCCATCCTTAAAAGGACCTTATCTGATGCCACCTCCTTTGTTCTCATCTTGCAACTTGGTCATCTAAAATATGAACTGGAATTTCCTCATAGGATAATCTATCATTATTCCCATCATTTTCTGTTGGTACAATCAATGAAGGATCACCCATGCAATTCTTCAACATGGAGACATAAAATACTGGACGAACCAGTGCTAAAACTTGTGGTAGCTCTAATTTGTAAGCTACATCGCCAACTCTCTTTGATATTTATAAGAACACTGTACGGGGGACTTACTTTCCCCTTCTTACCAAACCTCATAATATTCTTCATCGGTGAACATTCAGATATACCCAATCATCCACTTCAAACTCCTACGGTCTTCTCCTAGCATCATTGCAGAACTTTTGGCGACTCTGTACCGCTTTAAATATCTCTTGAATCACCTTACCTCTCCCATGGCTTTGTGAACTAGATTTGGTCCTATCACCCTGGTTTACCATTTTCGAACAACCTAATAAGAGATCTGCATCTTCTCCCAAAAATATCTTCAAGTAAAGCCATTTGGATGCTTGAATGGTAGCTGTTATTATCAGCGAACTCAATGAGAGATAAGTGATCATCCCAATTCCCCTTGAAAAATCCACAATCCCTAAAAATATCTTCTAAGGTATGGATAATATGCTCTTCTTGCACATATGTCTGAGTATGGAAAGTAGTTCTTAACTTTACCGTTGAACCCATATCTTTTTCAAAGACTTCCAAAACTTATATGTAAATTGTGCACCTCTATATAAAATTATCGACACTAGGACTCCATGAATTCTCACAACCTCCTGAATGTATAATTTAACATAATCCTCTGCCAAATGAGTGATTTTTACAGGCAAGAAGTGGGTGGATTTTTGTCATTCAATCGAGAATCATCCAAATTGAATCATTTTGACTGCGAAACCTTTGCAAGCCTGTGATGAAGTCCTAGTATTCATATACCACTTTATTTATAGAATTTCTATATCTTGAGCCAACACTACATGCCTTGGTGTTTTACTTTCACTTGTTTGCAATTCAGGCACTTGGCAACAAACTCAACAATGTCTTTCTTCATACCTTCAAACCAATAAACCTCTATCAAATGTCGGTATATCCTGATGGAACCCGGATGAATAGATTATCTACAGTTATGATCCTCCTCCATGATCCTCTCTTGGAGTCCATCAACCCTAGGTACAAATAATCTACCCTGATACTTTTACACACCATCTTCCCCTTGTTAAAAAACCAATAGTCTTTGCTTATGAACATTGGGTCTTTGTCTTTCTTCTCTTTCACTTCTGACACTTATGATAACTCAACTCCATTGGTCACCACTATCCCTCCATCTGTGGAATCCATAAGTCTGACTCACGGCATGCAAGTATGTGAACCTCTTTGGTGGACTCCCTGTTTTCTTCCTCAACATGGGCGATACTTCCTATTTATAACCTGCTTGAAACATAAGGAACCACATTAGCTTTACATGGGTGGTACTTCCCATATCTAACTCGCATAAAACATCAACAACCACATTAGCCTTAAATAGGTGGTAAAGAATACTAATGCCATAATCCTTGAGTACCCCTAACTACCTCCTATGTTTGAGATTTAGCTCCTTATAGGTAAACGCATATCATAGTATCTTATGATAAGTGAATATGTAAACATGAACACCATTTAAATAGTGACGCCATATATTCAAGGAGAAAACTACAACAACCAACTCTATGTCAAGGGTTGGATTAGTCTTCTCATGAACCTTATATCCTTGTCATTATGCATTAACACGCAATCCAAACCGACTCTATATAAATCACAGTGCACTACAAAATCTTCAGTACCTTCTGGTGAGGTCAACTTTGGGGTAGTAGTCAACCTCTTTTTCAACTCCTGAAATGTTCACAGTGCACTACAAAATCTTCAGTAACTTCTGTTAAGGTCAAAACAGGGGTAGTAGCTAATCTCTTTTTCAACTCCTGAAAGATTTTCTCACAAGCTTCAAACCATCGAAACTGAACTGTCTTCTGATTCAACTTGGTCAAAGGAGAAAAAATAGACGAAAAACCCTCAACAAACCTTTATATTTGCCAGCCAAACACAAGAAACTCTTTATATTAGTTGGAGACATGGATCTAGATAAATCTTAACTGCTTGTATCATTTAGGTGTAAACTCTAATCCCAACACCAGAAAATATGTGGACCAAAGACTTAATCCAAAACTCACACTTAGAAACATGGCATACAACTCTTTATCATTTAATATCTTAAGGACTATCCTGAGATAACTAGCTTGATCTTCTTCATTATTTAAATAGATTAGTATTTCATCATTGCAATATAACAAATATATCTAAATAAGGCTTGAAGACTATGTTAATAAGATCTATGAAAGTTGCTGGTGCATTAGTCAAATCAAATGACATAATCGAAAACTAATAATGCATTTATCTGGTTCTAAAGGATTTATTTGCAATGTCACATTCCCTAACCCTTAACTAATGTTAGCAGATGTGAGATTAATTTTCGTGAAACAGGTGGTACCCTAAAGCTAATAGAAAAAATCATCTATCCTTGGGAGGGGATTTCTTATTCCTGATTATGACCTTATTCAATTGGCGAATGTCTATAAACATCCTAATGGAACCATCTTTTTTTCTTTCAAACAGGACTGGAGCACCCCATGTTGAGATACTTGATCTAATAAAACCTTTATTAACAGATCTTTCATCTATTCTTTCAACTCTTTTAACTCTGTAGGTGAAATTCCATATGGTTAAATAAAGATAGGACGATTATCTGCAATGATTTTTTTGTCGAAGTCATTTCTCTCTCAACAGGGACTCCAGGTAGATCATCAGGAAATACTTCTCGGAACTCCTTTACTATAGAAACTGGCTTAACGGAAGGTACCTAAGCACTTGAGTATTAACTCGGACAAAGTGATAGATACACCCCTTTGATACTAAATATATCACCTTGAGGTACGAAATGAAATGATCCTTAGGCTTCACTAAACTACTTATCCACTCTATGACTGGATTGTTAAGAATCTAAAAATTGACAACTCAAGTTCTACAATCTATTTGTGTATAATAGGAACGAAGCTAGTCCAAACTAGAATGACATAAGAATCTACCATATCAAACTCTATTAGTTAATCCATGGTGTTGCTATGAAAAATAAAAATAGGACAACTACAATTGAATCTTTTCGCTAGAATAAAGTCTCCAACAGGGGTAGAAACACAGAAAGGTTCACAAAGTTTCATAGAAAGAATCTTTAAATTATTTGCAACATAAGGAGTTACAGAAGATAAACTTGATTATTGGTATAGCAAAGAATAAACACCAAATGTAATGACTTTGATCATACTCGTGACAAAATCTTGAGAGTTATCTTGCTCTTGGCGACTAGTGATTGCATATAGGCAGTTTGCCCCGCTAGTACCAGAAGTGGCCTCTCTAGGTGAAGCCTTGTTTGGTGCAGCAATTGATGAAGTTTGGAATTTGTTGTCCGGGATTCCACTACCTTCCCTATTCTTTGGGCACTCTCTCATTAAGTTACCCTCTTGACCAGACATAAACCAACCTGTCTATCCCTCAGAACATTTACCTGGGTAGTTTCTACAACACTTAGCGCATAAACTAACCCAACTACCTCTTTGTGGCACACTACCTTGAGACTGTGCGGGTCCAGCTATGAAATTCTGCGAGTTCTGACCATGATGCTCACCTTTGTTTCTTGGTTCATGAGCACTAGCAGATGATGATGCATGCCACTTTTTCTTATGAAATTGTGGCCTATTAGAGCCACCCTTCTGCTTCCCAAACTTATTGCAAGACTTCTCTTTATTGTTCCTACACTCTTCTCTATCTCATAGCTTCTCCACTTACCTTGATACACCTTTTTCAGTTGGTATACATCTAACTCGACTCTTTCAACATCAATGACATGCATCATATAAAAAACCTTTTTCAACTCTTCCCCAATGTTTTTTGGATCCCCTGTAGTGCCTAAACCAGTGAAACTGGGAGGATTCATTCTCATGAGCTCACGAATCCTTAACATGTCAGCCTCTTCTTGTCGAGCCCCTCTCTGTTGGCCTAAATCTTAAGTCACCTCTTGGCTTAATATCTTGATAGATTCAAGGAAATTAACATTAGTGACTTCTCCTTGAGGTGCACGTTTGGTGCATTAGGTACCTATGGTTCCTCAACATTCCTTTTGGCACGACGACAAGAATGGTTTTTTTGTCCCTTTCGTCCAGTCCCTTGCTACTCTTCGTGGAGGCATGATGATCTAAAATACGCGCAAGAACGAAATAAAGAGAAACTTTTTGAGATAAACTCTAATGCATGAAAAGGGATATGATACAAGTGAGAAATTCCTGAATGTTGTACCCTCCTAATCATAGATGTGACGCGCTTCACACCAATTACTAAGACTTTACAAAGACTTGTTGCTCTGATACCAAGTTTATCACGACCCGAGCCTACACCCTGGATGTAGCCAACACCTAATATACATTGTTGTTCTTGAGCATACCCTTTTCCTGAAATGCTTAACTCAGCGGAAGACTTAACTCAATCTAAAGCGAGAAAAATTCTCATAAAATAACTTAAATAAATGTCTCGGCCAAAATGATAAGTCTCAAAATAGAATATCTGAAAGTCTAGATAATGAGAGACTTAAATCTGAGTTATCTGACTGACTATCTGTCTATTAAGAATATATAATACTAGAATGAATATTGGGACAAAACCCACAACATTCTATAAACAAAAAAACTAAAAATCAATAAAATAATGCTATGTAATGCAAGGAGGATAACCACTAACTCTGAATCCTAAAACTTAATCAATGAGGCACTGGATGCTAATCGTGGTTACTTGCATCTGCATCATAAGATGAGGCAGGCCAACATGCATCAGTACATTGAATATACGAGTATGTTAGTTGGAATGCTAAACAATAGATAAAGCTCTACAATAATAAGAAGAAACACTTACAAACTTATGAAATATTGAACTTAATATAAAGAAAAAAAGACGCATGTAATGTGTGTATGTGTGTGTGTGTGTATATATATATATATATATATAAATTCTTGTATATTCGTAAAAATAACTCAGTTCATTAAAAAAATGCAATAAAGAACTCAAATTTATTTATATATTAATGTACTATAATTTTTGTATGAGACTAAGTAGTGATACAACATCTCGCCTATTCTGCAGAAGTGTTCTATACTTTGCCGTCGCATATAAATTCTCAACATAGTGGATCCACTATCTTAGCTTACCTGATTATCCAAAAATTAAGACCCGTTAATTCTCATTATGGCTACATGATTACATGGAGACTTGAGTTAATATGAATTCTCATCCCATCATAGGTGCTCAATACTACACCCAAAATACACTTTAGCACATGATTTTAAAATAACTTCCTTTCTTTGGGTTGAGATAATTTGCTCAACACTTTAGCTTTAAAAATATCTCTAGGGATCAATGTCCCTTTTCTTGTTCAAAAATCGTTTGGAAATCTAGGTTTCCTCTTTAACATAAATGTGAAAACATTTGTAGACTTTTTGGGAGTACTTAGTCCCCTTATAACTTTTGAGAAATGAACTCATCTCTCTATTCTTTACTTAACTTGACAACTTGAGTCTTAATCAATTCTTAGGGAATACTTAGTTCCCTTATATATCTGTGAAGAAAATACTTCAACTTTTACTTTTCACGTTAACGTGAAACTTGTGTCTTAAAATGAATTTAAAACATTTAATAAAAACTCTTGAAAGCCTTTAAGAACTTTTCTTTGAGTTACTTCTTAACTGACTTGACTCTTAAATTTTTAGACTTTGATCTTTACTTTCCCTGAATTTGATTATGGATTCAAGGTTATGATTTGTGTTCTTTGACGACTTATAGGTTCTTAGAAATTATTTGAAGTAATTAGAATCATTGAAGGTGTTAATATACCTTAGAATGATTAAAAGGGATAAAGTATGAAAATTTGGCCAAAATCGCCAATCCAGGTGCGTTTAGGGCGACTCGTGCCCCCCTCTAATGACTGAGGCAAATTTGTAGCGCACTGTGACATGCGACACTAGGCCTCAATGTCAGAGGTCAAGTTTGGGTGCACCGTAGGTGTGACGCGCCTTGCCTTGCCCAGGTGCATCTAGTGGATTTTTCAACTCATTTTCATCTCCAGACCTCCTTAGTTCTTTCATACATACGAGACTATTGGTAAACTTGATTAACCATTGAAACAACCCGGAGAAACAAGAATAAATCAACAATTCAATCAATGACAATTTGAAACTTTTCTTCTCGAACTTGAACTTCTAACATGTAAACAACTCATAAATTGCTGAATTGAAATAAATTGGTGTATGTGTGGACTATTCCAACATGAAAAGGCCTCACATACCTTAATATTGATCACCCCCGACGAATTCCACTTGAAATTTTTTGGCTTTCTTGACGAAACCTTGATCTTCATCCGTTCTCCTTCTTCTCCTCTCTTTTATCACAAGCCCTAAGCGTGAATTTATTTTCAAAACTGAATTAAGACTTATTTTTATCCCAATTAAACCCTTAAAATGAATTAGAAAATAATTGGGTTAAAAGACTAGTTTCCCTTACTTAAATCCGGAATTTAACTTTCCTAACTTTGACAACCCAACTTCTGATAGACATATCTCCCTCATACGTTATAAAAAATACAGAAACTCGGAGGAGTGGGAAATATATCTGCAATGGATTTCCAACCATATCAACAACCACCTCTAACTCTTTCTGAGCAACAAGTTATGGTAGTTTGAAAATGACCAAAATTCACTTCTCAAACATAGTTCTTAAACTTACTTCTCCTTTCTTTCAAAAAGTGATTGTGTTTAATTTCTTAGGTTATTCTTACATATGTAGAGTTACAAGATGTTTCATGTTGATGCATATCATGTATTAATAAAAACACAATTAGGTTGGATTTAGTTTTTAAAATATTTATAAGTAGTATAAATTTCTACTAAATATAATTTCTTCTATAATTGGAGAAAATATTAATGTAATTCATAAGAATCATATTTATAATAATTTTATGAACATGTATTTTGGATACTACTTATTCAAAGTTAAATAATATTAATTCTTTTCCTTATAGTAAAGGATTAACTCAAAATATTTGGCTAGTATTAGACCAGATCCAAAACCAACATAAAATTCAAGATAATATACTATAATTTAACTTCATTCAAAAATAATTATTCTTTATATTAAAAAATTCTATAATTCAAAATATTCACACATTAGAGATTTCAAAATTTTCGTATAAAACTACAAGAACAATAACAAAGGCATTCTTGAACAAACACATAACTCCTCATATACCTCTTCTTTAGCAATGCCTAGAAAAAAAAATAATAGTTGCTTTGATTGAAAATGAAGCTAAAAGAAAAGTTTCATACAAGAAAATAAACATAGGGTTGTTGAAAAAGGCAGAAGAACTTGAAATGACTCTCATCATATATAGTGCTTATAGTGATGAACCTACGGTGTTTCGGAATTTTGCTGCAGCAATCAACTCCTTTCAAAAGATTAAAGCATTGGAAATATTGGAGAGATAAATAATTACGGTTATAAAGGAAGAATTCACCAAGAAAAGAATCAAGAAGTTGTAGAAAAAACTACCAAGCGTAAGAAAGTAAAATAGGATCAAGGAAGTTATGAATGAGATGCATGAAGTGTTTAATGGAAAAAGTATTTCTGTTGAGATGAATCTTTTATATCTCAATGATCTAAGTGACGTTATTTAATAAGAACCTTCAATTAGTACGTGAAACAATGAAAAAGAATGATGGTGACGAGCAGTCTATATCTAATATCCCTCAATCCGCTCCTTCAATAACAATGACATCTATGATGCCTTCCCCAATTATATATCCTCTATTTACTCATGTGACACCACAAATGCATCCTTCAGAGGATATCCCCTCAATAGGTCCATCAATTCAAATGAATAATTGTCAGAACTACTCTTTTGACATTCAACAAAGTCCATCACTGATTGAATTACTAAACATGAATGTTGATGATTCCATGAATTTTTTGGATGACGTTTAACTAAAAAATATTAATGATCAATACTTAAATCCCTCCAATAATAAATAAAGTCTTTGGATTAGTATATGTATCTTCTTATTAGTATTATTTTATGTGCTCATGTTGTCCACCAAAAAAATTGTCTTTTAGGTTTTGCATGTTTAAGTGTGTCATAGGATTCTCCACAACAATTTTATTTTGTCCTTATATTGAGTGTCGTATGTATGTCATGTTCAATGAATTATTTTTCAAAATTTGTTATTTCGCTCACTTATTAAATATATGAAAATTTACATGTTTACTAGCTTTTGATTTATTTAATTATTCATTTGTGTTTTTACTGTTGTTGTTAATAAAATGTTTTTGTTTGCACGGTTTTCCAAGAAAACCTCTTGCACTTAAAAAGTAAAAATAAATTTATTGATATATTTATTAAATTTAACTCACAGCTTTTTACGGTTAAAAACCTATACATCTTAAATTGAATTTGAATTTTAACATTAAAGAAAATTATCAAGAAGACCTATAAAATCTATATTTTGAAATAAGAAGGTGAAGTAAAATATTAATCATTTTTTTGGATTTGTTAAGTTACAAAATTTCATGTCTTCTTTTTTAATTTAATTATTTATAATTTTTGTAATCCAACAATTATTAGTTGTATCCAGACGTATGTTCATTGGTTAAATTTTTCTCATTTTGCTCCCTTTGTTATTTCAAGAAATTTGTTCCACACGTAACTCTTTTTGAAATAATTTTCATATTGAAAAATATATTTTCTTGTTTAATTATAATTCAAAAGATATAAATTTTCAAAAAAAAGACTATGTGTCTACTAATAGGTTGGTGCATATCAAATTAAAGTTTTTGGGGATGTGCATTTCACATTTGGCCCCAATAAAATTAGAAAATTTCTACAAGCATAATTGTAAAGACCTAGAGGTACCCCGTAGATGTAACATGACACATAGAACCCAAAGAATTCCATACAAAACATTTAGCTCTCATTTCATGAGAAATAGAATGTTAGAGTTAAATAAGATTTCAAAGTCCAAACATTTTATTAATGAAAAACGCAAGCCTAGAAATCTTGTCTCATCACAACTATCTAATCAAATAGACTAAAATTTGGCCTATCCCATACATCAGGTCCCACTGAAAAATTCATAAAATAAATTTAATATAATAAAACTTTGTGCTCGAAGCATTAGAACTCAGAAAATCTTAGAAATATCATAAATTCAACAATTAGTTACGAAATTGATGACTATGATGGTCGGGGAGATTCGGGGAATATGAAGGAAAGAGTATGCGTTAGTACTAACATTGTTACCAACTATGATATTCATGCATAAAAACATCTAAAAATGCTAAAAGTGACATTTCATGTAATGACATGCAATTGAGCAAACTTAAACATAATATAAGAGTGTTCGAATACACGTTTAAACATGGCCACTAAAATGTCACATCATCTTTAAAATCATTAAACACATGTGTGATACATCTTGAAGTAACATTAGTTCAGCATTAATGTGGGGATTTAGCCTTAACTGACACTGCAACGATCCATTTTGTCATTTTGAGTATTAGAGATTTGTATCTCATAAAATACTTTTTCATAGATTCTAAATGGATATTGTGAATGATTGTGTACTGGCTCATATTACTCTATCTATAGACTAGACACAAAAATTATCAAACACAAAGCTATACTCAAGTTGCTAATCTTGAGGTCTATAGACATGTCAAGTTTTTTGTTTCTTATATTCAAGCCTAGGGTTAAGTCTTTATTTCTTTTAATAAAATGCTATACTTAATATTAAACTACCTATGTCAATTTCTTTGACCTTAGATTAAGTTGTGATGTTCAAAAGAATAAAACTTAAAATAGAGAATAGGTTTCGAACTAATGCATAACGAAATATCAATTCGATGTCTAGACATACACTATTCTGGAACATCATAATTCTCTACTCATAATTACACTATCATTAATTATTAACTGTACCTTAATATATCAAGACAAGCAACCTGCAACCAATTTTTATCCTTTTTTCAAATTAACAATATAATATAATATTAATATATATATATATATATATATATATATATATATATATATCCATTTGTTTTCATGATTCAGGAAGCCTTATGATAATAATATAACCTTAGATATCCATGAGTATCAATGTTCAAGAAAGGTTAAGGTTTTAACCTGATGCATATTGGGTTTTCCTCGTATTATCACATAATAATTTAAGGTCAAGAGGGTACTATTTATCTTCTTTCTTCTACAGTTTATGTTATCCTAATTGTTGTATATGTGTAGTTATAAAAGACTGAAAGTGACCCACTATAAATTAAAATGGGTCCCCTTATGTGTACTGGATATTGTGAATGATGGTGTACTGGCTTCCGTCGTCACTTGTTCATGTTGTCGTTGCTAGCTACCAATTAAGTGTCATAGTTGATTTTGTACTATTATTTATTGTATGTTAGTTTCTATTTTGGGTTTGCTAATGATACCTACTCATTACATGTTGCCCCGTACTGAGCCCTACTTGTATTTTTCTTTGTTTTTCTTTTGTGGAGTGCAGTAAATGTACAAGCAACTTCGACTCGCCTTCAATTCTAGCTAGTCTCAAGTATATCATGTTCCAATTTGAGCTACTCATTCAATCTCGTGTAGGATCATCTCGTTCATGACATGATATCGTTTGTTTAGAATATACACTATTTTATTTAATTATTTTGATGTGTTTAATACTCTTAGACTTAGTATTTGATAATTAGATGTCATTATTGTGATGACTTTCATGTTTTAGGAATGACATATAGTAGATTATAATTGATTTGTGTTACTTGAACTAATGAGATTTATTTTTCCTCATTAAGATTAGTAATTTGTAAGGTGAATGCTTAATACATGTTGGGGATGAATTCATTTGTTCCACCACCTAGGAGGTCAAGTGTTGGTGCCACTGACGACTAGATTTGGATATTGACAAACATGGTATCAGAGCATTAGGTTTGGTGATCTCATCACATAAAGTACAAGCCTAGTAGAGTCTTGTGAAATGGTATAGGGACACCTTTACTTTTCTTGGAGAGGCTATTGTACTACTTGAAAACTTTACTCCTTCTTTCTTTCGTGCTACTACTTAAATCAAATTGTTATCTAGGTGATACAAATTGGTATCTAAAATTCTTCAATTTATTTCACATATGGTTAATCATAGAGTATTAGATGTTGAAAAAGCATCACGAAAAAGAAAAAAAATATGTCCTTAGAAATAGGTATATATTCCGATTGACTACAAGGCATATAATGGACATGATCTTTATATTTAGTTCATAAAGAGGAAACCCTTGTTCTTCATGGGTACTGATTATGCCGATGTTTATGCTTTCACTGTTTCTTGTTTTGAGTTTCTTCATAAAATGAATATAGTCAAGAGACTTAGTATTGGGTTTATGATTTACTAGTTTCAGCAAGACGCAAAATATGGTGATAGTCTCATGTTGAGTGTCGATTTTTAAAGGCACTACATAAGACTTAAGGCACATTTTCTAACTTCCGCATCCTATTAGAGTTCCTAAACTTTGAGCGATAGGGTGAGAGATGGTTTCATGAATATAGAGAAAAGGAAGGTATTTGTTGCATCCTATGAGGTCAAAATTTATATTTTACATAGAGATATCTGACAACGGTCAACCAGTTTCGTAAGGAACAACTAGAAAATGAACATAATTACGTTCGAAAATACAATTGGTTAGAATTTTTATCACATGTATGGTTTGTTTAGCTATGATGAAATTAGGTTGCGCCAATTAGAGTTAGAATCTTTACTACGATTCCATGGACCGATTGTATATGAAATAACATCATGATACGACTACTATAATAGTTCCAATACTTACTTCGTTAGATTTATGAAATGTGTTACTTTTGTTATCGACCCGATCTAAGAAAGAATGCAAATTTGCTTTGGCTAAAGAGAACATATTTGGTAATGTTTTGAAGTTATTCAAAAGGTAAAAATATGTGGGCTATTTCTTTATAATCTTATCGATGAGTATAATGTGTTTTAGGGACGGATATAACAAACTTCATGGTTTGGTACTACTGTTATGTTGAAATGAATACGTAGATTGTCAATTTTGAGTACTGACTACTTAAGGAGTGGTCAGTTATATCACATGTTCAGTTAATGGGATTTAGTGTTGCGTTCGAATTTGAGAAATCAACTAGTTTTTTTTACTACGGATGTTGGGATTAAGAATTATGTTTAATAATGATTTTAGTTGTCGATATTTGGTAGGATCGTAGCGCATATAGGTTGAAAATTGTTTCTTGAGGATTTTAAATGAGGCCTGATGATTTTATCATAAGCTTCAAAGGAGTGGATTGTTATGGAATGACAAGCTTATGAATAAAGAAAGTCCCATTAAGTATACTTGGGTGAAGGAAATTGAAGATGTCAATAAGAAAGTGCGTATAAAATTGGGTTTTTACCTTGAATTTGTTTGGTATACTTGAGTTTAAGGTATCATGTCGACGAAAAGATTCACTGCATGGTGATGATAAGGGCTTGTTGAGCATGACGGTATACGAGTTAGTGATGGATTGTTATTGAGATGTTACTACATAATACAAATTGTTGTCTAAACAAATTTTGTATGATAAGAATGACTTGTAAGTACCTAAGGTTGTTTTTTCCAATTATTCAGTGAGTAATGTGGTTGTATGAAAAGTTTTGAGAGATGTTGGGGTACCTCTCGAATAGAATTTAAAGGAGATAGAGTCATAATTAAAAGAAGATAAGATTTGTGGAATGTGTAGCTTTCTAAAATAAGTGAGAGCAGGAATATTTTATTTGATTGCAAGGACTTCAAAAATATCTTAGAAGGGGCTGAGAATTGGGTTTAGGGACGCCTGGTTTTATCTATTTTGTTTTCTGTACGGTTATATTGTCATAGGATCATTAGATTGGTTAAAAGCTATTGGATAAAACTTAAGAAATGAGTATACATACGTTCAACTTGAGCGGGATGATAAGTTCCGTTGTATTATTGAATTTAGTAATGAGTATGGTTGGATTTTTGGTGAAGGATATGGTATGGTTTATGTATAGGTGATCAATGATAAGCTAAGGTACAAAAAATTATAAAAATCTTCAAAGTATAAGAAAATGTAGATAGATAAGGGTGTTAGGTCACAATGTTTTATTTATAATTCAAAATTTTCTTTATAAACATGCGTTCCTGGTGATATGTTTTGTCACGGTATGAATTTGTAAGGTAATAAATGATTGATTGCATCAGGTATCGATCATTTGGAAAGAACTGCACATGATTGGACTCATAAATTTTGTTTCTTTTTATTGTTAAAGAATACACGGAAGGGCTTCTCTTAGAGATTTGATTTAGAGTGTGCAGTAAAACATCATGGATTGTAGGTACAAATGTTAAGGATAGGTAAGCGTGCTTGAGAAACAAGAGTCTAATATATTGAAGGGTCACAAATAATTAGAATTTTGCATCATGGGAAGAATTTGAGAAAACTTAAGGAATAAAATCTTTTGTATAAACCCTTGGGTTGTTGTCGAAGGTTGTACTGATTTTTTCCTATTATTTTAGATATGTCTATAAGATGTGAACCGGTCCGGAACAGAATTACAAAGAGTTAATCATCAAATTTTATAAAGATTTAGTTATGGTTTAAGTAACAAATAATGAGGTATGTGATGGTTTAGAATGGTAGCTAAAGCATGGTATGTGGAAGTAGACTTTGGGTGTGATTTAATAGTTTCATCTCGATGGAAAGGTAAAAATTATTATTAGTCATGTTTGGGACTCGTAATAGCCATGAAATAATTAAATAGAAAGGGGGATAGCCATAGTTTGTACATATATTTGCTAAGAATATTGATACTAATAATGTTTTGAGTGCAAGGTAGATAATCTATCTGGTTATGATGTTTTATAAGTATTATTATTGTTGACTTTAGTGGATATGGGGTTTGATAAATCAAGTATGTGTGCAATTATAATAGGGACTAAATTGGTGATTCTGGATAGCTAGAAAATCTAAGAGATAGAGTAAGATTTATGAAAATGTTTGATATAGAAACTATAGAAGGAGTATCTAGAGTTGTTAGACCTTGGTTATGTACATTTATATGTGACCAACTACTTCATTTTGGGCATGATTTACACTATGATTCACTTTCTCCGTCCGTGTGTGTTTTTTATTCTATGGATAAACCCCTATTAGAGGATCGAGTGTACCAATTATGTGATTGTCCTCCTAGTAGGGTCACATCATTGGTTAGACTTGTTCATTTCAGTTATGGAAGATTCAGTGTTGTTTGGGATAGTTGAAGCATACTAGTGATTCTACACACAATACTTTGCTTATGAGAATTTATAGGAGAGCAACTCTGAATATTTATAGTTGTACGATAGACTTAAGATTTATCTCATCATCGGTATCATGTTTTGGCTATATGTGATTGAATTTAGAATAATTGTGTCTTGTTTTGTCATTCTTAAGATTCGTCTATAAAATCTACTAATCTAACATATCGACAATGTTGTTAGAGGTTCTGCATGCTTGGGTGTATCACTTGATTGTGGGTACTTGATCATTTTCTCCTTTGTATCTGATGAGTTTGGTTTTATCTGATGATTAATTGATGTCTAAATATCATATTTTATAGATTAAGATCGATGAGATATTATGTTGTGAAGATGTAATTTCGAACATATCTCAGATGGTTTGTTTAGGTTCACTCCTGATTGTAACCATTATTGATTCGGGATTTTAGCATGGTTAGGTTAGAAAAAATTCGTCCTTATGGTTGTGTCAAGGTCTAGTGGTAGAATGTGTTAGTTGAAGAGATCACTTGAGAATAGTTTTGTTGATAGTTGAGCTTGCATAGAACAATAGTTCTCATCAGAGTATTGAGATGTCCCTATTTTAGGCATTTTATAGGAGGAGGTATATATCTCCAGTTGGTTAATTTGATAAGTTTGAGATGAGACATTGGGTACAATTATTTTAAAGGAATCACTGAGACATGAGGAACCTGTCTGACCCTCACCTTCTTTTGATCGTTTGAGGAGGAATGATTGGTAAATTGCTATCTACTTAAACAACCTCATTTTTATTATAAGATCTTTGTATTTCATAAAATATTTTACGATAGATTCTTAATAAATAGTTTTTAGTATAAGATCTTTGCATTTCATAAAATACTTTTCAGTGACAATACGAGGATTACCCAATTTGCATTGGGTAAAAACTTTTAACCTCTCTTGAACATTGTTACTCATGGATATATAAGGTTATATTATTGTCATAAGTCTGCCTGAATCGTGATAACAAAGGGATACATATATTAATATTATGTTATACTAGAATTGAATTTTAAGTATCTTCATGAGGAAGGTGATCATCCTCCTGATCCAACTATATTTTGACAATTAGTTGGGAGTTTAAATTACCTTACTATTACTCGACTTGATATCTCTTTTGCATTTCAACAAGTTAGTAAATTAATGGAAGCTCCACTGACCACTTTGTAGTTGTTCATCACATCATTCAGTGCATTCTAGGAACATTTACTCGTGGATTGTTCTTTCGAAGTTGTTCTCCTGTCCGTCTTAATATATTTAGTGATTCTGATTGTGCGAGATTTCCTGATACTCGTTATTCAGTCTCAGGTTGGCTCATGTTTCTTGGAAAGTCATTGATATCTCGAAAGAGTAAAAAGAAAGATCATGGGTAAAAATCTTCAATAGAGTTTGAATATTTATCCATGTCTATTCCTTGCTCCCAGGTTGTAGGTTTCGTGGATTACTTAATGAGATTGGATTTCCTCGATCTAATTCTTGTTCTGTTCACCATGACAATGCAATTGTTGTTCAGATTGCTATGAATATAGCTCCTTATGAGAGGACCGAACACATCAACGTGGATTGTTTTTATAAACAAGAAACTGTAGATAAAGGAGTCATTATTCTTCCATAGTTGACCAATGATATTCAAGTAGCTGATTCGTTTAAAAAATCCATGGAACGGCAACACCATTAGTTTCTTGTAGGCAAATTTATGCTTCTTGATCCACCAACGTTAATTTATGAGGGATGTTAGCATGATTGACAACTAAATGATTGGATATATAAAAGTAATTATATAATATTTTTATTAGCATGATCATATATATTTGTTGTAGAATCAAAGGAATAAATATTGTCATAGAATAATTTATTTGGAGGGATAGCACGACATATTTAGAGGAATTCAATAGAAGATTTGTAGAGACAAAATAGTTGATCATTAGGGATAGTACTGGTGTATCTTTAGGTATGTGTAATCTTTATTTTCTCCAAAAGATTAAAGTTTGTTTGTTGTGAATATGAGCTTTTGTTGTGTCTACGATGGCTAGATTTGAGTTTATCCATATGACTGATGCAAACACAAAATTTCACGGGGATGCAGGGCTTAAATCTAGAGAAATGTATTAGTCTTAAAATGGTTTATTCTTCCTTGGGAGATTGACAAAAAAAATCATTAAGTTAATTTTGTATCGTTGAGAGTTTTCCATGTGTTAATGTGAAGTCTGTTGAACATCTGAATCATGAGGGTTCCCAAAGTTTGGAGAAATTCCCACAAAACCTTGGAAAAATGAAGTCGGAGTTAGAGATAAAGTTGAAAGTCATTGTCAAAAGGGAAACACCGTCATCTATTATTCAAAACCTAGCTCATCTTACAGAGCTGGATTTTTCAGTCATGACAAAACATCTAGCTCTTCCAAATGTTGGGTATGTAGAAAGAGTTAAAGGGTAATGGAGTAAAGATGAAACGAGAGGAACTTTAATTGTTAAAAGGTTTTGAAAGAGGGACCCCCCTCGCGCCATTGTCGTCGTCACTCGCTCGACTCGGCTTTGGATTTGTCTTTAGAAAATGATCGAGAGATTTTAATATGCATAAGAAGTAGATAGATTTTAAGTATGCATAAGAAGTGTAAGAATATCTTCTTGTAAATAGTTGGTAAGATGCAATAAATTTTAAATTCAAAAAGAAGTTATAAAGAACAACATCAAAGGTTCCTAAAGAGACAAAAAACGTGGAACAATAAGAATCCCAAGTAAAGTGGAACACCACGTCCATATGAGATCATAAATAACTAAATTCAAATTGATGACGTTGCACTTCATTCTTACGAGCCTCCATCAATCTCTTTTTTACTATTCTATGCCATTTTTTTAAAATATATTTTAAGTATAAAAAAGAAGAGTAAGAAAATTTCTGTGAAAATAGTTGGTTAGATATAATGATTTTTTTTAAAATATCAAGAAATTATAATGAACAACATCAGAAGTTATTAAAAAAAGTGACTAGAAAACGTCGAACAACAATACTCCTAAGTAAAATAGAACATCACGCCCATACAAGATCATAATTAACTAAATTAAAATGGACAACCTTGGACTCATTTCTTGTGAACCTCCATCAATCTATTTTTTATTATTGTATGACATATTAAGTATATGCTAAAAATAACCCTAAAATTGTTATTATCATAAATGTTTTTTGTCCATTGCCTACAAAATAGGCATTACTAATTTTAAGGTTTCATATCACTGGCCCAAACTTTATTTGGATTGAACCATAGTTATGATTATGATTATAATATGGAGTTAAAAAAATTAATGCAATTATCAACCAAGCAACAGGTGACATCTGAATGTTCACAATGGGATGTACTAAACACAATTTTTGACATATAACATATAAAATCTCACAACATAATTTTGTGAGGTCTTGAACTCACAAATATTAAAAAATAATAATAAAGACGACCTTATTTTCCTAACAATCAAGACGAAAAATACATATTACTTAATATATTTTTCAAAAAAAGATAGTCTTTCATGTTGTTTTCAAATTTATGGTTCACAAATTTAATCGAAGGAATCAAAAAGAAAGAGTTGTTACTTCTTTATTAAAAAAAAATTAAAAACTTTATCAAAGGGGAATGAGTTGTCACTACAAAAAAATGATCTTTAATGATAATTAATATCTTAATTATTGATAATAATGTATTTTCTGAGGCAATTGGTACTATGTATAAATGTCCTTGAAGTCTATAGCTACATTGAATAAAATGACAGTTTATTAATGTCGGTAAAGGCTATAGTACTCTCGGTGCACGTGCATATTTATTGACGATGAAAAATATTTTTATAGTGTATTTTGGACATTTTTTAGTTTCACAAAAACTTGATCTCTTCTATGTCCAAGAAGAAGAGAACAAGAAATATGACAAATTGGTTAATTTGCAATAAAAGATGTGGACTAATTGTCTCTATACAATTATTCTAGAAATAGTGCAATGGCATACAAATTGTTTGTACCTATTAAAAACAATTAGAATAAAATACTAACTACGGCAAGCAAGAAAGAAATCATTTTAGTTCTTTTAACAAACTACAACATTGGTTCCGCATTAGTTATCAAATATTTGTTGTTTAATGCTATCATGTATAGCACAACCCAGAAGAAGTTTTCTCGCAAATTATACTTTTTCAATCATCCTCCCTGGTCTTTTAAACATAATTTAAAAAAAGTTAATAAAATTGCAAAAAGAAATTGAAATAGGTACATCAATCACAATGATTTATAGTAAAAAAATTAAGCTTAATGAAATAGAAGGAAGAAAACTTTAAGAAAGAAACATACTTTATAAGAAGCTTAATTAATGTATATGAATAAAAAAACATACAAACAATAATGGAAGAAATATAGATATTTTACTAAAGAATCAAATGTTATGAATTCAACTATAAACCATATTAGCAGCGTATCACATTACAATTGAAATCAATTTTCTTTGCTTCTATGAAGAAAACTTTAGAAAGGGACAAAAGAGAAGATCAATTTTCAATCATCCTTGCAGAAACTTAAAAGAGTTTTAAAAATGTCATGAAAATAATGGAAAAATTTGCGACAGTTCCATGAATCACTTGACTTATAGCTAAGATTATGCTGCATGAAAACATTCATGCATGAAGGTAGGTAACTTCAGAAAAATTTAATTAATGTATTTGAATTTTACTACCCTATATCAAGAAAAAAACCCTACAAATTATAGTTGTACAAATTTTCTCTGTTTATACACAACATAAGATAGTGTGAACAAATGCTTATTTTGCCTTATGAAAAAGGTTAGAACTCCTTGGAAAAGTTAGAATCCTTCATAAACGTCAGAACATATCATAAAAGTAACAGTTTTTCATAAAAGTCACAAACTCTTCATTAAAGTCACACCTTTTTATATAAGTCACAACTTTTCTAAAATGTCATTTTCATAAAAGTTGAAACTTATCGTGAAAAGAGAGGGATAGTTTTCGAAATAAATAAATTTAAAAGGGAATGTTGGTTCATGGTTGTGTCAATAACGTCTTTTATATCAATACATGATTGTTTAATATTATAAAAAAGGATAAAAATTTATTGCAGGTTTCTTGTCTGGATATAATTAAGGTACAATGATTAATTAATGATAGTGAATGATCAGTACAGAATTGTGATGTGCTAGAATAGTTCATTGTTGGCAAACAAATTGATATTTCAATATGCATTAGTTCGAAAACTATACTATTTATTATATTTTATTCTTTTTATCATCAAAACATAATCTAAGATTAAAAAAATTGTGACAGTTAATTAAATATTAAGTGTACTATATTATTAAGAGAAATGAAGGCTTAACCTTAGGCTTGAATATAAGAAACAAGAGACTTGACATGTTCCTGGACCTCAAGATTAGGAACTTGAGTATAGATTTTTTTTTTAATATTTTTTTGGTCTAGTCTATACATACAGTAATTTGAATATATATAGACTCTTTGAATTAATAATTACAGAAATTGCATAAATTGTAGGTGTTCGAAGGCATTGAGAAAAGGAAAATGATTGAAGAAGTAACTTGCTTGACTTCGGTTCTTCGGTGGAGGTAGGTTATGTTTATTTTTATTTATTAGATAGACTCTCAATATCGATTGATATGTATTGAGTGATATTGAAAGTTTCCTATGTAATTGATTGTGTGGTTGATATCTTGGTTGTGTGGTTTAAGGTTGGTCTAAAATTCTGAGACCGTTGAATTTATGATCTTGAACCGTCTCTATAGATGTTTTGCTGTGAATAAAGAAGGTCTGATGAAATAGTGTTAATGAACTAAAAGTGGTAATAAGAATGAATAAATTAATGATATTATTGGATCAGAGTAACACGTTCCGACATTGTAGTATTGGATAGAAGTGTCGCGTTCCGAGACTATATTTGGATCGGTGTTTCACGTTCTAATATGGTATTCTTAGATCAGAGTATCACGTTCCAAGTTAGTATAACTAGAGCGGAGTGTCACGTTTCGACACTATAACATTATATAAAAAACTTATTGAATTGACTTAACATACTCAATCTCAAAGAACCCAATTCCCAAATGAACGTGGTGTGGAGGCATGAGTCCTGGCTTCTGTTGCCACTTGTTCATGTTTTTTGTTGCTAGTCACTGGTTAAGTTTCATAGTTGATTTGATACTATTATTTTATATTATTTCTCTTTTGGGTTGGTTGATGATACCTACTCATTACATGTTGCCCATACTAAGTCCTACTTGTTTTTTCCATTATTTTCTTTTTATGGAGTACAACGAGTGTACCGACGACCTCGACTCGCCTTCATCTATAGCCAATCTTAAGTATATCAGGTTCCAGGTTGAGCTACTCATTCAAGCTCGTGTTGGATTCTTGTCTGTCATGATATAATGTCATTAGTTTTCGAACATAAACAATTTTATTTAATTATTTTGGTGTCTTTTATACTCTTAGACTTAGTATTGAAAATTAGATTTTGTTAATGTGATGACTTTCATGTTTTGGGAATGACATATAGTAGATTATAATGGATTTGTGTTTCTTACACTAATGAGATTTAAGCATCTACATTATGATTAGTACTTTGTAAGGTGAATGATTAATATATGTTTGGGTTTATTCATTGGTTTGCTCACCTAGGAGGTTAAGTGTTGGTGTCACTCACGACTGGATTTGAGTCGTGACTGACATAAAGACAATTAGAGCTATAAAATGATACTATGGTGTATCCCATACTCAAAATGGTTGTCCTACTTGCCCAAATAGAATCATGGACTTCTAGCTTAAGTGAATTAGCAGATAATAGATATATGGGGGCACATAACTAAGGGATAAGGATATTTCTAATAGAAACATGTCCTCTACTCGAAAGATCTTTCACCTCAAGAGATTACTTTGAGAAACCTAGACTTTATTTCATGGGAGCTTCATCTTACATCTATATCCACTCGATACTAATTATAAAACCCTCAGAATATTTATTAAGTCTGGACTTACCTTATTATGGAGTATATCCTTACCTTACCGGTCTCTGGAGATCGAAGCCAGTTTCAATCATAATTACTTAGAAAGCATAGTTTAGGTATGAATTTCATCATAACATCATGTAGATCTTGCAATATATTCTTAATTTAATAGAACTCTTCTTTTACATTAAAAATCTAACATCACATGATTCATAACTGAAAAATATGGGTGTTTAAATTGTTTTATGGGGACATAATCATAAAATTAGAGTAATTCATTAATTCATACTTAAATTTAACATAATAAATCATTTAAATAAATTTTGCAGAAAACCCATGATAATTGAAGAAAACCCTAACAAATTGAGAATTTTGACCTGTTTAGATTGGAGAATTTGAGAACTCCATGGATGAAAACTATCATAGCTTACTAGCAAAGCCCAAATAAATTGAAGTATGGAAACTTTTTTTTTGAACCCTATATTGAATCTTCATCTTCTTCTTCTCCATCTTCAATATTCTAGAGAGAGAAGTAGTTTGAGAGTATGAATTTTTTGGGAATTATTTTGGGTTTACCAAGGTCTAGTAGGCAATGTGATTCTATTTGGGTGATTCTTGGTAGATTGACAAAATTAACTCACTTTTTGAAGTTTTTGTCACCATTATTTCAGATAAAGTTTAGAATTTACTACAAAATTTTGGAAATCATTCCAAAAATGTTTCGGTTCAAAAGTCAACTTAAGTACTTCCTTTCATCCTCATACAAATGGTCAAGACACTCACACTATTAAGACCTTATAGGATATGTTGATGGCTTGTGTGATTTATTTCAAAGGTAATTGGTATGATCACCTACATCATATTGAATTTTCTTACAACAATAGTTACAACTCTATCATACAAATGAATCCTTATGAAAATTTTATTGGAGAAGATATAGGTCTCATATTAGATGTTTTGATGTTGTAAGAAGGGTTGATAGGGTAACATTTATATCATCAAGATATGGATATGGTTAAAGTGATTCAAGAGAGGTTGAAAATTGCACATATTCGTAAGAAATCCTACAACTATGTAGAAAAATGGAGTTAGAATTCTAAGCAAATAATTGGATATACTTGATAGTTTCGCCCGTGAAAGGTGTTGTAAGATTTTTTAAGGAGAAGCTTAGTCCACAGTATATCGTCCCTTACATAATATAAAAATTGTAGGTAATATATCTTATGAGTTGGAGCTACCACAAGAGTTAGCCGCAGTTCATACGGTATTTCACATCTCCATGTTGAAGAAGTTCATTGGCGATCATTCATTAGTCAAACCAACTGAAGATACTGGGACTAGTGATAATTTATTTTATGAGGAGATTCTTGTCCAGATTCTAGATCGAAGTTTTCAAGTTGAGGACTAAGGAAGTAGCTTCAGTAAAAGTTTTTTTGGAGAAACGAGTTTGTTGAGGAAGCCAGTGAGGAAGCAGAGGAAGATATAAAGAAGAGATATCCATATCTCTTTGAAACAAGAGAAGGTCCAGTTCAATGTATTAATTCTTTTTTTTAGTACTATATAGTTTATATACTTGATGTGTTAGATTTTCTTGTTGGGTATTTGAACTTAATTATTTATGTTATACACTTAGCCTAATAAGAGTATTCTAATTCAAGAATGAATAATCTAAAGGGGTTGTACTGTAACATATTGAAAATTGCAATAACTAGGAAGAAGTTATGAAATACAAATAGACATTTTTGCGAAGTATATAGAAATCTGAAAATTTTGTTAAGTATATTAAATTGTGTTTTTGGTTAACTTAAAACGACAATAATTCCTAGATTAGGATTATTTAGATGATTTTCCAAATATCGTAGGAAAGATCATGAAATAATTTTTCCAACACCACCAAGTTTGTGCAATTTCAAGTTCGTATGAGTGAGATATGCCTATTTGAAGTTTGACTGTTCTAATAATTAAAGTCTAATCGGGATTTTTAAAGTATATTTAAGTATATTCCTTACTTAATTATTTTAATTCATTTTTAATAATTTAATTGGGGTCAAATAAGATTTTAGACGGTTTAGAAAAGTTTATGTTCATGCTAGGGCTTGGAGAAAAGACTAAATAGGAGAAACAATAAGAAAAAACATTAGACAAGAACATTCGAGTTTGTATAGTGGATTCTCGAAGGACTCAATTCTAAGAGGTATATGAGATCATATAGCATTGGCTTGGTTCACCCGTGCACCAATCATGATTTAATTCAGTGAATTATAAAATTTGAAATTAAATTTTTTTAGTTGTTGATTAAAATTCTTTTGAATTATTGTGCGTTGTAGTGTTGATTTTTACTTGATATTTTATTCATGTTTTGGGTGAAATTTTGAGTTGAATATAGTATATATTGAGGGCATAACTCAATCCAAGCTTTTGGGGAACGAATCATGTGAAATTTGAGAGTTTGGAATTGAAAAATAGCAATGCAAAGTTAGGGCAAACCAAGGGAGTCATCTCTCGTAGATCCCCAAAAAGGGGTCTCTGAATTATGAGCTTTGGGATACGCACAATCCATAGCACCCCAATCCTGTCTTTGAATTTCAAGGTTTTGCCTCTTGCACCTCTCAAAGTGCCAGGGACGACAATTCTTACTTTTCTTTTTCCATCCTTTTATGCTAGTTCCATAGTATCATGCCTATGTTTTCTAGTTGATACCAACTTTCTAAGGTACATGTTTATATGTTTAAATCATCCATAAACATGATATCATGAACCTTGAATCCATAACTCTTTTTATGTAAAGTTAAGAGTCATGTCTCCAAGTTAAGAAGTAAGTCAAGTGAAGTTCATAATTTTTTCAAAAGACATTCCCAGAAGGTAGAAATGTTTTCACATTTGACCAATAAAGGAAACAACGATTCCAAGAGAGATTTTAAGCTATGTTTTAAATAATAATGTCATACCAAAGAAAGAAGATTATATTAAAAACATATGAGCTAAGTAGACTTTAGGAGTAGTATTGAGCAAAGATATTGGGACGCGAGTTGATAATGAATCAAGACTCCATAAACCATGTAACTCTCATGGGTAGTAAATAATCATATTATTTAAATAATTCCTTTGTACTTTTTAACATAAACTAGTGGATCTACTTAGTTATGGCGTCCAATATGAAACAAAAGTATATGACAATTTTGAAAGTGTGGGCAAGACGTTGTATCAACACTTAGGCTCATAATGGTTATTATCGATTGGAGAAACTCACATAAAAACTATATCTACACATTACATGAGTTAAGTTGTGTATGTTATTGAATTTGTTAATAAACTGAGTGTCTTTGTACTATTAAGCATTCTATACATTACAGATGATTTATTGCGTCTTATTGAGTCAAGGTATGTGTTTCTTTCATATTCCATTCAACTTTATGTTATTCTTAGAAGTCCCCTCACATAATCGTACATTAACTGAACTGATATCATTTGGTCTACATCGTTTATTGATGCAGACACAGATAATCAAGATCAACATCCATGGTCGTGCTGATCTAGTTAAGCACTCTGAGTCGGTTGGTTCCTTGCTTTCTTGAGGGATCCTCTTGTCATTTCTTTTAGTATTTCATTTATTAGGACAATTGAAGGTCTTGTCACGACAATCCTTTTGTTTGTAAGCTTGATAGACCATTAGTTATAGTTCTTTAGTCTTTTAATTTTCATTATCGTATGTGGAGACTTGAGGTTGGTTAATTGTCTAGTTAAAATTTTTCTTTATCACATTCTAAGTTCTATATTAACTATCTTTGATAAGTTAAGTTTTTCACTGAGAAAGTAAGTTAGGAAAAGGGTTTCCTTGGGGTCAATAATGATTCTCGAGTGACAATCCCGCCCAGGGTTTATGCTTAGGGTATCACAACTCTAAAATTAATTGGTTGTAGAATTTGCTATTAGAACTCTGCTTCGAAATGAAAGGATCAACCACATTGTATGGCCAAAACACTAGTGTAATCAGAATAGTAAAAAACCCCGTTCATCAGGAAAGCACCATGAACATTGATGTTATATAAGAGAACTTGTTGAAGATTGGAGTATTAGCCTAAATTATATATCCTCTAAAGATCAACTGGATGATCTATTCACAAATGCCATGTGCAAAAGTAGACAAAATTATTTGTTGTCCAAACTCATGTTTCTTGAGAGACAACGTTAGTTTGATGGAGGTTGTTGAACATAACCTTATTTATCGAAACCAAATTAGGAATATCCTGATATGGATAACGATCATTATCTTGAAAGCAATAGATAATTAGGATTCCAATAACTTGTATAAATACCTTGTAAATCCTACTATTTTATAACTAATTAAAGAGATCACAATTCTTTTATCCCTATTTCTTTTGGGTCTCTATCGTTATTCAACTTTGTAGATATTTCGTATATAAATATAGAAGTGGCAAAGGATGTTTACTACTTGAATATATAACAACAACTCATCTTAGTAAAAGAGGTATCAAGGGATTTGGTAAAATGTTGAAAGTGGTCTATTGATGATTTAACTATACCACAATAACCTTGATTCCAAAGGTTAAAAATCCAATTTATGTCAAGGAATATAGACCTATTGGTTCCTGATCAACCTTGTATAAACTATTTATAAATTAATAACGACTAGATTAAAGAAAGTGGTTGAATAATTGGTTGGAGAATCTCATGCATGCTTCATTTCTGGTATTATACTCGACAATGTAATAGTAGCACATGAATTTGTTAAAGGTTATTACTAGAAGGATTCTCCCCTAGATTCCTATTTAAGATTGATACCTAGGAATCCTACGAATCACTCAAGTGGAATTTATTTAAAATTTCATTACTCTAGTTTGGTTTCCAGATCAAATTAGTTATAAATGGAGTGTGTTCCCACTATAACTACTCTTTATTGATGAATGGAAGTCTAACTCAAAAATTACAAGGAACTAATGGTCAAAGGAAAGGTGACTTCAAGTCCCCGTACTTATTTTATCGGTAGTGGGTTATATGTTAACAAATTGCTGAAACAACTCCAATTGAACCCAAACATTAATTTCCATCCTAACGCATCAAAGTAAATTATGTAAATATTTGTTTTACTGATTATCTTATAATATTCGATAGAGTTGATAAAACCTCTTTCCAACTACAACGACTACAAGCTTTCTATCAATTTTTGGAGGTTTTGGGGTTTAGGACAATCTGTACAAATGTTCAATACATATCACTTAAGTATTCGAAGAATTGAAAAATAAACTATTATATGAAATGCACTTTAGACATGGAGAAATTTCGTTAAAATAGCTTGAGTTCCTGTAACATCCGGGAATAGCCCCTAGACGTAACCAGTGTCATCGTCCTCTTTGAGGAATAATATTAGCCTCTTAGCATACATCATTACATTAATAGGTCAAATTTAGCGGAAATTTAAAAACTTTTTCATTACATCTACTCGGAGGTGTACATAGACCTCTACATAATGATAGTATATATATCGAGTTTACATAGACCCTTCTTATAGGAAGATTACTTAGTCTTCTAATTTTATTAAACGTAGACATTTATACATAAAAGATAATATTGTCATAATAGTCGTCTCATCTCATAACTATCAAGTGTAATAATTTGGGCATAACCCATACATCGAAGTAAGAATTCCTCACATGGGCTATACAAAATTTGGACGGTCTTTTCACATTCCTTCGACCAATCAAACTTCTTAATCTTTTGAGTCAAAGTATTCAAGGATAAGCAATGGACATAAAACCATCGACAAACCTCCGGTAATAACCCGATAGACCCATGAAACTCTTAATGTCGGTTGGATTCAATGGTCTAGGACAATTCTTGATCACCTCAGTTTTTGTTGGAATAACCTCAAATCCCACACTAGAGATGATATGACCAAGAAATACCACCGACCTAAACAAAAACTCACATTTTACTATTCTTGGAAAATAATTGGTTCTCCTTAAGCACTTGTAACATCATTCTCAAATGGTTCATATGATCACTATTATTTTTTGAATATACCCAGACATCGTCAATGAAGACTGTTATGCGGAATTCGAGATAATACGAGAAAATTTAAACGCGAAAAACAAGACAAAAGATTTACGTGGTTCACCAATAAATTTGCTACGTCCACGGGAAGAGGGGGAGCAGTTTTATTATGGAGAGGCAAGAACAGAATACTGAATAGGGTTTGCCATAGCGAGACCCCCGTTCTTTCTGCTGTAACGGGTCCGATTCAAGGCATTCAACAAATCTCCACCTTGACTTGAATTCTCCAAACAGATTCTTCAGACGCACTATGATAGTGCCAGGCGTCCCCCTCTTTCTCAGAATTGCCCCGTAGGGCAATTAACAGCTTTTGATGTTGAGCAAATCCAAACAGTGTTGAAACTTGCTCTGTGGAACCGGCTTTGTGAACATATCAGCAGGATTATCAGTAGTTCCTACTTTCTTCACCTTGATTGTCTTCTAACTTCTCAGAAAATGATACCTCACGTCAATATGCTTGGTTCTATCATGATGGACTTGATCCTTGGCTAGACAAATTGCGCCCCCCTCGACCCCCCGACTCGCTGACCGGGCAGCGAGACCCCCGTTCTTTCTGCTGTAACAGGTCCAATTCAAGGCATTCAACAAAGACAATGACAAATGAATCTGGATAACTTTGAAACACTCAATTCATGAGATCCATAAACGTCGTAGAGGTATTTATGAGACCAAAGGACATTACTAAGAACTCATAGTGACCATATCTAGTCCAAAATGTTGTCTTTGGTATATCCTCACCTCTCACCAAAAGTTTGTGATACTACGATCGAAAGCCAATCTTAGAAAATTAGCTTTCCCCTTGGAATGGATAAAACAATTGGTTAATTCTAGGGAGAGGATACTAATTTTTTATAGTGACTTTATTGAGTTGGCGATAATCAATGCACATTTGAAGGGACCCATCCTTCTTATTCACAACAAAAACCAGAGCACCCCATGAAGAAATAATAGGTCTTATAAATCCATTGTCTAGGAAATACTTGAGTTGAGTCTTCTACTAGTTCATTCATACAGAGCCATTCGATACGGAGGAATTGAAATGTGATTCATATCCGGTAACAAGTCGATACCAAAATCAATTTCTCGTTCAGGAGGAATACCGGGAAGATCATAAGAAAAGACCTCTGATTTGACTTTGGAGGATCTTTATTTGACACCCTCTTTTTGAACCTAGACATGTCATCTTAAGCCTAATTTTTGAAGAAACACCATCAAAGGATCTTTCCCTCTTGGGATCTCTACTCCTCCTTTTAGACCTTATCTCTTTCACTTGTTAAGCATGAACCATGAGATTATAAATAGTCATATTGTCATGTATCATAGCTGAATGACAATTTTCTTACAAGTCATCTGACTCTCCCATCATAAAACGGTTTATTTCATCTATAGGATCAGAAACCAAAGAAGGAGCATATTTTTACTATTTAACTAAATTAAAAGAGTATTCGAGAACACTTATATTTCCTTAACGAAGGTTGATGAACTCCACCACCTTATATTCCCTCTTCTTACTAGGAAAGAACCTATCAATAAATGCCTTCTTGAACACTTTCCAAGTCATCGTCCACCCCTTAACGACCTATTGTCCCTCCATTGGACGCATCAAGTTTGGTCCACATCTTTGAGTTGGTAAGTATATAACTCGGCCTTTTCACTAGTACACATCCACATACACTAGAGAATATTTTATATATCATTACATAACTTATAGGGGTCTTATTCTACCTTGGACCCATAGAAAGTAGGAGGATTCATCCAAGTGAAGTCCCTTAGACGAGAGGCCATAGTAGCAAATTGTTCATTTTCCTTTGGTACAACCTCCGAATTATATTGGGACATCATGTCTTGAGCGATTTGGAGAAGAGAATCCCTTATGTTATCATTTGTCAAAGGAGGAGGATTCGCCGGAGCTTGGTAATCATTCACATCTTTCTCAAGAGGAGGAACTTCAGCACCACGGGGAGGAACTCCAACGTTGGCAATCTCTTCTTCAACTCTTCGTGTCGCATTCCATCGAGTATTCATTTCACTATAATGATAATAATAGGATTAAGTTCAAAAGAACATAGAGCTAATCACTCCATATGCATGATAATGGACTTCCAAGAAAGTGAGAGTTTCCTAAGCATCATGTAGGTTCCTATCCGTAAGTGTGGCACGCTTCACAATTATGAATACGAACTTACATAGATGTAGTTGATGGAGACATAGACTAAAAGATAATTTCAATCGTATTCTCTGATACCAAGTTTGTCAAATTCAAAATGCCCCCTATATGTCACCAGCGTCGTCGTCTTCTTTGAGGAGTAAAACTAGATTCTTAGCTTACATCATTACATTCATAAGTCAAATTTAGCGGAATTTTTTTTTCACTTCATCAACTTGGAGGTTGACATAGAAATCTACATACATAGTATATACATACCTTCGTATAGGAAGATTACTCAGTGTTCTACTTTTATTAAACATAGATATTTATATATAAAAGATAATATAGTCATATTAGTCATCTTATCTCATAACCATCTAATAAGATTGTAAGAACTTAGGCATAGCCCATACATCAAAGTAAGAATGCCTCACATGGACTATACAATGTTTCATACTAAATGAAAAGGAAAGAACATAATAGTCTTTAATACTAGAACAATATCATAGTTCGATAGTGGCATCACCCTCGGAAAGTGAGGACCTAACATACTGAAGAGATCCAAAGCCTTCTCCAATTTCGTCTTTAAAGCACTTCAACTACAAAAACCTACAATGTTGGGGGAAAAGGAGAAATGGAGTTAGTAAACCATTTGTACTAAGTATGAGACCATATGCAAACATACTATTATAACATGTTAAGTAAAGGGACATTTCATAAAGTATGCACTTTTTATTTAAAACCTCTATGCACATTCGACAAAACCATACCAACCAATATTACATGTTCATTAAGTCATATGCATGTACATTACAAAACCAACAACATCAAGTCTAGTCAAGTCAACATGCATATCATATTGTTGGATACCTATTCAAGTAACTATATCATAAAGTCATATTAGCAGTAAGCATGTATACGAGTACATTTCAACATAACCAAAGCAGCAAAATTACCCATGAACCCCTACCAAGTCAACAAGTGAAATAACCAAGAAAAGCCCCATAACATTACTCAATCAAGTAACTCAACAAGCATCATGACTAACTTCTTACTTCTCATGGAATAACATTTAGGAGTACTTATCCTCATACTTCAATAATGTAGACCAACACATATTCCTAAGTGACAACAATCACATATAGCATCAACAATGTGCAAGTTCATCATATACATATCACGTATCAATGTAAGCATATTCGTACATAGTAAAAACCTCCTTAAGTTCCCTTCAAAGAAAACTAGTGCAAGGCATAGGAACAGTCCCACACCTATACCTATGATAAGTCAAACTCTCAAGTAACCTTAGCTAGTTTAAACTTCATTACTTCATTTTATTTTAGGGAACACTTGCCTTAACCGACATAGACCACAAGAGCTAAGTGTGGAATCTGGTGTTGTAAAACCTTACACCGAAGGAAGGTGTTTTACCAGCCAAAGCAGAACCAAACATAAATGTAGCTTTCTAGGTGGATCCACTAGCTAGTCTTCCTATGGGGAAAACATAGTTCAAGAACTAAGAGATAGGTATAATCCCTCAACATAAATTTGGCAATTGGGACCTTTTCTCAGGGGAATACATATGCATAAATATACCTCATAGGGGAGTCAACACCACATTTTATTCACTCATTGGTCACTTCTTTTTTTACTAAAAGTCATTATTTGACAATTATTTTCTTACATATATTCCACGTTTCTTCATGTAATTCGTCGGTTTGACGCATCATCAACGAGTGTATTAGAAACACTATATATATTTTATGGATAATTCAAAAAGTGTCAAAATGACACAATGGACCATGATATGGGGTGTCTAAAGTGAACTAACCCCACTTAAGGTGGTGTGTAAGAGAAATTTGGTGCAAACTTTAAGGGGCTACCTATGGATTCAACCTACATTGTATTCGTCCCACAATACTTCAATGGAGGTTACACATTTTTAACTTAGCTTCTGTTCCCTAACAATAAAGAATAACAATAGTATATCCCAAAATCATTTTATATGGAATGGACAAAAAAAATCATAAGCCTAAATAATCAATGCACTACTTTCCCTTCTCTTTTATCTCTTGATGCTCTTCAAAGGCAAGTCATATGAGAACACATAGTTGTTAATATAAACTTTAAAGTGTTATGTTGCACCTTCTAATAAGGCATTATGCTAAGTTATTTATCTATGATTATGATAAAATATATATATATGCCCAACCTTTTCTGGTCAAAGGCATCACTACATCATGATACGAGGAAACATTTTTCCAAAATTTTAAAAACTCAAGTCAATAAGAACATTACGGATTAGGATAAGGATAAATAAGTCACATTGAGTATGACACACTAGCGAAGCACATAATACACTGACATTAAGTTATAGAAATATGTGGTGTACACACGACGCATGTGATGCATCAGTACAAAAGCTACGAAATACTATATGTAAGCAAGTAGACTATAAAACATGTGTCGACATAAAAGAATATGAACTACAAAACACAAATCAGATTGACCAAGTGTGTTATATTGCATGGATAGGTGGACTAATATGCAATGAGTAAATATATAAAATATGATCAAGTGAGCACATTACACATGGGAAGAAAAACTATAACGCATGTAATGCTCAAGCAAGTAGGATATGAGGCGTTTAAAACATATAGAGGTGGTTGTATGATCAATTATCTTACAGTACCAACATAATATGAAAAACTTACATGCGGAAAGTAGTTAGTGCAGTAAATAAAATGTAGCGAGGAGGTCCTATGTAAAGATATAACACTAAACAAGGGTACTCTTAAGTGTAAAGCAGTTACATGGATGTATTATATGACATGAGGTAACCTGTAAGAAGGTAATACACAAAGGTAAAACGCCATACAATTAAATTATAGAGAATGCATAATGTATAAGTCTATAACAAACAATCTTTAAAAACTAGGAGACATTCTATAGAACTATGCTACCACAATAAGCGTAAAACTCTCTCTTAAGAGTTAAGTCATGGGTGGGATACTTTTGCTCATATTCCTTACTCACCTCAAAACACATACAATTGATTTCCCCATATTCTCTATTCAATATCCTAAGAATCCTTATGGGTGTTCTGCTATTGGGGCTTTGCTTCCATCTAGGTTATTATAAATACTATAGTTAAGATAGAATATAATCCTCAATAGTTCATCCTTTGGATTAGGAGGCCGAGGTCAACTTTGCCTTCATTAAAGTCTTTTGTCATATCACACTCAATGTCTAGAGTCTTTTGAAGGTCATAATAGAAAATAGTGAAGCTTTAACGTACCATGAAACATCAAATCTAGTAACATTTAAATGTCAGGTACCTTTAAAGTTATATCACAATTCATAAAATCTTAGAGTTAGCACCTTTAGTCTTAACTAGATAGGTTTAGCTAACATATTTTTTTTAAAACAAGTGAGGGTGGTCTCACACTGTTCCCATGCAAGATATCAAGTATAATAATAAATAACATATGAACAATTTTTTCATCTCCCTTAACAGGACTATGACTGATCAATTACTACTAGAAAGTATTAGATGAATCCCGTAAGAGCTACATACATGTGAATAATGCCCTACATTTCTTTTGTACTAATGATATAGATGAACTAGGTCCATGTATCTTCTATCTAAGTAACCTTTTTATTCCCCTATTTTTCTTGTTTTTATCAAGACCAAATATCAAGACTTGAATCAATACTAATATGACTTCCCTGTCAAACAAAGGTTCACAAAGTTGTTCTAGGGTGCGCCATTATAATTCGTTTGGAGTCAACAATTGATATATTTTTATGGTCTCATAGCTTAGCAACCTCTCTTTCATAATCCCCTATCTCACTCCTCTATAGCATCCCCACAAGCCCCTATTCCTACGTTTAAGGAATTTGAAAGATCCCATCTCTAATGAGAAGCTCTACGTACATATTCGGCCTTGTAATTCAAGCTTCATTGTCACATGCTTCCTATCTAACAAGTACATTTTAATCAAAAATAGTAGTTTCATGTACCAGATCCCGCCCAGGATGCATACACCTCTTTTATCATCATCAGTCTAGCAATGGTTGAATAAGTCTCAATCACCATATTTGTGAAGCCTTTACGTACACAGATTTCAGCAGCTAAGTGAACAGCCATTATCTTTGAATATGTATTAGTTTGAACGGGTATGTACAACCAAACTAATCACAATTTTGGTCTAAGCAACCCATTTTTCTTCTTTTTTTGACCTTACCCTTTAGAAACATACCAATCCCCTAACCAAAAAATAGGTAATAATATGAACTACCAAACATATCATTTACATAAATTGGCATTCTTGTCCCTAAGTTTTTAACCATGAAAAGAATACAAATGTTATTAATGCTTGTTCGGGGTTGTTGGCACATACCATATAACAGCCAATTATTAAAATATTTGGGATGGTATATGGTGAAAATTTTGTACTTGTCATCTAATTAGGGGTATGTCTAACACTTTTCCAATGATATATTAACCTATCAGATTGTTCCACTGACTTCTTCAAACTAACAAAAAGTAGTTCAACAACATCAAATTTGAGAACATGTGTAATGCTTAAAATTCTATGTATATCACGGACAAATAGCAATTGTTTTCTATAAAAAAATAGATCCTATAGATATGGAGGAAATATAGAACTCAAGAGTTGGATACATCCTCCTAAGAATATGTGCTTAAAAATGCTACAACTCATATATGTAACCAGGTAGACCATCAATTTTAAGCATAAGGATTACCATATTATATCTTTCACAATTGAACAAACATGATACAAATGGTAAAAATGGAACTTAAAATTCATATAACATATGACCTTTAGATACCTTGTGGAGTGGGACGATCTAATAAAAAGAGCTCAATGTAGTCTAAATTTTGATAACTTCAGATCCTTTTCTGTAGTTTTCATGTTGACATTTTAGCTACTATTAACGTTGAGCATCGTAAGCATAATATCAATAGCATGATCATGTGCATGTGATTTTTTTTCTTAACTTCGCTCTATCGCACATTTTTTTTTAATGAAGGAATGTAACATTTTTATATGTACAAGTATCCCCCTAATTATAAATGTGGCGCAACATATTCATAAGTAAGGCTGTAATGGACACCAGTTTGTAGGCTCTTTAGGACGAACTGCTCGAATAAAGTTTTTGTCACCCCCAACCCTAGGTGAGACTAACAAGTACTATATGAATACATTCTTACGAGTGGCCTATGATGAGCAGGTAAACTACTATTATATAGATGTATTTACTAATGAAAAACATCATGCTGACTAACTGAACGGATACATGTGACAAGTGAAACTATGAACACCAATGATTGCTCTATAATGTCTACAAAGCCTCTATTGGGATTCTTGATTGTACCACTATTAAATACACATAATAAAGACTAGATAAAGCCTAGAATGAACCCGGAGCTCACCAATAAACATCGCGTGTAAGGTGGTTTTATTAGGGAGATCTACTAGTTGAATACATGTACCTGGAGCATGAAATTCAACTTCAACCATATGTAAAATGAGAGCTAAGTTAAACCAAATACCAATATATAAGAGCTTGAGACCACCTTTGCTTGTACTTGTGGAATCGTACATGTTACATTCTTTTCTTTACTTTTTTGTATTTTATAACCGTATAAGACATATTAGACAAATGAATAGTTGATCAGTAGCAAAAGAGGAGGACCCATGCTAGGAATTCTTGATTTCCTCATATATCCTCAAATTGGGATCCGCCCATGCTAGGCTTTCTCCCCTGAGCAGCCACTTATAATTATACAGATTGTTTCACTTAGATTTTTAATATTTGAAATTATTTTTTTTACTTTCATAACTCTTTAGAGATTGTTCTTTTGATGTTCATAACTCATTTATGATTGTTCTTTTGATCTTCATAAATAGTTTGTGATTGATGTTTTTTGGTCATAATCCTTGTTTAGATTTGGAACTATGTACTAGTAGTATAAAACATATGAATATGGACTTACGACAATAACAAAGACATGGGAACCAAATGTTACATGAACATGTAATACTTAGTAACTTATATGACTCAGTAACCATTTTGACATCTCATATTGAAGCACATATTTAGTGAAGGCATTTAACATTTATCCAAGAGTTTTGAACTCTGTATGGTAACGAAATTCTCACTAACTAATATGAAATAAAAGGTAAACATTAAAGTTGAACTAATGAAAAACGTGGACATATTCGACTTAAGGACGGATACATATTCCAAGTGCAGATAAATGTACAATAGAGTAAGTAGTAATAATGTGAGGTAACATTATAGTCTAACACAATGGGAGTAATATCCATGAAAGAAATATATGAACATGTGACAAGATGACATATCTATAAACAAATAAGGAAAGTTGGCATTATATTGGCAGATTGTATGACTTGTAATATAGGATCATTTTCATTTATATACGGGAAACATGTGTATCGGGTACTTTGACGATGAAAAAAAATGAAACACATGGTTGGTAAAGTAAACATGTACATGTAGCAACAAACTAATATAAGAGTACTCATTTCTATGCGTTGTGGAGTAGGAATTGCAAGGATGGATCAATCACTACAAAGGACACTTAGAAAGCTTACTTTTTGTAATGCAAGTGTTGGTTTAATGCCAAAGAAAAAGGAAATTGAATAGTCTTACATGCCTCAATTTCCAATTCGTATAGCGCACAAAGTGTCAACCTTTCATTTAACGTCATTGTCTTCATCAACAACAATAAATCATTAAGGTTAATAATATCAACTTACCAACCAACTCGGGATATTTTATCTCATCAAAACAGTAGCCATCCCTTAATCTTTCTAATTGATTGTTTCCTTGCACAAATAGTAAAAACCCTAAAAATGAATATGATCAAGACTTAGGGTGTCAGTAATCCTTACGATTAAATCAAGGTTCACACGGATTGATACGCGTAGAACCAGACCTGAGAACTCTTACTATGATCAAGTCAACTAACTTATGGAGTTAGTTGGGCTTGTAAAGGTTGGAACAAACAAAGTAAGGCCCGCAAAAATGAATATTTAATCGAAGGAGTTTTTTATGGACTTAAAAGAAAAAAAATTATGTTTTGATGGTCTAGGGGTAAATTTGTCATTTCCAGGCCAAAGGTAATATTTATTTACCCTGAGAAATAACTAAATTAATAAATTAATTTAATTAAAAGAGATTTTCAAGTTTGGGGCGAGTTAGCGTGACCCATTTCGCAAATGGGTTGCCACTCGGGTTCGAGCCCCTCTAGGAGCAAGGAATTGATGATTTATTCATTGACTAAAATCTATTCATTAAGGGTAAAATGGTCCTTTCACGTATAAATTAAAATAAATCAGATTTTATTATGTTAATTAAATCTTATTTTGATTAAGTCTTGAATTAAGTCTCCTAATCCTAATATCTCTCTCTCCCTCATGCTTCTGAAATCACTCTCACGTTCTCAATCTCTCTCTCTCGTTATTCTGCAAAACACAACAAAAACTATAAAATCCATCAAGAGTTCTTCGCACTTGAAGAACTCACAAGAATTTTTAAGTAAAAGACAAAGTAATCAAAACGTCAAAGCTAAAAGAGGTTTGTCGAGTGGGGTGTATGCTGAAGTAAAATGGGTGTGGTTTGAAGGAGTTTCCGGGTAGCAGCTTCACATTTGAACAACAACAAAAGGTATGGGTTTCTCTCTTGGAATTCTTTCTCCAAGAGTATCCTTCGAACGTTTCTCAAGCTAATTAAAACTAAGGTTGTTCCCATTTGTATGTCCTTGTCCTTAGCTCCCACACGAATTTGTAGGATGGGTATGTTGTACTTCTAGACTTAGGCACAATTGACGTATTTATATTAAGTGTGAACATGTTTTATGTGAGGGAAATTATGAAAACAATATTCGAAGTGTAACAAAAAATGTGTGTTGTTTGTGCATCGTGGGAAGTGGCTTTTGACCCTGTTTTGGGTCGAATATTCATGTGTTTTTGGTGTATTTTATGTGTGTAATGTGTGTGAAATATGTTTTTGGTGTATTTTAAATGTGTAATGTGTGTGCAATGAATAATGTTGGGTTGAATAACACTCTTTTAGCTAAGTAAACTCATGAAAGAGGTGACTAGAAATGAGTGAAGAATAATAAGAAAAAAATTTCCAGATTGCATACTCTCCCGTAAGTTAAATTCTGGGTTTTGAAAGAGGGAAATAGATAAGTGAGGTCAATGGGAATTGAACCCAAGACCTCACATGTTGACAAGGCTGAAAAATAGAGAAAATCATGAAGGAGCTAAGGGGAATCGAACCCCTTAGCTACAAGTTTCGTGAGGCAAAGAAAAAGGAAAATGGGGTCTGGGGGGAATACAATCCTACCTCCTGTTTTCGCAAAAAAAATAAGGGAAATGCGGCTGGGGGGGGATCGAACTTGCAACCTAATGGGGAGAAGGAGAAAAATGTAGTAAACAAGTAAATGGGAGGCGTGGGATTCGAACCCATGACCTCCCAGTATGCGCGAAGGGAGATGAAATAATGAAAAAAAATAAAATGCGAGGTGTGGGATCAAACCCACGACCTTTGCGCTGAAGGGAGAGGCGGAATAACAAGGATATAAAGTGAGGCTGTGGGGATTCGATCCCACAAACTCACTTTTACTCGCCCATTTAAATAAAATAAAGATAGGGGGGCTGCGGGAGATCGAACACACCACCTCACTGCCTCCTCAGTGAAATTAAAAAAAAATAATGGGGGTCTGGGGGGTCGAACCCACAACATCCCTATTGTAGCGAATTTAACTCTAAAAATCTAAGTTTTTGTGGGGGCTCGAACTCCTAACCATTCGGTTATCTAAGAGTAAAATTAAAATAGAAAATTAATCCTTAACTTTAAATGTTGAGATTTAGTTTAGACTCTAATGTTATGAATGTTAGAATAAAATTAATGAAAAATATAAATGATATCCAAGTGATCCATGATTTGGGTTCCCTTGCCCAAATTTTTGTATTGATGCATAAGTCATACTTTTGTAAAATATCCAAGAATAATTCCATCTACTTATATAAAAAATTAAGATTTTGGCATATATATACAAGAGTCATTAGTCTCGTACAACATAATCTTAGGAAAGTAATAATCACTTAGCAAAGTATGAATGACGCCCCATGGCTTGTATATATAGACACATAAGTCAAATATACGTTCAAAAATAAGTGGACCTAAGATCTATGTAATGAAAAGATGAACCCTAGGAGGGTTAAGTATGAGTGTAAGATACACTTTGTGGCCAAGTGCATTTGCATAAGATGACATAAACTATGAAATAATGAAATAAGCATTTACATAATAAGAGGTGAGTAACTATGAAAAGTAAAGGTGCTAATAATGAAGAATGTGGTGACAACATGACATGAGGCTAATTAATGTGATGAGATCAATCTCAAGTGAGATTAAATGAATGTTACCAATACATACTCACCAAGGAGAGTGTAAGATAATGAAGAGATAAGTCTCTATGAATACTCTAATGAAAGTATTGAGCTTAACACACTTAATACTAATGATGAGATGAGATATCATCTAATGAGCTATACTTTCCTCATATTAGAAGTCAACTTACAAAAAGTATGAGTTGAACGTAATAAATCTTTATATTGAGCACCAATAGGCTAGCTATGAGCGGTGATGCCTTCTTTTGGGAAGGGCGAATGTTCACGTTACTCTCATAAAATGAGACTGTCTGGATTTCCCGGTATGGGTCTCCATACATCTCCTAGTCTTTGAACCTATACTGCCAATATAGGGATCTCGCGGGATTAAATTTCCCATGTACGCTAGCATGTTTATTTGGTCACTTTGGCCGGTGATTCCACAACTTTTTAATGTTGGGGAGACACTGGATTTCATGATTCTCACATGATCTATGTCGGTTAAAGTTAATGTTCCCAATGAATGCATGAGGCCAGTGTTAAATGAAGCACATAATGAAATGAATGATACCAAAGGTGTTAGCATTGGATAATCAAGAGGTTAGCTAGACTCGGGTAATGACAAAGTCTTAAACTACATCTTAGGTATAGATGGTGTTCACACTAGCCTATGAATGAAATGAAACGAAGTACGTATGAATGAATGAAACAGACTCTATGTTTGCTAATGAAGACTCCCTACTTAAGGTCCCATATGTTGGGCCCTCATTTTGGAAAGTCATAATGTCAAGTCCATGATTCCCAAGTCTCATTGCATAGGAGTGAATGATATGAAAGAAGCAAGGTGCTACATGATATGTTCTATGATATATGCTATATGAAGATGTTATATGTTGTCTGCAATACGATATTTATAATGATGCATGTTAGTCTCATTGAATGACCTTCTTAATCCAATTTGGAAAGTTCACTAACTTTCCTAATCTCAATTGGCCAAGTCTACTGACTTGACATAAAAAAATCAGGTCGTTAGGAAAGAGCTATTCTTTCTTGTGCATGTCCTTCGTGTGTGCTTGCATATACACATATTTAGTACAAGTGTGTAATAACCCTATAAATCTATACTATTTTAGGTGCAGAAAAAGGTGGTCGATAGAGTTGCAGGATCTTTGTTGCAGCTATCCGGACGTCAGCATTCATCTAAAGTTTGGTAAGCCCTCATACTTTTGATAATGCTACTATTTTATATTATAGCTTATTTTTAGAGTTGATCTAGTGGAGCATGTTCCACTAGCGTCTATTTCTAGTTTTGATTCAGACTTTGTATAGGGCCATATTGGCAATTATACAATTAAGACTTAATGAACTATTTATTTCAGTTGTTTATTTCATTAATATTAGATGGTTGATGATGAACAATTATAAAATATTAAGAATTTTTAGCAAGCATTTTTAAGGAACAAAAAGTTTCAAATTTTCTGCTAAAATTAAGTTATGTAAAGAAAGTATGATGTAAGTAGGCTTTTTTGCGACCTTTTAGAGGTCAACGATGCATGTCTCGTCTAGGGTCTAGATTTCAGTTGTGACAAAGTTGGTATCCGAGTACTAAGTTAAATTTTGAGAACAATGAGTTCACATCAACCACATTAAGTAGTTTCTAAGTTATGGAAGTGAAGTGCACCACTCTCCTTAATTAGAGACTACATGATGTGTAGGAAAATTTCCCTTTGTCTAATCTTATCATGCTTTTCCTAATGTCTGAGTTCTTGGTGTTATGAGCATGTATAACATCAACCCCTGTTGTTTTTCAGAGAATGAACCCTAGGAGTGCTATTGGTCAGAGGAGGAGGGGGGAATCTGCTGGGGGCAATCCAGTTCCACCTTAGGCCCTAGCTGAAGGAGTGGAATTCCGGTCAACCCAGCTGGGTTGACCGATGTTGAGGTGAGGGAATCTTTGGCCCAGATGGCATAGGCCATCACGATTCAACCTCAGGCTATGGTTGCACAAGTCAATCGCTAGGATGTTCAGAGGGAGAACCCATCGGTTCGCAGCATGGCTGACAGACTTTGAGATTTCACGAGGATGAACCCTCTCATATTCACAAGGGCTACGACATCGGAGGATCCTCAAGAGTTTGTAGATGAGGTGCATAACATCCTGGTGGCTATGGGTGCCACTAATATTGAGAAGGATGAGTTGTCTTCTTATCAGCTCAAGTATGTTGCACAAACTTGGTTTAAGATGTGGCAAGATAGCTGTGTCTTAGGTGGAGTGCCAGTTACATGGTAGCTGTTCAAGATAACATTTTTGGAGAGATTCTTCACAAAGAGATGAGGGAGACCAACGTTGAGGAGTTCCAGTCAGGGAGTATTCCTTGAAGTTTGTAAAGCTATCAAGGTATTTTACTTTCCCCTAGTATTTAATAGTAAGAACGAGGAGAATACTGAGCTTTGTTGAAATCATCCAGGTATGCTACTTCCTTGGTTTCTAATAGCTGGGATGAGATGAGCAGGTTCCTCACAGGAATCAATGGAGATCTTGAGGAGGAGTATTGATTTGTGATGCTCCATCATAACATGGACCTTTCCAGGTTGATGGTACATGTCCAGCAGGTAGAGGATAGCCGCAGAAAGAGAGGTATTCGTGATGTTAGGAGGCCTAGACCTCAAGATTAGGCAGGTTCTAGTCATGGAGGCCATTGAAACAATTTCGACGTTCATGAGCACCCAAGGTTCAAAATGGGGAACAGAGTTCTTGGAATTCAAATCCTCAAAAGGGTGATGCACCTAAAGGTGGCAGAGCTTAGCCCAAGAAGGGCAATGGAGGTGAGATGCAGCTTCTTAAGAATAATTGTGCTAAGAGTGGTTGAGCTCACAGTTGAGAGTGCAGACAAGGCAGAAATTCCTGCTTCAGTTGTGGTAAGAGTGGACACATGGTTAGAGACTGTCCACAGAACAGAGGTCAGGCCGGAGGTAATTCTCATCCTAGGCCTAACCCACAGCGTGCAGCAAAGGCTGAGCCTCCTAAGAGGAACAGATTCTATGCCAAGAAGGGCAGGGAGGAGCAAGAGAAGTCCACTTATGTGGTAATAGGTATGCTGTAACTATGCTCAACTTTTGTTTATGCTTTACTTGATCCAGGGTCTACGCTTTCCTTTGTAACTCCTCTATTTTCCCTTACTTTTGAAATACTACCTGAAGTTCTATATGATCCTATAGTAGTTAGTACGCCTTTAGGAGAAAGTGTAAGAACTGATAGGGTATATAAGGATTGCCAAATAGTTGTAAGTGGTAAGACTATGTGTGCAAACTTGATTGAGT
Source organism: Solanum lycopersicum (assembly GCF_036512215.1). NCBI lineage: Eukaryota > Viridiplantae > Streptophyta > Magnoliopsida > Solanales > Solanaceae > Solanum > Solanum lycopersicum. Next base: position 7,242,449 of record NC_090809.1, read on the forward strand.
TACCCATGCATGATTTTGATATTATTATTGGCATGGACTCGCTTCATAGTTGTTATGGTTGCTTGGACTGTTGTAGTAGAATGGTAAGATTTTGCTTCCCTGATGAAAAAGAGTTAGTCTGGGAGGGGTACAATTCGAGTCGTCCTAATCCCTTTATTTCAAATTTTAAGTCTAATAAAATGATTTCCAATGGTTTATTATGTCATCTTGTGAGTGTTAATGATTTAGATCATGGAATTCCTTCCATAGATGCAGTGCCTTTAGTGAATCGCTTTGAGCGATTGACTTTTGTATCGACTTAGAACCCGAAACTAAACCAATCCCAATTCCTCCTTATCAAATGGTTCCAGCAGAACTCAAAGAATTGAAGTTGCAGTTGAAAGATCTCATTGATAAGGGTTTAATTAAGTCAAGGATATACCCTTGGGGTGCTCCAGTGTTGTTTATAAAGAAGAAAGATGGGACCCTTAGAATTGTATCGATTATCGGCAGCTCAACAAAGTCACTATAAAGAATAAGTATCCACTCCCCAGAATAGATGATTTGTTCGATCAACTTCAAGGGTCTAGTTTCTTCTCTAAGATTGATCTTCGTTCAGGGTACCATAAACTTAGGGTTAGGGATAAAGATACCCAGAGACAACCTTACTTACCCGCTATGGTCACTATGAGTTTCTAGTCATGTCATTTGGTCTTACGAATACGCCTGTAGAACTTATAAATATCATGAACAGGGTTCCGTGAATACCATGAATCTTTTGTCATAGTATTCATTAATGGCATTCTCATCAACTCTAAGACCAAGGAAGAGCATGAACAACATTTGATACTCACCTTGCATGTACTTAGACAACACCAATTGTATGCCAAATTTAGCAACTGTGAAATCTGGTTGAGATCAGTGACCTTCTGGGTCCATGTTGTGTCCAATCAATGTGTAGAGGTGGACCCCAAGAAGACAGAAGTTCTTAAGAATTGGCCAAAGCTCCTTACTCCAACTAACATCCGTTGCTTCCTAGGATTGGCTTTTTACTACCGCAGGTTTGTGGAGGGATTTTCTTCCATTGCTGCCCCAATTAAAGATTTGAAAATGGAGAAAGCCAAGTTTGAATGGATGGAGACTTGTGAGAAGAGTTTCCAGGATCTCAAGGATAGAATCACTTCAGCCCCGGTGTTTACTCTACCTAAGTGTGGTGAGAATTAAACTGTTTATTGTGATTCATCTAGAGTTGTTTTGGGTTGTGTTCTTATGCAGGCTGGTAAGGTGATAGCCTATGCTTTCAGACAGCTCAAGGTTCATGAAAAGAATTATCCCACTCATGACTTGGAGTTGGCATCTATGGTGTTTATATTGAAATTGTAGAGGCTTTATCTGTATGGATTGCATGTGGATGTATTCACGGATCATAAGAGTCTTTAGTACACGTTCACACAGAGGGAGTTGAATCTACGTCAGCGCAGGTGGTTGGAGCTGTTGAAGGATTATGACATAAATGTGCAATACCATCCTAATAAGGCTAATGTTGTGGTTGATGCTATGAGAAGGATTAGCTTGGGGAGTACAACCCACATTGAGGACGAGAAGAAGGAGTTGGCAAAAGAGGTACACAAATTAGGGGTGTTTCAGTTCACCCTAGTTCCGAATCATCCGTGATAGTTGAAGTCAAGAATGGTCAGCATTTTGATTCTGTGTTGATGGAGCTAAAGGACTCATTGTTGTTAAAAATGAATGAGTCTTTCACCGATGATGGCATACTTAGATACTAGGACAGGTTGTGTACCAAATGTGGATTATTTACCTACCAGGATCGTGGCAGAGGCCCATGGTTCTACATTGTACATTCATCCAGGTTCCACCAAGATGTATCATGATCTTAGGCAGATCTATTGGTGGGATGGCATGAAAAACGACATTGCAAGATATGTGGCTAAGTGTCCTAATTGTCGGCAAGTCAAGGCAAAGCATCTTAAGCCTGGTGGTCTGACTCATATTATTGAGGTTCCGACGTGGGAATGGGAGGCCACTAATATGGACTTTGTGGTTGGTATTCCGAAAAATAAGAGACACCATGACTCCATATGGGTTATTATAGAGAGATTGACTAAGTCTTGTCTCTTTATCCCTGTGAAGTCTACCTATAAAGGCGAGGATTATGCGAGACTTTATATCGATGAAATTGTGAGATGGCATGGGATTCCCTTGTCTATTGTTTCATATAGGGGATCTTTGTGTACTTCTCATTTCTGGAGATCTTCCAGAAGATCTTGGGCACGTAGGTGAAGCTTAGCACTGCATTTCATCCTAAGGCAGATTGGCAGACAGAGCACACCATTCAGACATTGGAGGAAATGTTGAGAGCGTGTGTGATCGACTTTAGAGGTAAGTGGGATGACCATCTTTCTTTGATAGATTTTTTGTATAATAATAGTTGTCACTCCAACATTTGGATGGCACCATTTGAGGCACAGTATGGTAGGAGATTTAGATCTACAGTTGGGTGGTTCGAGGTTGGAGAGTCATGTATTTTTGGTCCGAAGAACATTCACGAGGCCTTATAGAAGGTTACAGTGATTATGGATAGGTTGACTATTGCTTACAGTCAGCAGAAATCATATGCTGATAACAGAAAACGACCCTTAGAGTTTGATGTTCTTGACCAGGTTTACTTGAAAATATTGCCTATGAAAGAGGTGATGAGATTTGGTAGAAAAGGGAAGCTTAGTCTGAGATATGTTGGGCCATATTAGATTTTACAGTATGTGGGTGAGGTGGCCTATGAGTTAGCATTGCTTGTGGAACTAGATTCTGTTCATCTAGTCTCTCATGTCTCTATGTTGAAAAAGTGCCTAGGTAATCTAGCATCAATCCTACCTGTTGAAGGTTTGGGGGTTGGTGAAGACTTGTCTTATAAGGAGGTACCTGTTGAGATCTTATACAAACAGGTCAAGCAGCTGAGGAACGAGGATATTGCCACAGGGAAAGTATTGGTGAGAAATCATTTTGATGAGGGTGCTACGTGGGAGGCTGAGGCCGACATGAGATCCCACTATACTCATCTATTCAGCTCTTGAAGTTAGACTTCCTACTGTTAAGCCTATGTTCCTTATCTCTCCGTATTTTGCTGCTATTGATTGACTGTATAAGGTGATTTTATTATGACGTGACTAGCATTATGATGTGAAGTGGTAGTGTCATTCGGGGACGAATGTTCCTAAGGGAGGATAATGTAATAACCCTAAAAATTAATAGGATCAAGACTTAGGGTGTCAAGAATGCTTGTGATTAAACAAAGGTTCACATGGATTAATACGCATAGAACCAGACCTTAGAACCTTTACTACAATCAAGTAAACTAGCTTTGAGAGTTAGTTGGGCTTCGAAAGGTTGGAACCAACCAAGTAAGGCTCACGAAAGCGAAGATTTAGTCGAAGGAGTCTTTACCGAACTTACAAGAAGAAATTTTATGTTTTGATGGTCCAAGGGTAAAATGGTCATTTCCAGGCCAAGGGTTGTATTTTAATTACCCTGAGAAAATTAATTAATTAATTAATTAAATAAATTAAAAGATCTTTTCAAATTTAGGGCGACTTAGAGTGACCCATTTCGCAAATGGGTTACAACTCGTGTTCGAGCCCCACTAGGATCAAGGAATTGATGATTTAATCATCAATTAAAATCTATTTATTAAGGGTTAAATGGTCCTTTAACGTATTAATTAAAATCAATCAGATTTTTATTAAGTTAATTAAGTCCTATTTTAACTAAGTCTTGAATTTAGTCTCCTATTCCTTATAACTATCTCTCCCTCACGTTTCTCCACTCTCTCTCACTTTCTCAATCTGTCTTTCTCACAGTATTCTGCCAAACAGAATAAAAAATAGAAAATACATCAAGAGTTCTTCACACTTGAAGAACTCAAAAGAATTTTTCAATAAAAGACAAAGTAATCAAAACGTCAAGGCTAAGAGAGAGTTCGTCGAGTGGGGTGTGCATTGAAGTGAATATTGCGTGGTTTGGAGGAGTTTCCGGGCCGAAGCTTCACACTTGAACAACATCAAAAGGAATGGGTTTGTGTCCTAGAATTCTTTCTCCAAGAGTACTTTCCTTCGAACGTTTCTCAAGCTCTTGAAAACTAAGGTTGTTTCCCTTTGTATGTCCTTGTCCTTAGCTCCGAAACGAATTCGTAGGATTGGTATGCTCTGCTGCTATACTTAGGCATGATTGACACATTTATATTAAATGTGAACATGTTTTATGTGAGGGAAATTACGAAAATGATATTCGAAGTGTAACCAAAAATTGGTGTTGTGTGTGTATCGTGGGCAGAGTCTTTAGCCACTATTTTGGAGTCGAAATATTCATGTGTTTCTGGTGTATTTTATGTGTGTAATGTGTGTGCAATGTGGTGTTCATAATAAAGAAGAATGTTGGGTTGAATAAAACTCTTTTATCTAAGTAAACTAATGAAAGAGGTGACTAAAAATGAGTGAAAAATGATAAGAAAAAAATTTCCTGATTGCATACTCTCCCATAAGGTTAAATTCTGGGTTTTTAAAAAGGGAAATAAATAAGTGAGGTCAATGGGAATTGAACCCAAGACCTCAAATGTTGAACAGGCTGATAAATAAGAGAAAAACGTGAAAGAAAATGGAAAATAGAAAATGGGGGTTGGGGGGATTCGATCCTAGATCCTCTTTTCGCGAAAAAATAAGGGAAATAGGGATGGGGTGAATTGAACTCGCGACCTATGGGGAGGAGAAGGAGAAAAAATTAAGTAAACAAGTAAATGAGAGGTGTGGGATTCGAACCCAGAACCTTCTAGTACGCACGAAGGGAGAGGAAATAACGAAAAAAGAAAATGCAAGGTGTGGGGATAGAACCCACAACCTCAGCACTGAAGGGAGAGTCAAAATAACAAGGAAACAAAGTAAGGATGGGGGGATTCGATCCCACAAACTCACTGCCACTCGCCAATTTAAATAAAATGAGATAGAGGGGATGTTGGTGTTCAAATCCATCACCTCACAACCTCCTCAGCGAATTTTTTAAAAAAATAAGGGGGGGGGCTGTGGGGGTTCAAACCCACAACCTCTCAATTGTACCGAATTTAAATCTTAAAATCAAAGTGGTTATGGGGGCTCGAACCCCCAACCATTCGGCTATGTAAGAGTGAAATAAAAATATAAAATTAATCCTTCAATGTAAATGTTGAGATTTATTTTAGAGTCTAATGTTATGAATATTAGAAATAAAATTAATTAAAATATAATTTATATCCAAGAGATCCAAGATTTGGGATCCCTTGCCGAAATTTCTGCATTGATGCATAAGTCATATGTTAGTAAAATATCAAAGAATAATGTCATTTACTTAGATAAGAAATTAAGATCTTCGTATATATATACAATATGCATAAGTCTTGTACAGAATCTTAGGAAACTAATAATCACTTAGCAAACTACGACTGAAGACCCATTGGTTGTATGTATACACACATAAGTCTAACTTACGTTCAAAAATAAGTGGACCTAATATTTATGTAGTGAAATGATGAACCCTAGGAGGGTTAAGTGTGAGTGTAACATACACTAAGTGGACAAGTGAATTGGCATATGATGAGATAAATTATGAAATGATTAAATAAGCATTCACGAAATAAGAAGTTAGTAACTATGAAAAGAAAAGGTGCTAATAATGAAGATTGTGGTGACAACATGACACGAGGCTAATGAATATTATGAGAGCAATCTCAAGTGAGCCTAATGTTACCAATACGTAATCTAATGAGTTATATTATACTCGTATTAGAAGTCAACTTCTAAGACGTTTCAGTTTAACGTAATTGAATTTTATACTGAGCACCGATAGGCTAGCTATGAGCGGTGATGCCTTCTTTTGCTAAGGGTGAAGGTTCACGTAACTCTCATGAGATGAGAATGTACGGCTTGCAGGGTATGGGTCTCCATACATCTCCTAGTCTTTGAACCTATACTGCCAATATAGGGATCTGGCGGGGTTAAATTTCCCATGTATGCTAGCATGTTTATTGGGTCACTTTGGCTGGTAATGACACTTCTTTTTGGTGTGGGGGAGACACTGGATGTCATTATGCTCACACGTTCTATGTCTTTTAAAGTTAAAGTTCCCAATGGATGAATGAGGGCTGCCTTAAATTAAGCACATAATGAAATGAATGATACTAAAGGTGTTAGCATAGGATAATCAGGAGGTGAGCAATACTCGGGTAATGCCATTAGGTTACTCCTTATCATTGCACAACAAACTCGATGAAAGTCTTAAACTACATCCTAGGTATAGCTGGTGTTCACACTAGCCTATGAATGAAATGAAATGAAGTACGTACAAATAAATGAAGCAGACTCTGTGTTTGCTAATGACGAATCCCTAATTTAGGTCCCATATGTTAAGACCTCATTTGGGAAATTTTAATGTAAAGTCCATGATTCCCAAGTCCCATGGCATATGAATGAATGATGTGAAAGAAGCAAGGTGCTCTATGTTATGTGCTATGATATGTGCTATATGAAGATGCTATATGATGTGTGCAATACGATATTTATAATGTTGCATGTTAATCTCATGGCATGACCTTCCTAACCCAATTTGGAAAGTTCACTAACATTCCTAATCTCAATTTGGCAAGTCTACTGACTTGACTTCCAAAAATCATGTTGTTAGGAAAGAGTTGTTCTTTCTCATGCATGTCCTTGGTGTGTGCTTTCATATTCCCATACTCAGTACAAGTAAGTACTTGCCCTCTAAATCTATATTCATTTAGGTGCAGACACAGGTGGTTGATAGAGTTGCAGGATCTTTGTTGCAGCTATCCGGGCGTCAGCATTCATCCGGAATGTGGTAGGTCCTCATGCTTTCCAGGATGCTACTGTTTTATATTCTAGAGTAGTTTTAGAGTTGAGCTAGTCGATCATGTTCCCTTAGCGTTTCATTCCTTTTTTGATTCAGACATTGTATTCGGCCATTTTGGCAATTATAGAATTAAGATTTAATGAACTATTTCTTTCAGTTGTTTATTTCTTTAATATTAGATGGTTGATGATGAACGATTATAAAATGTTAAGAATGTTTAAATAAAAAAATTTCAAATTTTCCGCTAAAATTAACCTATGTTAAGTAAGTATGACGTAAATAGGCTTGTGTCCGACCTCTGAGAGGTCAATGACAACAGTCTCGTATGAGGTCTAGATTCCTGTCGTGACACAAATTCTGTCTGTTATAGTTATTTAGGAACAACCTTTCCATGAAATGTGCAGTTACTTTACCAAAACATTAATTTAATGTTGCATCCCCATATCTTATAAATCTGACCTTTAAACTTTCCGCAATCAGTCTCTAAGTACATCTACGACATCCCATTAAAAAATAAATACAATAACAGTATTTAAAACTATAAATAATCAAAAGACATGACTTTGTGGTTTTAAATTACCATCCCTTGAGTTGTAACAAAAAAAGTAAGTCACAAATTCTTAAGTAAACAAATAATTGAAGGTTTTATCAACGCCGTTACCTTGGCTATCTACATATGTTATTCTATTTCACTTACTCTTTTTGTAACCTTCTCTTATTATTTGAAAGAGAGTGAAAAAACCTTGGCTTCCAACACATATAGCTACCTCTAGTTCACTCCCTTTGAAGAACTGTCTACTATACTTGAAACAATAGAGGAGGGAAGGTGATCTAGTGGCTGCTTTGGATGAAACTAGGTGAAAATATTTAGAAACCTTAATAGGAAAATTGGGTAGTTGCTTCATCTTAAGAGAAAGAGAGAAATATATGGATTTGAGAGCTTAAAATTTGGATAAGAGAAAAATGAGATATTTATGTAATATTTTTTACCTTAATAGGTTTATATTTTGCCATCTTTCTTATACTTCATCTTTAACCAACATATTTAATTAAGTGATGCACCTACTTGTCCATTCAAATTATTTCTTGTGGACTTGAAAAGATTGGGCCTCGGCTGTCTATTTTTCCATTATATTTTTATTTAACTTGGGCCAAATATAGGTAGTGTACTTGCTTGAATAACATGGTCAAATGAGTCTTAAGAGGTGATGAACCTACTTGGTCCTTTGGCATGTCAATAAGTCAATGTAGATGATGCACCTACTTGTCACCTACTAGCTTAGTGAAGTCAAGAAAGCACCTCAATATTTTATTGCATTTATATGCAAGAATACCTTTAACTTAACTTAAAACTTATATACACTATGTTAATTTTAACTCTAGACTCAACTACCACCATATGATTTCAAGTTTCAATTCTTCCATTGACGTCAACCTAATTGTGTGCCATAAAAATATATGGGTTGTTCAGTTTAAACCTATTCTATTGTCACTAGTCGCATAGGAAACCGAGTTCATAATTATACGACAACGAAATTTATAAGTGTCTCATAAATAGAAGAAGTACACTTAACAGGTTGTTAAACTCAAAATCATTATTTATCATTCCATGGTATTGTTAGTTTCACTATTAGTGGATTATTATAATTTGGGCATCACGATTTGATAACTCGGGTCATGACAAATCATTTCTTTGAAATAATAAAATTTATCTTTTTATTTTCAATTATAAGCAAATACATTATTTTGATTAGTATTAGTACAATAATGGAATATTGATTTACCTTCAAACTAATTTATGAAAATATTTCACATAGCTTTATGTAATAGGTTGTTGTAAATCATATATAAATAAAAACAAAATTAGGTAGGATTTAGTTTTTGATATATTTGAAAGTAGTTTAAAATTTATATTAAATATAATTTCTTCAAAAATTGGATAAAATAGTAATGGAATTCAATAAGAAACCTATTTTCTATAAGCTTATGACCATATATTATGGATACTACTTATTCAAACATCAACAACAATAATTATTTTCCTTATATGAAAAGATCGACTCAAAATATTTGGCTAGTATTAGACCAGATAAAAAAAAACATCAAGTTCAAGATATCTCATTTAAATTTATTCCAAAACAATTAGTGTTTACATTAAGAAATTCTATAATTCAAACTACCCGAACATTATAGAATACAAATTTTTTAATTATATATACAAGGGTGAGTCGTAGGCAATGACAACTACAAATACAAGAACAACAACAAAGACATTATTTAACAAACACATATATTCTCATATACCTCTTTTTTATCCATACCTAGAAAAAAAGTAATATTATCTTTGATTGAAAATGAAACGGAAAGAAAAGTTTCATACAAGAAAAGACTCATAGGGTTGTTGAAAAAGGCAGAAGAACTCAGCACTCTTTGTGACGTTGAAATGGCTCTTATCGTATATAGTCCTTATAGTGATGAACCTAAGGTGTTTCCCAATCTTGTTGTAGCACTCAATACTTTTCAAAAGTTTAAAGAATTGGAAGCATTGGAGAGATCAAAAAATATGGTCACAAAGGAAGAATTCACCAAGAAAAGAATCAAGAAGTTGCAAAAAAAAAAAACTACTAAAGATAAGAAAGGAAAATAGGATAAAGGAAATTACAAATGAGATGCATGAAGTGTTGAATGGAAAAATTATTTCCATTGACATGAATCTTTTCTATCTCAACGATCTAAGTTACGTTATTAAAAAGAACATTCTATTAATACGTAAAATAATGAAAGAGAATGATGATGACGAGGGGTCTACATCAAATGTCCCTCAGTCAACTCCTTCAATAACAATGATATCTATGATGTCTTCCCCAATTATAGATCCTCCATTTATTGCTATGACACCACAAATAGATCCTTTAGCTGAGATCCCTTCAATGGGCGCATCAATTCCAAGGAATAACTACCAGAACTCAACTGACATTCCACAAAGTCCATCATTTATTGATTTACTCAACTTGAATGATGATGATTTTGTCACTTTGTTGGATGACCTTTCAGTAAACAATGCTAATGATCAAGATTCGAACCCCTCCAATAACAAGTAAATTCTTTTTACTAGTATATCTCTTTTTTAGTATTGTTTTATGTGTTCATGTTGTCCTCTACATAATTTGTGTCTTTTAGGTTTTGTATGTTTAAGTGTGTCATATGATTCTCTACATAAGTTTTATTTTGTAATTATAATAAGAGTCGTATGTATGTCTTGTTCGATGAATTAATTTTCCAAATTTTTTATTTCAGTCAGTTATTAAATTTCTGAAAGTTTACATATTCACTAGATTTGATTTATTTAATTATTCTTTTTTTTTTGCTGTTGTTACATAAATATTTCTTGTTTGCACGGTTTTCTAAGAAAACCTTTGCACTTTAAAATTTAAATAAATTGATTTATATGTTGAATAAATTTTGACTCTCAGCTTTTCAAGATGAATAAACCATACATCTAAAATTGAGTATGATTTTTAACATTAAAGAAAATTATCAAGAAGTCCTACAAAATAAATATTTTAAATAATAATGTGAAGTAAAAGATACATTATTATTATTATTTTATTTAGTAAGTTAAAAAATCCAACAATTTTAAATAGTATCACCACATATGTTCATTGGTTAAATTTTTCTTATTTTGTTGTTTTACCTTTGTTATGTCAAGAAGTTTTTTCCACTCGTAACTCGACTAGAAATAATTAATGTATTCAGAAAGAAATATTCTTGTTTACTAAACATTTGAAACATATAAATATTCCAAAAAGGACGAAGGGTCTTGTAACACGTTTGTGCATATCCAATACTAGTTTTTGGGGATGTTCGTCTCACATTTTACCCTAATAATTCACAAAATTTCTGCGTGCATAATTGTCAAGACCTAGGGGTACACCCTAGATGTAACATGACACATAGAACCCCAAAGAATTCCATACAAGTCATTTAACTCTCATTACATGAGTAATAGAACAATAAGAGTGAAACAAGATTTCAAAGTCCAAACATTTTATTAATGATAAACAAAATTCTAGTGATCTTGTCACATCGTAACCATCTAATCTAATAGAATAAAATTGAGCCTAGCCCATATGTCATGTCCCAAAAAAAATCATGAAACAACTTGATACGGTGAAACTTTGTCCTCGGAGGATTAGAACTCAGCATATCTTAGAAATCCAAAAAATTAAACAATTAGCTATGAAACTAATGACAATGACTTAAAACAAGAAAACATCAATTAACCCTTAACTTATAGTACACTACCACATGACCATGTGAGGTTGCAAGAATCGTAGTACCTACCACGAGCTGGGGTTCTCCCTTTGGTTCTTGGACGAGTGGCTACGGTTCAAACCCTTTCTCTCCTTACGACTATCTTAGGATCATGACCCTTCCCATGGTTGTTGTAGCCTTCACGAGCCGTCTTTAGGAAGGGTCCTTGTTCGGTGCAAAGTATCCTAGATACTTCCTAGCCCTCCACGAACCACTCCATGAATCATGGTCCTCACCACGAATCTCTATGGTGGTCATGTGATGTGAGGTAGTGCTTGGTGAAGTCTTCCCAAACTTCCTCCCTTTTTGGATGTTGCCCTCTCAATTATCCCTAGTTTAGCCTTCTAGATTCTGAGGTGTTTCATTATCTTCCTCTTGATAAAACGTGTCCTCGGGTAAGATTTTAGACATTTTTAACGGAAAAACCTCAAGACTAGCAACCCTTCATGCATGCAACATATAAAAATTTCCACAACCCAGGAGGAAACATTAAGTCCAAGCTAAACATAATCAATGTACTATAATGAAAGTAGGTGAAACACCTAACAAACCAAAATGTAAGAAATTTTGAAATTCCTCATCTTTAACAAACAAAAATGTAAGAAATTTTAAAATTCCTTATCTTCAAGGAGGTGGTTCCTTCTCCAAGCAAAAAGTAGTTAATTAATTAGTTAGCTTAGTTAGGAGGCTAATTAGGGGTCACGGGAGGTCTAATTAAGTTTTTTAACCACTTATATAAAGACCCAAAGTTAATTATACCAACCTAATCGCTCATAATTTTCCAAACCCAAAACTTCCTTCGTTCTCTCTTCTTTCTCTCTCCCAAAGAAACCCCATTGAAGACCAAGCTTGAGGTGGGTTCAAGGGATGCAAAGGGTAAATTTTCTCCATCAATCTTCATCAATTAGTAAGGTATGTGATTCCTTTAACCTTTGAGACCTCTTTCCTCAAAGGGCTCCATCAAATTGATTTCAAAAGTTAGATTTTCTAGTGGGTTTTCATACATTACAAAATTAATGTTATGAATTACTTTTTGTTTATGATTTCTTTTGGATATTTTGAATAAATTAACCTATAGGATCACTAATTTACTCTTGAGATTGGATACTATAATCCATGTTGCATAATGAGTCTCCTAACTATATCTCCTAGTTCTTGAACTATGTTGCCCCCATAGGAAAACTAGCTAGTGGATCCACGTAGCTGCTATGTTCTTGGTTTGGTGCTATCTTGGCAATTAGTATGCCTTCCTTCGGTGTAAGGTTCCATGACACCGAATTCCACATGAGCTCATATGGTATATGTCAATAAAGGCAAGATGTTCCCCGAAAGGTAAAATTAAGTAAACATTGAACTCTAACTAAGATGACTTAAGGACCTTAACTTTGTCTAGGTAGGGGTATGAGACTCTACCTATACATTGCACTAGTTATCCTTAAGGGAAATCATAGGAGGATGTTCGTATGTATGTATATGCTTATAAATGTAAATGATATGTATATGATGATCTTACATGTTAATGACATTACATGATATTGATTACTCTTATGAACATTTATTTGGTCTATATTGGTAAAGTATGATATTATGTACACTTAATGTTATGATATGTGAAGTTGGACATTGTTTATGGTTATTGATAGGTTTACTTGATTAGGTAAGGTTATGGGGCTTTGCTTCGTCATTGCACAAATGGGTTTAAAGAGGGTCATGAGTAATGGTCTTGCTTTGGTTATGTTGAAATGTGCTCTTATTCATGCTTGTTGCTATTATAACTTGATGATAGAGTTACATTGACTATGCATTTCAATTATATGATAGCATGTTGACTTGACTAGACTTCGTGATGTTGGTCTTGGGATGTAAATACCTATGACTTAATGAATATGTTTTATTGATTTGTATGGTCTTATTAAATGAGCATAAAGCTTTTTAAAGTAAATTCTATACCTTTATAATATGTCCCTATTCATAGCATGATTTCATGATATGTGTGCATATAATCTCATACTTAGTATAAGGGGTGTACTAACCACATTTCTTCCTTTTCCCAAACATTTTAGGTTCCGGTCATTGAAGGGATTTTGGAGATGACTTTGAAGAAGACTTGGAAATTTTTATCAATGAAGTTTGGTAGGTCCTCACTTTTCGAGGGCAATGCCACTATCAAACTTATGAAGTTGGTTTAATATTAAAACTCTAATGTTTCTTTCCTTTTCATTTGGATACTAAACATTGTATGACCTAGATGTGCTCTTATTTCATTAATGCTTGGGCTAAGCCCAAACTGTTATACTCCTAGTAGATGGTTATGAGATGAGACGACTATTTGAGACTATGTTATATTTCTATATATCTAAGTACAATAAAAGTATAAGACCAAGTAATCTTCCTCTACGAAGGTTCTATTTGTGCTCTCTCTATACATACTATGTATACGTAGAGGTCTATATAAATATCAATGTAGAAGTAATGAAAACATTTAAATTTCAGCTAATTTTGACCTTTGAATTAATGATGTAAGCTAAGAGGCTAGTCTTAGTCCTCAAAGAGGATGATGATGCAAATTATGTCTAGGGGGTGCTCCCCAGATGTGACAAATTCAACCTGATCATTTTCAGTGACTTGAATCACCGCAAATATCTTCTTGAACTCATCCAAGAAATTTTAAGGATTTTCACCAATTTGGGATCCTAAGAACTCAGACGGATTCATCCTAACAAAGTCATAGACCCTTGATGATCTTGATCAACCATTAACTTTCATAAGAGTTTGAATCCGCTGATTGTTCTAGTTTGCGGCACTCTCAGGCAACATCTGAATGACATTCCTTATTTCAGCATTGTAGACTTCCTGGTCTTGGACTAGAGGACATCATTTGCATTCCTAGCATTCCCATTCCTAGCGTTAGCTCTACAACAAGGCATGATCGAAAACGTAAAACCTTGATTTAGAATGGAATTAGATCATAGATTACGCACGATAAGAGTATCAAGAAAGTGATGTTTTACCTAAAACACTTCAAAGCTTCCCTCTCATTAGATGTGTTGCATTTCAGACCCAGGAAAATGAATTTATTTATTGCGGCTTATTAGACATCCTAGGACACTTAAACCTAGTGCTATGATACCAAGTTTTCATGCACCGAGCTACCATCGAGACACGGACATGGTACTAGGACCAGAAGTGATCCCAAAATAACTCTATCAGCATGATCATAGTCATACTAAAGATAATAAACTGATGCAGAACCTAAATCATAATTAGAATGAAAAGATGGAGGATACCCATATTCTATAACTAATATAAATGAAAACAATGATGAGTTAAATACAAGAATATATTAACTCAATACTAAGTTGAATCTAACTATGTCTGAAAATAGCCTCTAATTGACTAGAAATGCTAGGACAGGCTCCAGCTAAGTGTAGCAAAATCTGTAACTAAAAGACTAAAAATACTTGAATAAAATCATGACTATTTTCCTTGAAAAATGACGACTCACCACTCATTCTGCTGAAATGGATATTGGGAGTCGATATAAGCGTGATCTGGATGCTCATAAACTTAACATACATTACGAGAAGATGTAGCGCACATGTGCGTTAGTACTTGAAAGGTATTGAGCATGTAAGATAGAGTAAAGATGATATAAAACATAACTTAACGAGCACAAAAGCAAGAATAATATTTTGAACATGATCTACTGAATTGAGCTAACTAGATGAAATGACCAAATTTAGCTGAGTCTGAATACTAACTGAACTATAATGCAATAGAGTCTGATTGAATTGTCGGAGATACTAATAACCTATGATAAAACCATATGAGATAAATGTGAAGTCCATGTATACGCCATCGAGATGACCCAATATATCCTGCAAGAGGTATAAAGGTATGCTGGCGTGATCACTAAATTGATGCCCACAGAGGGGACTTACGACCTACTTGGCTAGTAGTTCTTGACAATTTGGGTATACTGAACCTTAGTTCAACTCGATATTATGATACTCCAAATGAATTAAGTGATAAACAAATTATGAATGAATTTTTGTAAATACTAGATATATCAAAAGTGAACATGCAAATTTAGAATGCAATAATTAATCTGATAATTATACATTAATAACTGAGGCATGTATATCTATAGTAACTTAAATATCTAATCTAGCATGTGTAATTTAAGAACTAAAGAAACACATTGCTATAGAGTTCTGAAATACATGCAATAAACTAAGTAATAACATGGAAATCTGATTCGGAACATACAACTAACTAATTCATGGTAATTTGCTGAAATTCTAAAAACCCTAAGACTAATCATGATAAAGGAATCAAGAATTTGACTGATATCTAGGGACCCAATGTGTAAAAGAAACCACTAGTGAATCCCACATACCTGGTGATGAAATCCACGAAGAAATTTGTAGATCTCAGGGATGGAACTGGGGAAACCTTCCTACATTCTTGAAGAAGGGTTCTTGCATTTTTCTCCTATCTTGCTTCTAATTTTTTATGTTTTGATTAATGATTTTGACATAGGTAAGTTTTAGGTTATGTTTCTATGCTTAAACAGACTAAAATCTCTTGATTTAGAATAAAAATGATGTATCTTAGCGGTCCAACGAAGTAGGAAAGGACCAAAAGACCCCTGATTTAATTGTTATTGTAGCAATCAAACACCTAGACTTACGAGCCGTCGTTAAAAAGACAGTCTATCATTTGGGTCTGCTGGACAGGCCTTCACTAAAATGGGCATAATGTTTTACTCACAGGTCGGATTTAGCAAACTAGGTGGCCCTGTTAAGATAATTCAATTGTCTATGATATCATAGGTCATATAACACTTAATTCATTTTGTGATAAAATTTATGACCATTTAAAGATGATGCAAAAACATTTCCCCGCTAACAGTCTGCAAACCTTTACCTACGGTCATACTTACGGACCGCAGATTGAACCACGGTCTGTGTTAGTCGTCTTCGTTCATTTCAGAGGTTCAGTAACAAGAGTCTCACTGCACGGACATAATTGATGGACAATTGTGTGACTTACGGACCGTCACTTTGTCTGTGGGTCGAGACTTAGTCGACTTTCTGAGCTGAATTTTTAGGAGGGGTTACAGATGTCAACTATGGACCTACAGTACAGTCAGTAGATCAAACTACAGTCTGTAGATGGTGACCTTATATTACACCTGCTATTTTTTTGAAAAGCTAATTTCTTGTATGTTTCGATACAGGGTGTTATAGAAAATATATTCAGTCGTGATAGCAAAGCACACCATCTCCCCTTTGGAAGAAAGCATTAACTCTTTGTTCATGGATTGCACCCTTTAGCTGGAGAAATATTGAATCACTGTCTTACTTTTCCTTGACCTCTACTACCAATGAAGATTCTGGCCCATTCCGAACTATCACATCGGAAACAATAGGTAATGCTGATAAGATGGACTCCTAAACGAGCAATCCTGTGAGCATCCTGCACTACTTCATTTCTTTCTTCCACCACATGTGATACACTACCCATAGATAGTCTTGCTAAGAGTATCTGCTACTATATTGGACTTACTAGGGTGGTAATAGTCACCCATATCATAATCTTTGAGGAATTCAAGCAATCTTCTCTGGAAAAGATTCAAGTATTTTTATGTGAGCACACACCGAAGGCTATTATGGTTTATGAATATATCCACGTGAACACCATACAAGTAATGTCTCTAAATCATAGTACAAATACTAGTGTCGCTAGCACGAGGTCATGAGTTTGATAGTTCTTCTCATGCACCTTAAGTTGTCTAGACGCATAAGCTATAAAATCACCTCGCCTCATCAACACACAACCTAGTACAATTCTAGATGCATCACAATAGATAACATAACGATCTTAACCCTATGGTAGAGTCGAAATAGGAGTTATAGTCAACCTAGTTTTCAGTTCTGTGAAGCTTTTCTCACAATGATACGCCTACTAAAACTTAAACTTTTTCTACGTCAACTTATTCAATCGAGAGGCAATGGATGAAAATCATTCCATAAACATTCTATTATAGCTTGCCAAGCCCAAGAGACTTCTAATATCTGTAGAAGAGGTAGGTATGGGCTGTTGTTTAACTATTTACATATTCTGAGAATCCACTCGCATCCCTTTGCTACATGCAATATGCCAAAGGAAAGCAACAAATTACAACCAAAACTCACACTTGCTAAACTTCAAATAATTGGCGATCTTTGAGAGTTTGTAGAAAAACCCTCACATGATTCATATGTTCTTCCTCATTCCTAGAGTAAATGGGGATACCATCAATAAAGATGATTATGAACAAGTACAAATACTTTTTGAACACTCTATTTATCAAATCCATGAAAGTTGTAGGAGAATTGGTTAGAACAAATGACATAATTACAAAATCATAATGACTATACCGAGTTTTAAAGACTTTCTTTAGAATGTTAGTTAACTCTAAGGTGATGAATACTAGATCTGAGGTCTATCTTTGAGTAATGACTAGCACCCTAAAATGGTTAAAAAATTCATCTTCTTTATTGAGACCTTTTTTAACTGCCTAGGGTAAATGTACATTATGAGGGAAACATGATTCTTCTTCACAAAAAACACTGGTGCACCCCATGAGGAAATACTAGGTCTGATGAAGCCTTTATCTCGAAAGTCTTTCAACTTTGCTTTAAATTTCATAGTATCCTCTTGGGCGGTTCTGTAAGGAGGAATTGAGATAGGCTCGGTATGTTGAAAGAGATCAATTTCAGGAAGATATTTTTGAAAATTTTACATGGAACCCTTTAACTAGTTGAACTGACTCAAGAGTTAGGCTTTTGGAATTTGAATCCTTCACCTGAACTAGATGTAATAGACAACCTTTAGAGATCATTTTTCTATCCTTAATATAAGAAATAAATCGATCCATAGGCGCTAGGTTGCTACTCTTCCATTCTACAATGGTTAGTTTGGAAACTGAAAATGAACAATCCTAGTTCTATAATCAACTGAGGCATAACATGAATGTAACCAATCTATGCCTTGAATGATATCAAAATCTACCATTTCTATGCTACAAAATCTTTTGAGGTGAATTTCTAAGAGATTGTGACAAGGCGATTTCTGTACAATCCTATAGATGGGTCATCGACTAGAGTAGAAACTAAGAAGGATTCTAAGAGATTTTCTAGACAACATCAAACTTGACTACTATATAAAGAGTTTCAAAGGAAAGAGAATCCCATGGACCTAATAAATCATAAACATCAACAATAAAGACTCGTAATATACCAATGACTACATGAGGAGAATCTTACGGATCTTGTCGATCCTAAAGAACATACAATCTATTTTGGTGATGTCTGCCACCTACACAAAATGAGTTACCCTGTTGAGTCGGGTTACCTACTGGTGCTGCTTAAGTTGAATACTGGGATCTACTATTAAAACCACTTTGACACCTTTTAGAAGGACAATCTCTCAACCTATGACCAAATTGACCACACCCAAAGCATCCCTCTTGTCCTATAATACACTCACCTAGATAGTTCTTACTACACTTAAGACAAGTTGGGTAGGTTTCGGTGCCTGAAACACTTCCCTGTGACTAAGATCCTAATGCCCTACCCTTATGATCGTATTTGAACTTGGAAGTGGAAGACTAGTCGATGAAGGCACTCGAGCTCAAAATTTCTGATGAAACTGTGAGCAATTTTCCTCACCCAATTTTTATTGAGAATACTCATAGTTTCCTATTGTAGCCTTCTTATTATCCTTAGCTTGTTCCCTAATCTTATCTCTCTCAACCTACTGAGCGTGAGTCATGATCCTAGAGATATTCATATTTTCTAGCAATATAGCATTCTTACACTCTGTTTTTTGCAAGTTCAGATATTCAATAAAGTAACTTGTTCATTTAAGCCCTTGAATCGGTGACCAAGTGAGGAGCATACTTGGAGAGTTGGGTGAACTTTATTCCATACTCCTAAACTCTCATGTTACTTTGCCTTAAGTTCATGAACTCCTCTATTTTTGCCTCCCTTAGCTCTGTTGGGAAGAACCTGTCTAGAAAGGCTTCATTAAAGCAATCTTCAGTGATAGGAGTTGCATCTATACCCCAGTTATCTTTCAACTAAGTATACAAAATATGAGTCACACCTTTAACATTGTAAGATGCAACTCATCTTGATCCTCCCAGTTAACTGCATCACTTCAAAGATCTTCTTAAACTTATCGTTGAACTTGTGGCGATCCTCATCAATCTGCGATCCTAAGAACTCAATAGGATTCATCCAAACAAAATCTTTATTCTAGTTGTCGTTGACCCAACATTAGTATTTGCAAAAACCTGGACCTGCTGATTGTTCTGGTTGGTCATACTCCGAGCCAATAACTATATAGTATTCTAAAACTCATCATTTAAAACTTCCTGATCGGGGAGTTGAGCTGCATTTGCATTCCTGGCATTTGCATTTCTTACATAACATCTACGATGAGGCATGATATGAAATGCATAATTAAGGATAGAGTGAGAGTTGGATCATACCTCACACACGATAAAGGTAGCAAGAAAATGAAGTTTTCCTAAAACACTTTATAGCCTCCCTCTCATGAGATGTGGTACACTTCACACCCTTGTAAACGAATCTATTTAGTGTGGCTTTTCAGACATCCCAGGACACATATATCTAATGCTCTGATACGAACTTTCTCATGCCCCTATTCTACCCATTGGAAGTGGACACAGGACATAGGATCACTAGTGACCCAGAGCTAGCCCTGGTTGCATATCATATGCATACTAAACTAAACTAAATCAATAAATAGTGCAAGGGATCTAAATCATATGATAATCTAAAATAATGGTAAATACCCATATAGTAAATATCAAAATAAGAGAACTAAGAGTTTGAATTAAATGAAAAGTTACTCTAACACTATATCTCAAACGAAGTATATATGAAATTTAGCCTCTACTGACTATAAATGACGGGATATGCCCCAGCTAGATTTAGTAAAACTAAAACTAAAGCTAAAGCTAAAATCAAGAAACATAATCATGTCACTAGTCCTCGAAGAATGAGAACTCACCACTGATGTTGATGAACTAAATTTCGGGGACCGATATATGCGTGAAATTACTAGTGAGGACTTGAACCTACATCACGAGAAGATGTAGTGCAAAGTATGCATCAATAATTGAGAGCTATTAAACATGCAGGGTAGTATAAAACTAAATAATAACATAACTTAATAAATCAATAAAGCAATGATATAATCAGAATATGAACTAATTGAATGCAATAACCAAGTTTATAACATGATAAGACTGAATTACTGAACTATATTGATAACATGGTCATTGGAATAGAGTCTGACTGAACCATAGGAGCTACTAATAAACAACATAAAAGCACATCAGTTAAATGTGGAGTCAAATGTATACGACTAATTGAGACGACGTGATACATCCTACAAAATGAATAGAGGCATGATTGGCGTGATCACTAAAATGATGTCCACAGGGGGGACATACAACCTACAGGGGCACGTGAAGCTTTGACTATGAGGGTGACTGACTGTAGTCTAACTCAATTTTAAGCTACACCTAATGTATTATGTAAATAAGCAATATTATTACTTAAATGATGTAATGTTGGATAAATCAAAATTTGGGCATATAAACTGAAAATGCACCAATTATACTGATATTGGGACATCCATAAACTGAATAATGTATGTATATATCTGAATTAAGTGAGATAACATGTGCAATTCATTAACTAAAAGAAATACTTATCTAGGGTTCTGCATTTCATATAAAAAGTTGAGCAACAACATGGTAATCTTTTTTGGATCATACTAACATCTAAAACCTAGCAATTACTAACATTCAAGAAAGCCTAAGTCTACATATTATTAAGGGAATTAAGAAACTGACTGAAATCTAGGGACCTAATGAGTGAAAGGAACTCACTAGTGAACTCTCACATACTTGGTGATGAATTTAATAGAGAAATATTTTGATATTTGAGCTGGAATTGATGGAAACATGATGCATTCTTGAACTAGGGATGCTCGACATCTTTATCCTTTTGAATTCTAATTTTCTAAATTTTGGTAAAAGATATAACTTGGTTAAGTTACACGTATGTTTCTAGGAAAAATTACAAAAATCACTTTGTTTTGGGGTTAAATGGCATAGTTTAAGTGTCCAACACATAGGGAAAATACCAAAATAACCTCATTTAATAATTTGACGAGGCTGACCACAACCACTTTCACGGACAGTCGGACCGATCATGGTCTATGGCCAGTGGTGACTTATTCTGGTTGTCTTGTTCATGAGCCTTACATGGCCAATTTGGAGGACCACATACTGTGAATGTCCTCTTGGTCTTCACTTGGGTGGGGTTATGGTTGCTTGAGTTCACGGACCCTCCCATGGACCGTGTGAAGCACCATCACCCGTGAAGGTCCTCCTGGACCTCACCTAGGCGTAGGGGTATAAGACATAGGCTTCATAAATTGTTGGTTAAGCTCCTTCAAATGTCATCACAGTCCACTATCAGATTACGTCTCGTGAAGTGTGCCATTTTTTCATGTTTGGGCCTGTGGAGTCTAACTCTCAACCACATGTAGGCTAACAGAGTGTGGATCCTATCACAGTCCGTGAACCCTGTCGTGGTTCAGTGGTTCATGTATTTTTTTGTAATTATTTTCTAAGTATGGTATTGAGGTGTTATAGTGAAAAAAAAGACGGGTGTCTCAAGAGGTGTATTAATTATAAATAGTAGAACAAAGTCAAATCAAGAATAAGTACCCTATTCAAAGATTTTTCCTATTCCTATTATTTATGACATGTTCGACCAACTTTAACGTGCTAGTCATTTCTCGAAGATATACCTCAGACCCTATTATCATCATCTCTGACTCAGAGATAGTGACATTCCAAAAATAACCTTCATGTTTCAGTATGGTCATTATGAATTTGTAGTTATTTCATTTGGACTGACCAATGCTCCTCCAACGTTCATGGAATTGATGAATACGGTATTCAAGTAGTATTTGTACTTGTTCTATATCATCTTTATAGATTATATCCTTGTTTAACCAATAAATGAGGAAGAATAGCAACTCATTTGTGGGTTGTCATGCAAACTCTCAAAGATCGCTGGTTATTTTCTTAGTTAAGAAAATGTAAGTTTTGGTTTTAAGTTTTTTCATTCCTTGGGAATATAACATCTAGTAAAGGGATCCTAGTGGATTCTAAGAAAAAAGATGTAGTGAAACGATGGCCCAGACTTACCTCTCCTTTATATATTAAAAGTGTCTTGGGTTTCTCTAGTTATTATAGAAAGTTCATGGAAGGTTTTTCATCCATATCTTCCCCATTGACTAAGTTGTTTAAGAAAAGGTTAAGTTTCAATGTTTAGACGAGTGTGAAAAGAGCTTCTGAGAACTTAAAATAAAGTTAACTACAACTCTTATTCTGACTCTACCTAAGGTTTAAGACGGTTATGTAATTTTTTATGATGCATCTGGGGTCGTTCTAGGTTTTGTGTTGATGCAGCGACATAAGGTTATGATGTATACTTCTAGTCAACTTAAGATGCATGAGAAGAACTAACTGACTCATGAGCTTGAGCTTCTAGCTGTAGTACTTTCCCTTAGGATTTGGACACATTATTTGTATGGTTGTCAGTTGATGTGTACACAGACCATAAAAGCCATTAATATGTGTTTACACAGAAAGAGTTGAATATTCACTAGAGGAGACGACTTGAGTTCCTTAAATACTATGATATAAACGTGCTTTACCATCGTGGTAAGGACAATGTAGTAGAAGAGTATATATAGGTAGTGTAGCACATGTTCAGGAAGAAAGAAAACAACTAGCAAAAGATGTTCATTAGCTTCCTAACTTAGGTGTTTGCCTTACGAGCATATCAGATTGTGGCGTGACAATCAGAATGGGTCAAAATCTTCAATGGTAGAAGATGTTATGCATATGCAAAACAGTGAACCTATATTGTTTTAACGGAAGGGTGAAGTTCAACAACACAAAATTGAGGTTTTCTCCCAAGGGGGAGATGTTGTGTTTCACTATCAGGGTCGTTTATGTGTTTCTAAGGTACGTGAGTTTAGACAACATATTCTTGTAGAAGCCCATAAATCTAGGTATTCTTTTAATCCAAGAGCCACAAAGATGTATTGTCACATTTGGAAATCTTTTGGTGGAATGGCATGAAAATGGATATCACAAGATTTTATGGCTAAGTGCCCTCATTATCACCAAGTAAAGGTAGAACATAAGAAACCATGAGGTAGGACTCAAGGGATTAACATTCCTACAAGGAAGTGAGAAGTGATCAAAATGGAATTCATGACTCCATTTGGGTGATAGTTGACAGAGTTACTAACTTTGCACATTTTTGGGTTGTTAAGACCACAAATTAACCAGAACACTACACCAAGATGTTTAGTAATGAGTTAGTCACGTTTCATGGGGTTCCTTTGTCTATTACATCTTAATGACGCATGGATGAATATAATACCTAATTATTGATTTTTGCAAGAATCTGCTGTCTAAACTCACCTACCTTAGGAAAACATAGAAAAACCTTGATACCGAAGAACACCATCTTTCCTTTGGGAGAAAATCTCAAATCTCTACTAATGGACTACACCCTTTAGGTGGAGTAGTATCGGATCACTGTCTTGATTTTCCTGACCTCTAGTACCAATGATGATTTTGACCCATTTCAAACTGTCACAACGGCCACAATTAGTTATGCTAATAAGACTAACTCCTAAGCAAGCAATCCTGTTAACATGCTTTACTAGTTCATTTCTTTCTTTTTCAACATGTACTACACTACCCATATATGGTCTGCTACAAGCATCTTCTAATACATTGGCCTTACCAGGGTGGTAATGAACACTCGTATAATATTTCTTGAAGAGTTGAAGTCATCCTCTCTAGCGAAGATTAAACTCTTTTAGTCTGAACACATAGTCAAGGCTATTATGGTTTGTGAACACATTGACATGAACACCATACAAGTAATGTCTCTAAATCTTAATTGCAAACACTACTGTGACAAGATCGAGGTGATAAGTTGGATACTTCTTCGCATGCACCTTAAGCTATCTAGAAGCATTTGATATAACCTTACCTCATTTCATCAAGACACAACTTAGGCCGACTTTGGATGCATTAATATATACAGCATAACTGTCTGAACCCTCTCGTAGAATAAAATAGGCGTTGTAGTCAACCTAGTTTTCAGCTATATGAAGTTTTTCTCAAAATCATCTGACCTCTTAAACTTAACCTTTTTTGCATTAACTTAGTCAATAGAGAGTCTATGGATGCAAATTCTTCCATGAACCTTATGAAATAGACACCCAACGCTATAATCTTATGATATCTATAGGAAAGGTAGGTTTGGGGTATTATTTAATAGCAATCCACTAGGATCCCTTCACTGGACACAATATGCCCACGGAAAGCAAAAGATTACAATTAAAACTTGCAGTTGCTAAGCTTAAAGAATAAGTGGCGATCTTTTGGTGTTCATAAAACAACCGTCAAATAATTCACATGTTCTTTCTCATTCCTAGAGTAAATGAGGATATAATCAAGAATAACGATAACAAACAAGTCCAAATACTGCTTGAACACTCTGTTTATCAAATCCATGAAAGCTCTATGAGCATTGGTTAGTACAAGTGACATAATTACAAATTCATAATGACTATATAGAGCTCTAAAGGTTGAAATTGGAATCCACTATATTCGAGTCTAAGCTGATGATAACCAAATCTGAGGTCTATCTTAGATAAATGACTAGCACCGTGAAGCTGTCCATACAATTCATCAATCTTTGGATAAGATACTTATTTTTTATTGTGACCTTTTTCATATGCCTATAATCAATGCACATTGTGAGGGAATCATCTTTCTTCTTCACAAACAACACTGGTGCACCCCGAGAGAAAGTACTAGATTTGATGAAGCCTTTATCTAGATGGAATTTAAACTGCTTATCAATTCCTTAAGCTATGATGGGGAAATTCTATGTGGAAGGAGATAAATTCCAAATATAGTTTCCCTGTGAGGAGGAATTCTGGAAAGATACTTTACAAAAAATTCAGGGAACTATTTAACTACCTGAACTAATTCAAGAGTTTGCGTTTTGGATCTTGAATCCATAACAAAAACTAGATGATATATACAGCCCATAAAGATCATTCTTCTTGGCTTAACGTAAGAAATGAATTGGCCCATAGGCTCTAGGCTATTACCCTTCCATTCTAAGACTAGTTTGTTAGAAAACTGAAAATGAACAAGTCTAGTACTATAATAGATCGAGGCACAATAGTAATGTAACCAATCCATGCCTAGAGTGATATAATACTCTACCATTTTTACTCTACGAAATCTGTTGAGGTGACTTTCTGAGAGAT
This sequence comes from Solanum lycopersicum, assembly GCF_036512215.1. Taxonomy (NCBI): domain Eukaryota; kingdom Viridiplantae; phylum Streptophyta; class Magnoliopsida; order Solanales; family Solanaceae; genus Solanum; species Solanum lycopersicum. The sequence goes on from NC_090809.1 coordinate 7,268,120, forward strand.
CATGATAAGGAAATTTTTATAAACTCGTCTAGTTGGTCACTGTTTAGAGTATATACTAAGAAGTATTCTGAGAGAGTTTTAGGACTAACATCAAACTTGACTTCTATGTAAGAAGTTTTAAGGGAAAAAAGTAGCCCTTGGATGTAACAAACCATAATCATAGAGATTAAAGATTCGTAATAAACCAGTGACTACATCAGGAGAATCTTCCTAATCCTGGCGATCCAAAAGAGCATACAACATGTTTTGGTGATGTCCGCATTCTGTACCAGATGAGTTACATTCTTGAGTCGGGCGAACTCTGGTGCTAATGTTGGACTTTTGGGGATCCTCACTAATTTGCGATCATAAGTAGGAGGAATCATCCTAACAAAATCTCCAATCTAGTTGCAGTTGCCCAACATTAGTATTTGCCTAAATTGGGACAAAGTGATTGTTCTGTTTTGTCACACTATGAGCCAACAACTAGGTAGCATTCGAAACTTCTTGATATGGGATTAGAGGAGCTCCGTTTGAATTCCTGACATTTGGATTTTTTTCATAAGCTCTACTAGGAGGCCTAATTTGAAATGCATAATGAAGAATTATCATGAGAAGTTGGATGTTACCTCATGCACGATAAGAGTAGTAACAAAATGAAGTTTTCCTAAAACACTTTGTTGCCTCCCCCTCATGTGATGTGGTTCACTTCACACCCAAGAAAAGAAATCTACTTATTATGGACTTCAAAACATCCTACGACACTTAAATCAAATTCTTTGATACAAAGTTTTTCACGCCCAAGTCTAACCCCTAGCTGCAGACACGGGACGTAGGATCAATAATGACCACAAGATAGCCCTGTGGTATATCATAAGCATACTAAAGTAAACTAAATCAATAAACACTGTGAGGAAGCTAAATAATATGGTTATTTAAAATTATGGGGAACACCTATATACTAAATCTCAATATAAGAGAACTAAGAGTTCAAATACAAATAAAAAGTTTAACTCTAAAACTAAAGCTGAAACTATATCTGAAATATAACCTACACACAAGAAATGCTAGGACATGCCCCAGCTAGATTTAGAAAAAACATAACACAAAGCTGAAATCAAGAAATATAATCATGTCACTAGTTCTGGAAGAATGAGGACTCACCAGTGATGCTGAAGAACTAAAAGTCAGAGAGCGAACTATGCATTATACTACTGTTGAGGACTTGAACCTATATCACGAGAAGATATATTGCAAAGCATGCATCATTACATGAAAGGTATTGAGCATGCATGATAAAGTAAAACTGAACAACAACATAATTGAACAGAACAATAAAGAATAATATATTATGAACATGATAAGGATACAGAAAATAAACTAATTGAATGAAATGATCAAGTTTATAACATGCTAAGAATAAATTACACTAATATATTGATAACATGATTAATGCAATAGAATCTGACTGAACCGTAGGAGCTCTAATAAACGACATAAAACCACATCACTTAAATATGGAGTTCAGGATCCAATGCACATTTCCAGAGCTATAAAGGTATGAATGGCGTGATCGATCACTAAAATGATGCCCACAAAGGGGACTTACAACCTATCAGGGCACGTACTTCGGTGACTATGAGGGTGATTGACCTTAGTGTAACTCAGTACTAAGTTACTCCACATTGATTTTTAAATAAGCAATATTGTGACTGAAATGATGTAGTAATGGATAGCATAAAATACAGAGATACAAACCAAAAATGAACAATTATACTTATATTGGGACATTTGTAAAATGAAGCATTTACTTATTTATCTAAATTAACTGACCTAGAATGTACATATCATGAACTAAATGTACTACTTATATAGGGTTTTGAGTTTAATGGAAGAAGCTGAGAAACAACGCAAATCTAATTTGGATCATACTAAAAGCAAAAACCCAATAAGTTCTAAAATTCAAGAATCCCTAGGTCTACATAATATCAAGAGAATCAGGAAACTGACTGAAATTTACGGACCTAATGGGTGAAAGGAACCCACTAGTCAAATCCCACCTACAATGGGATGAATTCTATGGAGAAATATTTTGATATAGGAGGTGGAAATGATGGAAACTCGTTGTGTTCTTGAACTACGGTTGCTCGACCTTTTTTGTCACCACTGGAATCTAGACCAAGATGAGACTAAAGACATTCTAGAGTCAACAAAAGTCCTATGCAGATGTAAGGATAAGAGACTTGCATTTCCAAATTGATGATCGGGTTTCCTGAAAGTTTCACATATGAAAAGGGTGATGAGTGTTATTAAGAATAGGAAGCTGAGTCCTAGAAATGTAGGCCCTAAATGATATTATGAGTTACAGTTGCCCGCAGAACTAGTAGAAGTGAACCTCGGGTCTTCATATTTTGTTTTAAAAGAAGTGTGTGGGTGATCTAACATCCTACCATTGGATAGTGTGTGCGTGAAGGAGAGTATCACTTATGAGGATATGCCTAATGAGATTCTTGATTTTCAGGTTCGATGATTGGGAAACAAAGAAGTAACTTCAATTAAGGATTAGATTAGGGGTCAGTCCGTAGAGGAAGTTACTTGGGAAGAAGAAGCATCCATGAAGGCCAAGTACCATCATATCTTTCTTCTGATTCTATTCAAGCTTGAGGTTATAGTTCCTCTCTAGTCTTTCAGTTACTCATGTGAATATTCATTGTTATTATAATGTTTATTAAAATATAGTTTCTTTTTCAACATATTTGTATGTCCTTGTAACATAGTTTAGTGAGATTTTTGTTTCCAGAACTTTGAGGTAGTGTTTGGAGCTCTTTCCCTTCATATTTAGCTAGTTTAGTCTTTATTCGAGAAAGAATATCCCATGGGGGAGATAAGTAACACTTCGTATCCTAAACAGACAAGAATGCAATTTTAAAAGTTACAGGTGCTACTGAGAGGCACCACCCACGGACCGTAGGTGGGGGGGGGGTCCTTTGATGGCCATATGTATTCCGCCCGCAAAAACCTAGAAAAATGTATCTAAGGGTCGACCCACAGCCGGAACTACGGATCGTAGGTTAGACTATGAGCCATAATCATGGTATATTGATTGAGACCTTAGAAACCCCCTCTCAAAAAGCCAACGACAATTGACAGAACGGATCATGGGTGAGTCGAAGGTCTGTCTGTAAATACATCGATTGGCGCAACAACTTTTAAGTCAGAGGTTCTTTGGTCTTTTCCGTGTGCGTTGCACCCTTAAACTTTGTTGTTTAAGTTAGATTAGCCTAGTAAATAGTTAGAACATATGCTAGTCAACTCATCCTCCAAAATCATCAAGTTGAAAAAAAAGAAGTAGAAATTGTCGACCAAACCCTCTCAAAGAACTCAACGAGTTTTTTTCAAATGAAACCCTAAAATCAAAAGATCTCTCAATGAGATCCTTCACCAGGTATATGAGATTTCACTAGTGGGTTTCACTTATTAGGTACCTAGAAATTGATCAGATTATTGATTCTCTATATCATGTTTAGACCTAGGGTTTCTCATCTTTTTTGTAGTGTCATGAATTAATTGTTATACTATTCCTAGTAAGATTATAATGTTTTCATAGAAATGTTACTTAGTTGATGTATGAAACTCAAAAACTTTGTTGTGTAGATTTGTTTAGTTTATGAATTAGAGTTGCAAGGTCAAATTATTCAGATAAACATGCCTTAGTTAAGCATGTTTCGTAATTAGTATATTGAATTTGCATTTTAAGTTAACTTGTCAGTATTTTTAGCGATTCAGTGTTACAGAGCTTCAGTCATAAGGTGTTTTTTACATAATCAATTGGGAGTAGGCTTAATACCAACTAGATGAAGGGTGAGTCACACTCACAATCATAAAACAACGTGCCCTCTAGGATAAATCCCTTCTTTGGGCATCAGTTTTAGTGATCACGCCAGTTATGCCCTTATACCATTGGTAAGTTATATTGGGTCCTCTCAATGGGGAGATACATCTGACTACATGGATAAATCTAGTGTTTTTATGTCAATTAATAGTAGCCCCTACAATCAGATTCTAGTGCATTGACCAAATTACAATTATAGTTCAGTATTCAGTCTCATCATATCATCTACTTTGTCATGACATTCAGTTAGCTTAGTGTTCAACATGTTTCAGTATACCAATGATGTTCAAATTATATCATCTCTTTTATTGCTTATTTCGGTTATGTTTATGTTATTCAAATTTTTCTATTATGCATGATCAGTACCTTTCAATTACAGAACTATACTCTACCATACATCTTCTCATGATGTAGGTTTAGATCCTCAGCACTCAGATGACACATAAATCGGTTTTTGATGTCCGGTGAGTCATCATTCTTCAAGGACGGTTGACATGTTATCTTTCTATTTTGAGTTGTTTACTGTCTCTTTTGCAAGAACTAGTTGGGCATGTCCCAACAACTCTAGTCAATTAGAGGTTTTTAGTTTTACATAGTAAGATTCAATTTTTGTTGAGTTTGATCTTATAGTTGTCATTAACTAAGTTTTATATAATCAGATTTAGAATGGGTATTATCCATCATTTCAGAATTCTTATTTTAGTTATCTTAATATGCTTATGATATGCCAGCAAGGTTAGCTTGGGACCACTCGTGATCCTAGGTCCCATGTATACACCCTTGTGTAGCTTAAGGGCGTGACAAAAACATAAATTATATTTCAACAAAAATTAATTTTAAAAACTATATAAATTAGTTGTATGACTTTTTATGGGTGATATCAATAGTTAAGATGAGTGACTTTTTAAGTGAAATACAAATAGCTGAGTGATTATTTAATAATAAAACAATGTTAAGTGACTTTCTAAGTGGAGTATTAAAATTTCAATGCGTTAGATATCAACTCATCATTTTAATCAACATATTATTTTTCATTATTATATTATATAATATAAATAAATTATTATACGTAGTGCCCATTTGGTCATCGGGTATGAAATCATGATATAAATTATTAGATGTAGTTGAATTTTTATTTGGAAATGCAATTTGGATATTTCATGTAGTATGTTTATGCTAAACATAAAAATTTCATATGTTATAAAACTATTAAGATTATCTCAATTCTTTTTACAATTTTACCAATTAAGAAAAAGTTTATAAAATCACATAATATAGTATCACAAAGTTGTTCTAATATTTTACAAAATTATATTGATCAAAATTTAATTCAATAAAAAATAAAATTAAACATAAGTTGTAGGGTCTGATTTTTAATATAATCCTCCCACATACTACAAACAACCATCTCATGTTGAAATAGCATTTCTCATTTCTAAAACTGAGTAGAGAAACAAACAGTGGTACTTTGAGTCATTTGGTTGGTAAGTAAAGTTGATCAAAATTGAATAATATAAATGATATAGTAGGAATTATTGTGAATTACTAATAAAACTTGTGTTGGTGAGAATAATATTTTATGAGTTATAAATGGTTTAAAAGCAATGATATGAATTATAAACAATATTATATTTTAAAAATCTTATATCATGATTATAAATTACCAAATTAGCATCAAATCACATGTCTAAGCGCTTATTTCATGTCGTGATTCCGTACGCCTCATTAAAGGCAAAGCCCCTAGAGAAAATATTGAATGAAAAGAAAACCTATTCAAGTTGAGTGACTGTAATATCCTTTCTAAAACAAAAAAATTATTTAACCTTCCGACCTAAATTAATCATTGATAGTAATAATGTTTAAAAAATTTAACATATATTTTTTTCATATGCCACATTAAAATTAAATATATATTATATTATGGGCAATCAACAAATATAATATCACATTCATAGTATGAATACAAAAGGAAAAATTGGCTCATATCATTCATACAATATATTCATTGTATGAATACAAAAGGGGGAAAAGGAACATTCATGATTATTCAATTTAGGTCTTTCATCTTCCAATTAATGTATAAATGAATTGTATATTTTTTTTTCGGGAATATTTTTAATCCCTTTTGATAACTTAATATACAATATGTGTTTGTTACCTAAAAAGTCTAATAGAATTTTTGAGAATTTGAAAGAAGTAATATTTAGGAGGTTTGAAAGGCTTCCAAAGTGCTTTTATAATTTCTAAACTATATGTAATACACTTATTTTATTTTTCCACCACAAGAACTTTTACAACTAGTTTCTTAAATTTCATTGATATCTTTTTGTCCCCCTTGCCTCCATCTAATGCCTTTTCATAAATTATTGATGGTAGATCAAATTTTAACAAAAACATCCATATTAATTCAAAATTAGTAAAAATTAAATGGTTCAGGATAAAGAAATAGTTCTATTCCCATGAATTTCATAATATAAAAAATTATTTCATAAATACTCTTCTTTTTTTGAAATTCATAAATCGAGTATTTAACTATATTTGTTTAGAATCAAAGCAATGAACTAAACCCGGACCATCTCAATAATAGACCGAAATATAAACAATAAAAGAAAAGTCTACAAGGTTATAGAAGGGTTTCTTGACTTATTTTTCCTCTTCAAAACACTTTTTTCTACGCCGCCACACTTACCTAGTCCTTTGGTGGGTGAGGGATCCTTGAGGTGAAGAGATTTAGGCTATGCTTGGTCAGAGCTGGGTTTATACAATATCATTGAGAGGATCCATTTTCTTCTATGCTCAGGTAGAGGGACCTTATTCTTTTGTAATCAATTCTTGTGCAGATTGTTTTATCGTTTTGATACTTTAGTTTGTAGGATTTCATCCTGAAGCGTATAATCTTGTTCCAACACTAATGAAGCTACCAAATTTATACGTTCTTTTTCTCAAATATATCATAATTGTCTTTAAGTACATCTGCTAAGATTTTACATATTTTATCAAGTTTTTTTTTAAGGATAATATCATATGGACTTTAATATTACCATCTACAGGTTAGACTACTGGATTGTGTGTGCGCACTAGTGATCATTATCCAGGTCCATTGATAGAGTAATAGTGTAGAAATTGAATAGTTTAGGTTAAATCTGGCACAAGAGTTTTACTTTAAAATCTCCTTACTCAAGAGACTAAAACCACGACCTAATACACAAATTTTGAATTGGTTTCACTAATCTCAAGAAAAAGTGAATACAGATTCAAGCTACAATAATGAAACAAAACTCTTAGTCTCACACTACGTAAAACCTCTCTTACTTATGGAGTAAGAGAAAGCCAACTATATTAACTACCATGAAATAATATACACTTCAATGCCTAAGAACACAATTAGCTCTAATTGTGTTCTTACAAAAATACACACAAAGGTTTGGAAATGTTTCTTTATGAATGTGAAACAATCCTACAAGTTTAGAACACTACAAACATTCAGTGTGTTCATTCATTTCTTTGTCAGCATGCCTACCTGTTGCTAAAAGTCATCCATTCCCTTGTTATCATGCCCATTTGTTACATTCAGCAACATGTAAAAACCTATTCTCATTTTGAAATCATTGTTAAGGTAAGCAGTAAATACGCAAAACAATATTCAAATTATAAGGGATTCAGAGTCATAGGAAGAATAGAACAATGTCTTTTAGATTAGTGTGTCACAAAACTAGCTATTGAGTAGAACCAAAACAAATATACTGCCATTAAAACATTTTCAGGATGCAAAAACATGAATAAAAGAAGACATAGAATTTGGTACAGAGGGGGTCCATGAGAAAAAGATGTTCAATAAAAAATTAGCATAAGTATGCCTTTGAATGAGCTGCTTAGTGAGGGACTTGACCTTCTCACTCAGTTAGGCATTTGAACGTACAAGTCTAGCATTGTTAGCCTTTAACCTGTCGATTTCCTCCTTGTTCAAAGTACTTGTACCAGGTCATTGAGATTTTTCTTTTTTATGCAGGTCCAGGCGTCGACAAATCTCTACATCCTTTGTTTGTAGAAGAGCAGTGAAATAGTTCATTTCATGTTTAAGGTGTTCAAAAACATGAGACCACCTTTCTCTCCACACATTCATATTCAATAAGTGTGGTCATAGAGAAAGTCTGCTTGATAGTACCTGCTACCTTCTACAAAGGGGGACCTAAAAATGATCATAAACCAAGTTCAATAATGTACAATAAGCTATCCCCGTGCTTGCATTCCTCTATAGTCTATGTCATTATCTGATGCATGTGTTAAATTATGATTATGGGAAGATTTATTGATTCAAGATTATCCAATTGTTCCATGAGGAATAGTTTCGCAGAAGAGGGCACTTTCCGCTTTCTTGTTCTAGGCAGGAGTTCATTATTGACAAACTCGATGAATAGTTGATGCTCCCCCTTTAGAAATTTCTTTTGAAGCCCAGCACATTTCATGTTACAATATTTTGTAGCCCATTGGACATACTTAATAGAAGAATCGCATCCTTCAACAAAACAGATTCCTTTGCAGGTTTCCCCATGATTATTTAAAAAATTTCTTCTCTTAAAGTGTTCTTTATTGTACGAACAACTTTATTGATTCCTCCATCTTCGAGAAGATTCATATTATAGTAGAAATCAAGTACCTCATGCAACGTATATATGGCACAAGCTATTCGAATAGATATTACCAAATTTGCAATGCCGCAGAAGCAAACAGGGAACACATACTATGTTTAGTCAAAATTTTAGAATCAAACATCCTACCATTTAGTACATTCTGCTTCTCAAGATTTGCAATTCTTTCTTCCCTGATTAATATCTTTTCTTCCTCTTTTCTTTTTATATCCGGACGAGGTCCTAAAATAAGCTCAGGCTTAGAAGCAGCCTTTGTCTTTACACATGCCTTCTTGTCTGGTGATTTCTTCTTTTTTCTTGTGATCCTTGGAACTTTATTCACATTGTTACTCCATTTCCTTTTGATTTTTGGCTACAACCCTCATGATGTCCTACACTTAGTTTTACTAGACCATCAATCTTAGGACAACACTATATGGTACATGACAAGTGTATTATCAACTTTTATTTCCCTAAAATTACGAATTGTTTTTGCCTTATTTTCAAATAAGAAACCTATTTATCATTGGTATAGGGTCCCTAAAAAAGGACACAAATGATTTTCAAACTGAAAAGACGTCTATAACTGTCATAGGAAATAGAGCAAAAAATCGTTGGGCAATATATCAATAAAGTAGAATGATACTGACCTTGCAAGAGGACCTAGGCACTTTCCATATATAGACTAACCATCATGGCTAAATATTTTATTTAGCTTTAGTTTCATGAGCATATAGCTGCAGTGAGGTAAAAGCAATGAAATCACAAACAGTAAGCAATAAGACAAGTGTAGAAACATGTCATCCTTAGCTTAGTTAATGTAGAGGTTGCTTGCAAATTTATTGAGGAATTAGTGTAGCTTGTGTATTCCTAAACTCAATCTATTCTTGACAAAACATTTTTTTTCTTAATGTTTTTGTAATGATATCAGTTATTTGGTCCTCTATTTTTGCAAAATCTTATCACGACATTCCCTTTATCAACATTGTTTCAAAAGAAATGATGTCTCAAATTAATGTAGTTGTTTATCTTATGTTTTACTAGATTTTTTACCATGTTCATTGAGCTTGTGTTGTCACACATAAGACAAATTGTGTGAGTGAGAAAACAAAAATCTTCAAGTTGTTGTTTGATCCACAGGAGTAACCAGAAGGAAATAGCAACTTCATACTCAACTTAAGCTGTAGACAAACATACTAAGTTTTACTTCTTTGTTTCCCATGAATCGGTGATGACCCTAGAAAATAGGCCATTTCTAAGGTGTTTATCTTGTCAATAAAAAAACCTGCATAATCATCATTAACATATCCAACAAAGTCAAAACAATTTCCTTTAGGATAAAATAGGACTAGGTCCTGAGAACCCTCTAAATATCTTAGAATAATTTTTGCTACCTTCAAGTGTGATTCCTTTGGAGCTTCTTGAAATCAAGCCTATATCCTCACACCAAAGACAATATCTAGTGTTCTTACGGTAAGATAGCGAAAAGATCCAATGATTCATCTATACATGGTTTCATTTACATCAATGCCTACCGCATCACTGCCAGGTTTGGTACTCATGCTGAAAGGTCTATCAATTATCTTGGCCTCCTAAATATTGAACCTTTTGAACAAGTATTTGATATATTTTTCATGACAATAAAAGGGACAAGAAGAAACTATCTGATTGGAAACCTAGGAAGAAAATTAGTTCCCCTATCATACTCATCTAAATCTCACTTCCCATCAGTGATATAAGTCCTTTTGAATGAGGATCTGAAGTAGCTATAAATATTTTGTCATCCCTATATACTTGTGATATAAGAATCTCCATTCCACTTGAATTCAAGAATAAAGTGTTTTCAGTTTTTCCTCTTTTGAAAAAATTTTCAAGAAGAAATTTTAACAATCGTTCATACCATGCTCTAGGAGCCTACATCAGGACATACAAGGCTTTGTCTAATTTCAACACATGATTTAACAATTCATGATCTTTAACCCCTGGAGTTTTCTTAAAATATACTTCTTCCTTTGGATATCCATTTAGAAAAGAACTTTTAACATCCATTTGAAAAAGTTTGAACTCCATATAAGTAGCACAAGCAATTAGGAATCTGATTTCTTCAATTTTTGCCAATGGGGCAAAAGTCTCATAATAATCAATTCCTTCTTATTTATCGTATCCCTACGCCACTAATCTTGAATTATTCTTTGTGATTTTCCAATGTTCATTCAGCTTATTTTTAAACACCCATCCGATCCAAATAATAGTTCTGTTGAGAGGTTTCGAACTAGGTGCCACACTTTACTTCTTTAAAACAGATGAAGCTACTCCTGCATTAAGTTCATTTAGTCAACATCCTTTATATCTTCTTTGATGTTCTTGGGTTCAATAGTTTAAATGAAAGAAGAAAATCAAAGCAGTAAATGAAACTAGATTTCTAGTTTTTAATCTAGTGTGCATTCTTGATTGAGACAAGATTGTCTGCCGGATGAGAAGACTAATGTTTCAACCCTGATTTCCTCCTAGTGTCTTCGTTGGGTTCAAAAAAATTCCCTTTCTTTAGAACTTTCTTTCTTTCTTTGTTATATGTAAGGAGCATCCAAGATAATAGAAGGGTCGTGTTCTTTTGTAGCTTCTCCATCATCCTATTTATTTGGAGCATTTTCCACCCAGGTTTTTCACAAGACTATCGCTTTGAATTTGCATTAGATTTTCAAGTTCAAGATCATCCATGTGTACAAGGTTGTTGCGTTCACCAGCTTCATTGAAGATAACAAGAAAACTATCCTCTATGCACAAAGTTCTCTTATTGTTCACTCTGTATGCCTTGCTTGTGAAGTAGTACCCCACAAAGACTCCTTCATCACTCTTTGGATAGAATATGACAAGATCATCCATTCTATTGTTCCGCACAAAGCACTTGTAGCCAAAAGCCTTCAGATAACTGAATGAGATTTTTCTTCCATTCAGTAACTCATATAGATTTTCTTAAGCATTGATCTGATGAGACATTTATTTGTAATATATGAAAATGTATTTACCGCTTCTACCCAAAAATTCATTGCATGTCCTGCATCAATAAACATGGTTTTACCAGTATTCACTAGGGTTTCATTCTTTCTCTCAACAACCCCATTTTTCTTAGAATTTCTGGGAGAAGAAAAAGTTATGAATAATTCCATGGTCTACGAGAAAACGATTAATTTGGGCATTTTTTGTTGTCTCTATTATCCATGGCTTAAACACTATACCAAAATAAGTTTGAGCCTCAGTCCACCCCTTGTGTGTATTTAGGTGTTCCACCGAGCCATCATGCATAACTTTATTTTGACCTAATGTGGTAAAAAATATTCATAAGTCGTGATATTCTCTATTATGAAAAAAAACTTTCCTTCAAAATGATGTTTCTAAAGATCAGGAAAAGTTTTCTCAACTGACTTAGTAAGACGTTAAATCTGAGGAGGAAACTCTAAAGTCAGTTCCCATTTCAACTCCCTCTCATGATATACCACCACATGTACCATTGTCCTTAGAATCCGGTTTACCTAGATCACCAGTACATGATACTCGCTCTACAGCTACTGCAAATAATCCGGGTAATTCTAAACTTTCTTATACTTCTTCACAATATCAAACAACCTCAAAAAGACATCCTACACATTTGCCAACATATCAGCGACGTAACATTACCATTCCACACCAAATCTCAATTGTTCCCTCTACTGCCACCAATTCACCATTGATAATTTCTTCACTTCCGAGAAGCGAAAGTCATATTCCCGAACATCATGCCATGCCAATTGTAGAGCCTGCACCAAAACAAATAACCACTAGGCCTTAGAATATTATTACCAAGCTCAAAAGACATTTCAGTTTTATAACTCACTTCACTCCTACACTAACAACTTTAAAACAAGATACCATCCATGAAGAGTGGAAACAAGCTATGAAAGCAGAATATGTTGCTTTCAAGAAGAATCACACTTGGGATTGGTACCACGAGACTCAATCTAAAATGTCGTGGACTGCAAATAGTTATATCACATTAAATGAAAAGCAGACTGTTCTATAGATTGATACAAAGCTCGCCTTGTCGCAAAAGGGTTCACGCAACATCCTGGCTTGGATTTTAATGAGACTTCCAGCCCTGTTATCAAGCCAACAACACTGCGACTTGTGTTATCCATAGTAGTGCAACAGAAATGATTGATTCATAAACTCGACGTCAACAATGCTTTCCTGCAAGGAGAGTTGACTGAAGAGCTTTTTATGTCTCAAACTCAAGGATTTGTTAACTCACAATTCCCTTTCCATGTTTGCAGATTGCAAAAATCCATTTATGAACTTAAAAAGGCGCCGGGGGCTTGGTATATAGCATTACATAATCATCTACAGAAAATGGGATTTATTAAGTCTGAATCTAACACGTGTTTGTTCATTTTTAAGAATTGGTTACTACTGTCTATGTGCTTGTCTATATTGATGACATCTTGATCACGGGAAGTCATCCCGACACATGTTATTGATTCCTTGGGTTCACATTTTTCTTTGAAGGATAAAGGGTATTTAAACTAATTTTTGGGTGTCGAGAATAAAAAAAAGTGTCAGGTGGTCTTCTTCTCACTCGATCAATTGACATTCTTGATATTCTGTCTGAACTGGATATGCAAGATTGTAAATGATACATGATACCAATGTGCTATGGTAAACTACCTCAAGCAGCTGATGGTTCTCCATCTTCTAATGCTACCCTCTACAAGCTCACTCTTGATAAGTTGCAATATTTATCATTCACGTGGCCTGACATTTCTTATGATGTCAACAAACTATCACAGTTTATGCATGATCCTACTGATGAAAACTAGAAGGTGGTTAAAAGGATGCAATTGTATCTCAAAGACACGACAACTTCAGGTCTTCATATTTTTCACAACTCAGACTGCAGACTTTCCATGTATGCTGATGCTGACTGGGCAGGATACCCGGATGATAGAATATCCACATCAGGCTATGTGTTTTTCTGTGGGCGCAATCTTGTAAGTTGGTGGTTAAAAAAAACAAACTGTAGCTCAGTCATCTACTGAAGTTGAATACAAATCAGTTGCAAATTCCCTTTCCGAACTAACATGCGTGTGCAACTTGCTCAATGAATTGTGTATCACCATTCCAAATATCCCTACAATGTTTTGTGACAATGTTGGTGTCACTTATCTCTTCACAATCCAATGTGCCATATCCGTATGCAACATATTGTCGTGGACCTTATCTATGTTAGAAACCATGTTCAGGCACATCGAGTTCTTGTCAGACACACTCATGCTTGTGATCAAACTGCTGATACATTTACAAAGCCGGTGCTAGCACCAACCTTCGCAAGGTGTAGTTCCAAATTAGGTGTTATTGACCCACACCTAACTTGAGAGGCTATATTAAGAATGGTTATCTTATCTTATAATAAGTTATTGTTATAGTTACTGCCTTTTAGTATCTGTAGAAGACTCCTTCTATTGTAGGAGTTTATTGTTGTTGTATATCTATATAAGAGTCCTCCAACGTTTTAGGAGCTTATGTAGCAATTAGCTTCCTTAATTTTATCTATAAGTTGTTATTGGTTGTATTTAACACTTTGATGTTGAAGGAATAAAATCATCTTTCGCCTACTTTTGTCTATCTGATTTTATACCACTTTCCATGAACCAACATTGACTGCTTCCTCCCTTACGCAAAAAGAGTCCCTTGTTAGATTGAGGAACCCATGTAAGATGAAGTTCTCAAAAAATATCGAGAGACTTGATAAGAAACCTCCCATCCATGGTGTCTAATGTTCTTACTAAATCTATATGTAAGACCAGGTGCTTTCCTTTTCTAAAGGATTCACATTTTCTTTTCAAGTGACCATTTCAGCAACAGTGAGTGCATATGAAGTTATCACAGATAGACATGTGGTTGCTATCAGGGTTAAACATGGGTTCTATCTTTTGACAACCCAAACCCTTACCACTATTGAATTTCTGATTTCAAAGATAGAAAGAATATTTGAAGAATCAGTCTATTTCAAAGATTGATTTTTCGCTTTTTTAACTTTACTTAATTCCCTTAATATTTGTGAGTTTATTTCAAGGGAAGAAACTAGTTTTGATTCAGAAATTTTTAGACTCTCCTCTATATCAAGCGAAAAACTACTGATCCTCCTTTTTCCAATCTTATAGGTTTATAGTTCTTACTTATGTTGAAAACCCTCGGTCTCTAGAATACTCAACCTAACATTCATTTCAGACATCTGAGAAATAAGGGTTGACTTTTCATCTTGACAAAGATCTAGGTTTTCAGTTAAGACTTTTTTTAATCATTTGTTAATTCATCAAGTGAGTTGATAACACAGTTGCAAGTTTTCTAAACCTTTTAATAGACAAGGTGTCAATGTCACCCTTAAGGTCAATAAGTGTTACCTCTTCCTTGTCATCTTTACTGTAAGACTTTTCTATCAATGAGAAGGAGTTGAATATGTCCTCATCATCCTTTACTGCCATTGTGGAGACATCTTCATGGGGTTCCCCATCTTCAGAATCACTAAAAGTGTTTCCCCCATAATGCAAAGGCCTTCTTCACTATTTGATCAACATCAGACTTTCTCTTAGCATCATCATGCACCTGTTACTTTCGCCTTTCTTTGAAGACTTGGAATTCATGATATTATTCAAGAATCTAAATCTATATTTAACACATTCCTCTTCTCAAACAAAATAAAAATAAAAGTAATGAACCATTGGATATAATAGCCCATCTTGGCGTACACTTACATTTGAGAGCAGTTTTGATCTTATGAATTGTATAAGAGGCATTTGCATTTTTGATTGACTCCATATGAAGATTTCTATCATAAAGGTTGTTCTCCAATCATTTGAAACCCTATAGTCACCAATGATCCACTATAGACTCCATTATCGTTCTTCTCAAGAATACCTTGTCGTTATAAGTAGCCGAACAATCTAGAACTATCGAAATTCCATTGGCCAAGAGATAAACAAATGAAGAACCCCTCCCCCTTCCCCATTCATCATCATGCTGATATCCTTAGAGTTAACTATCCATATTCTAAAAGAGATTCAGTTTCATCCATGCAAGCATCTTGAAAGATCAGCATGTTGTATTGTTTTGCACTATTTTTGTCTCCCTACATTTTCAAATCAAAAGAATAACTTAGTTATGTATTAACGATAAATTAATAGAACTAATAATATCATATTTCTTGCAAACGCAACAATTAATCATACATAATAGAATATAAAATAGAAATGCCATCGTTAAGATCTGGATCCTTGGAAATGTGCACCAATGGTTGCATTGGACTATTATTGGACAAAAAATCCCATTGGCTCCTTGTTTTATTATTAAAGAAGAATTCGAACAAGTATTGTTGTTTCATTGGTAACCCAAAAGTCTTATGGCAGTTAACATTACACCAATAGGTTCACCCATATAACTATATTCGTCCCTGTCATTAAATTTTGATATTCTTCAATTTCTAAATGAATTATTTTCCACTTATGAGTAGTTGCACAACCCCCTGCACAAAAGTTGTGAGTCATGCCTAGAGACAATATCCATATACCTATCTCATCCTTTGAACCAACTGTCATAAATGAAACATCATACAAATCAATTTATTTTATCAATACTCAAAGGTGAAAGAAAAAGGGTAAAAAGGATTTGCATGTGTACAAAGGTGTAATCATGCAAATCCTTTTGTTCCCTTTTTTTACACTTTCGACTATTGTATAAAAAATAGATATTGATGATATATCATTTATACCAGTTGGTTCAAAGGATGAGATAGGTATGTGGATGTTGGCTCAATGCATGACTCGCAATTTATATGGAGGGTTTTGTTCAACTACTCACAGGTGGGAAATAATTTAGTTACAAAATTGAGAATATTCAAAGTTGATGACGAGGGCAGACATTGGTGATATGGGTGATCCTATTAGTGTAGTATTAAGTTGCACAGAGTTAATTAGGTTTCCCATGAAACAACAACACTTGTTTGAGTTTTCATTGAAAATAAAACAAGGAGCCAATGGGATGTCTTGTCCCATAATGGGCCAATACAACAATTGATGCAAATTTCAACAGATCAAAATATTAATAGTGGCATTTCTCTTTTATGTGATAATGTGATTTATTAATTGTTGTGTTTTCTAGAAATGTGATATTATTAGTCCCTTTAATTTATGCTGATCTACAACTAAGTTATTCTTTTGGTTTGAACTTGTAGGGGGGCAATAATAGTGCTAAGCAAAAAAACATGATGATCTTTCAAAAAGCTTGCACGGATGCAACTGAATCTCTTTTAGTAGTTAACTCTCAGGAAATCAATATGATGATGGGGTTGGGGGCTTCTTCATATGGTCATCTCTTGCCCAAACGAATTTCGATAATTTAAGATTGTTCGGCAACTTATAATGAAAATGGTATTTTTGGGAAGAACGACAATGGAGTTTATAGTGGATCCTTAGTGACTATAGGAAATGACGGCAAACAAAGTTTGTGCTACAAATCATCATATGGAGTCAATCAAAAATGCAAATGAAATCATCCCTTATACAATTCATAAGGTCAAAACCGCTCTCAATGCAACTGTACGTCAAGATGACTATTATATCCATTGGTTCATTATTTTAATTTTAAAACTTTTGTTTGAGAAGAGGAGCATATTAAATATCAGATTCAGTGCCTTAAATAATATTTGTTTCTTTAATGTTAATGATCGTATGTGGTTATTGTGTCATACTATTTTGAGTTTACCTGATACAAAAAAGTTTTCCAAAAGTTATTGCATAAATCTTGAAGGGTTTCATATAAAAGTGATAGATCAAGCCGGTGGAACGCTTCTCATAGTTTCTACTGTATTGGAGAATGTTGGGTAAGTTTCTACTGGTTTGATTTGCATTTAGAGATTTTTATCCCAAGATGGTGATGAATTCTCTCAAGATTTGTCCGCTTTAGCAAAGCTTCTTCTACAGTGAACCAACTAAACAACCAAAAGTAGGTGAAGGTAGTGGAGAGCCATGCTTTGTGATGTCTATCGCCAGTGTGGTCTCACACCTACTGTCACGACCCAAAACGTGTCGTGAGTGGCACCAACATTTACCCTCCTATGTGAGCGAACCAACCAATCCAAACCCCAACATTCAACCATAATGAACAAAATCTAATGCGGAAGACTTAAAACTCAATAACGAAATCAATTAATAACTTCTAAACTCAAAACTTATCATTCCCCAAAATCTGGAAGTCATCACTACAAGAACATCTATCCTCAACTTACTAAATCTAAGAGTATCTAAGAAGCTAAAATAATTAAAAATCTAGTCCATGCCGGAACTTCAAGGCATCAAGACATAAAGGAGAAGACCCAGTCCAAGCTAGAAACAATAGCTCACCCTGAAATCTGACGTGATGAAGACTGGCTAGAGTTACGATTGAGTCTAAGACGGCGGTACGTTTGCTGCACTCCACAATGAACAAAAAGAAACATACAAGTAGGGGTCAGTACAAAACACGAGTACTGAATAGATATCATCGGCCAACTCAAAATAGAAAGCAATATATATTAGATAATATCATAAAATCAACTACAATACTCAATAGGTAGCAACAACAAGTACAAGAATCATCGATAATAATGCCAAGTACACCCATGAGGACGCAAGCCTCCATACCATACTCATTTGGGAAAAAGGTTCGTTAAATTGAGTATATTAACATCATTCAAGATTCATTCTTTTTACTATCCTTGTGTCGGAACGTGACACTCTGATCCCGTAATACTACGTGTTGGTTCGTGACACCCGATCCCCCTAATACTACGTGTCGGTTCGTGACACCCGATCCCCCCAATACTACGTGTCGGTTCGTGACACCCGATCCATTAAAACTATGTGTCGGTTCGTGACACCCGATCCCCTAACCCCATTCCTTTTAGTTTATCAAGCCTTCTTTTATACCAAGGCACCATAATTAACAGAGAAGGTTTTAGGTTTAAGCTTCACAACCTCATCTTTCCAACCCATTACAATTACATAATCACATCATGCAAGCATACAATTAAGCACATAGAAGACTTTACAATACTACTAATAGATATCATTCGCTATTAAGAGTTTACTATGAAATAGCATAAAAACCATAACCTACCTCCACCGAAGAATCGTGATCAAGAATCTACTTTTCCAATGCTTTGCTTTCCTCTTCGTTTTCTCCCTTCGCTCGATCGTTTCTCTATTTTCCTCTTTTCTTTCTATTTTTCTTATTCAAACCCTTTTTCTTTTACCCTAATTAACATATAATTAAGTATAAAAGATGACGAAAGTAACCCACTAATTAATTAAAGGTTATCTCCTTTAAGCCCCAAGTAATTGAATTATTAACATTAAACCACTAACTTTATAATTATAAGCAGGAATAGTCCAAGATGCCCCTTAAAATATTTAACTGAAATCTGACCCAGTTAGGATTACGCAACCTGTGACGGCCCGTCGTGCCTGCGTCGGTCCGTCCTGCTGCTTCCGTCACAAAGTTCAGAGAGTCGATTTTATTTAAGACTTTGTGACGGTCCGTCATGCTTACGACGATCCGTCCTGCCATGTCGTCGCGAAGTTCAGAGAGTTGTTCTCAGTACCAAAATTTCCAAATTCTAAGTGTTTTTGAACGAGACACCCTCGACGGTCCGTCGTGCCCATGACGGTCCGTCATGGGATCCGTCGACTCTTACGTTTATTACCAAAAATACTCTACTGCTAAAAACGACTAAACAGGTCGTTATAATAGATACCAATTTAGCTATCGTTCGTCCCCAAACGCTCACAAAAGAAAACAAGGGCAAAAAGGAGCACCTGAATCTGTAAACAGGTGTGGGTATCTTTCTTGCATATCAGCCTCTTTCTCCATAGTGGATTCTTCAACCGGCCGATTCTTCCATTGAACCTTGATGGATACAATCTCTCTTGACCTCAACTTGCAGACTTCTCTATCTAAAATAGCAACAGGCTCCTCCTCATAAGATAAATTCCTATCAAGCAGGACTGAATCCCAACGAATGATGTAGTTTCCATCCCCATGGTATCTTTTCAACAAAGACACATGAAATACCGGATGCACTCCTGACAGTCTTGGGGGTAAGGCCAATTCATAAGCTACCTTCCCCACGCGCTTCAGAACTTCAAATGGACCAATGTACCTTGGACTAAGTTTACCTCGCTTACCAAACCGCATCACCCCTTTCATGGGCGAAACCTTCAGCAAGACTTTCTCACCCTCCATAAACTCCAAGTCTCTAACCTTCCGATCTGCATATTCCTTCTGCCTACTTTGAGCCGCTAGAAGCTTTTCCTGAATGCATTTCACTTTATCTAACGTTTCCCTCAGAAGGTCAGTACCCCAAGGTCTAACCTCAAATGCATCAAACCATCCAATGGGAGATCTACATCTTCTCCCATACAGTGCCTCAAATGGGGCCATATCAATACTTGAGTGATAGCTATTATTGTATGAAAACTCTACTAAGGGTAAGAAGTTGTCCCAATGGCCACCAAATTCTATCACACATGCGCGAAGAATATCCTCCAACACTTGAATCGTTCGCTCAGATTAACCATCGGTCTGAGGATGGAACGCAGTACTAAGGTCCAACCTAGTACCCGATTCCGCGTGCAATGTTTTCCAAAACTTAGAAGTAAACTGCGTACCTCTATCTGATATGATGGATAGTGGAACCCCATGCAATCAAACAACTTCCGAGATGTAAAGTTTTGCTAACTTCTCTGCATTGTAAGTCACCTTGACCAGAATAAAGTGAGCAGACTTAGTTAACCTATCAACAATTACCCGAATGGAGTCATACTTACCCATTATCTTGGGAAGACCAACCATGAAGTCCATTGCAATTCTCTCCCACTTCCATTCAGGAATGGGCATTCTCTGAAGTGTCCCTCCAGGCCTCTTGTTCATACTTTACCTTCTGACAATTCGGGCATTGAGCAACAAAATCAACAATGTCCCGCTTCATTCTACTCCACCAAAAATGTTGCTTTAGGTCACGATACATCTTGGTTGCACCGGGATGTATAGAATACCTTGAACTATGAGACTCTATAAGAATAGTGTGAATCAAATCATCGACGCGGGGTACACATACCCTTCCCTTAATTCTCAAAACACCTTCCTCGTTGATTTTTGCTTCTTTAGCCTCTCCTCGCAACACCTTATCTTGAATCCGAATTAGCTTCTCATCCTTAAACTGCTTTCCCTTAATCTTGTCAAGAAAGGAAGATCTTTCCTCCACACAGGCCAAAAACCCTCCCTTCTCATTTACTTCTAGCCTCATGAGGTCATTAGCCAGTGTCTGAACCTCCCTAGCCAACGGACGTCTGGAAACCTGTAAGTGAGCTAGGCTTCCCATGCTCCCTGCTCTTCTACCTAACGTGTCTGCCACAACATTAGCCTTTCCTGGGTGATACAAGATAGTAATATCGTAGTCCTTCAGTAGTTCCATCCATCTCCTCTGTCTCAGATTCAAATCTTTCTGAGTAAAGACATACTGTAGGCTATGATGATCCGTATAGACTTCACACATAACCCCATATAGATAGTGCCTCCATTGCTTTAATGCAAACACTACCGCAGCCAACTCTAAATCATGGGTCAGATAATTACGTTCGTGCACCTTTAATTGCCTCGAAGCATAAGCAATTACATTCTTCTCTTGCATTAGCACTGCACCCAAACCCGAATAGGATGCATCACAATAGACAATGAAATTCTTACCTTCCACTGGCAGGGTAAGGATTGGTGCGGTAGTCAACAAAGTCTTGAGCTTCTGAAGGCTTTCTTCACACTCGTCCGACCATACAAATGGAACACTCTGCTTAGTCAAATTTGTCAATTGGGAAGCAACAGAGGAAAATCCCTTGACAAATCAGCGGTAGTAGCTAGCTAAACCAACAAAGCTCCTTACCTCTGTAACATTAGTAGGTCTTTCCCAACTCTTCACTTCTTCGATCTTAGAAGGATCCACCATCACTCCATCACTCCATCCTTAGAAACTACGTGCCCCAAAAAGGACACTAAGTCTAGCCAAAACTCACACTTAGAGAATTTGGCATAGAGCTTTCTCTCCCTCAATATTTCCAATACCATTCTTAAGTGCTCCTCATGTTCTTTCTTGCTCTTTGAGTATACCAGTACATCATCAACGAACACGATGACAAAGAGATCCAAATAGGGCTTAAAAATCCGTTCATTAAGCTCATGAACGCAGCAGGGGCATTCGTAAGCCCAAAAGACATTACTAAGAACTCATAATGTCCATATCTGGTCCGAAACGCAGTCTTGGGCACATCCGTTGCCCGTATTTTCAGTTGATGATAACTAGACCTCAAATCAATTTTTGAGAAGGTACAAGCACCTTGTAACTGATAGAACAAATCATCAATGCGAGGAAGAGGATACTTGTTCTTAACAGTTACTTTATTTAGTTGTCTGTAGTCTATGCACATCCTAAAACTTCCATCCTCCTTCTTCACAAACAAAACCGGAGCACCCCAAGGGGATGCACTTGGTCAAATGAGGCCTTTGCTTAACAACTCTTGAAGTTGGGCCTTTAACTCTCTTAACTCGGCGGGAGCCATTCTATAAGGGGGTATAGAAATGGGGCGAGTACCCGGCTCCAGATCAATGCAAAAGTCAATATCCCTATCCGGTGGCATACCAGGAAGGTCTGCAGGAAACACATCCAGAAACTCACGGACTATCGAAACCGACTCAATTGAGGGTACTTGGGTAGTATCGTCCCTGAGGTGTGCCAAGAAAGCTAAACAACCCTTACTAACCATTCTCTTAGCACGAAGAAAGGAGATAATACGAACTAGAGTGGAAGTGTAGTCACCCTCCCACACTAACAAATCTGTCCCACGTTTGGCCAATGTCACAGTTTTGGCATTACAATCTAGGATTGCAAAGTTTGGAGAAAGCCAAGTCATACCCAAAATTACATCGAAATCAGCCATTTCTAAAATAACCAAGCCTACATGAGTATTTCTCCCCACAAAAGTTACAAGACAAGACCTATATACCTTTTCAACTATCACAGACTCACCCACCGAAATAGAAACACGAATAGGCATGTCAAGCAATTTACAATGTAAGTTAAGACCATTAGCAAATGAGGAAGATACATATGAAAATGTGGATCCAGGATCAAATAATACAGAAGCCATGCAATCACAAACCAAAAGATTACCTGTGATAACAGCATCCGATGTCTCCGCTTTAGATATCCCAGGGAAAGCATAACAATGGGCCCTATCACCTGTCTGCCCGTTGCCCCTACCATGTTGTACCGTAGTGGCTCCAGTTTGCTCGCCACACCGGCCATTTTGATGACCACCATTACCTCGGCCACCACGTCCTCATAAATAATGGCTTCTTCCATGACCACCTCTACCTCTAATTATTGGGGGTCTGTAACTCGGTTTTGGACAATTCCTCCTAATATGTCCAGTCTCTCCACATCCATAACATTCTATGGATTCAAGAATAGGTCTCTGTGAGAACGACGGAGTATGGGGATAACCTCCAAACTCAGAGAAATGTTGACCAGTCTGCGGTGGACCCCCAGCTACAGCCTGTAGGGAGGACTGAATTGGTCAGACTGGGTAACCTCCTGAACTCTGCCCTCTAGAGTAAGAACCATTAAACTCACCTCCTTTACGAAACTTCTTAGTTGCTAATGTCATGGTGAAATCATCTAGCTTCACTCCCTCCACCTCTATCACAAAGTCTACCACTTCCTGAAAAGATTTTGCCGTAGCAGCTACCTGTTAGGTTGAAATCCGCAAATCTGACCTCAACCCCTTCACAAAACGGCAAATCCGCTCATGTGGACTGAAGCAAAGCTGGGTGGCATATCTGGAGAGTGCACGAAACTTAGCCTCATAAGCAGAAAATGACATCCGGCCTTGCTCTAGGCTTAGAAACTCATCTCTCCTCTTATCCCTCAAAGTACGGGGTATACACTTCTCCATAAATAAACTAGAGAATGATGCCCAAGTCGTAGGTGGTGCCTCTGTTGGTTGACACTCCGCATGTGACCGCCACCACATTTTGGCATTCCCTTGAAATTGATAGGTCACAAACTCGACGCCAAATCGTTCTACAATACCCATCTTGTGTAGTAACTCATGACAGTCAACCAGAAAATCGTAGGCATCCTCAGATTCAGCACCCTTGAAGACTGGAGGTTTCAATTTCAAGAACTTACTAAAGAGTTCATGTTGATCACTTGTCATTATAGGCCCTGTAGTCAACCGAGGAAACGTGCCTATTTCCAATGAGGCATCCATGCGGGGAGCCACAGCAGCTGCATGTTGTACTCCCGGAACCTGAGGTGCTGGTGCAGAAAACACTGGAGGTGTCTGGCCCTGATCAGATAACCCGCTAAGATAAGGAAGAACCTGATTAATCATATCTGGGGTAGGTTGGGGTGGTAATTCCTCATTCTGCACTTGCTCATTCTCCCCTTCCTTCCCCTCTCTTACTACTTCCTCAGTCGGTGGAGGAGTCACCGCCCTAGTACTAGATGGGCCAGGCGTTTGTCCTCTTCCTCTAGAGGACGTCCTCCCATGACCTCTTCCACGGCCTCTTGCCATTACTCCTCTTCGAGCTACAGCCCCAGTGGCTGGCTCAGACGCATCTTGTCTTGCCGGTGTTGGTGTTGGCGCAGTTGTTGCTCTAGTTCTAACCATCTGCAAATTAGAGTGAAGATGGTCAGATACCAATTTGTATCACCTAGATACCAACTGGATCCAAGTAATAGCACGAAAGAAAGAAAGAAGGAATTTTCCTGAAGTCTTATAGCCTCTCAAAGAAAAGTAAAGGCGTCCCCCTACCGTTCCTCAAGAGTCTACTGGACTCGTTCTTGTGTGATGAGACCAACGAACCAAAGGCTCTGATACCAAGTTTGTCACGACCCAAAACGTGTCGTGAGTGGCACCCACATTTACCCTCCTATGTGAGCGAACCAACCAATCCAAACCCCAACATTCAACCATAATGAACAAAATATAATGCGGAAGACTTAAAACTAAATAACGAAATCAATTAATAACTTCTAAACTCAAAACTTATGATTCCCCAAAATCTAAAAGTCATCACCACAAGAACATCTATCCTCAACTTACTAAATCTAAGAGTATCTAAGAAGCTAAAATAATTAAAAAGCTAGTCCATGCCGGAACTTCAAGGCATCAAGACGTAAAGGAGAAGATCCAGTCCAAGCTACAAACAATAGCTCACCCTGAAATCTGACGTGATGAAGGCTGGCTAGAGTTGCGGTTGAGTCGAAGATGATGGTACGTTTGCTGCACTCCACAATTAACAAAAAGAAACATACAAGTAGGGGTCTGTACAAAACACGAGTACTGAGTAGATTTCATCGGCCAACTCAAAATAGAAAGCAATATATATCAGATAATATCATAAAATCAACTACAATACTCAACAGGTAGCAACAACAAGTACAAGAATCATTGATAATAATGCCAAGTACACCCATGAGGACGCAATCCTCCATACCATACTTATTTGGGAAAAGGGTTCGTTAAATTGAGTATATTAACATCATTCAAGATTCATTCTTTTTACTATCCTGGTGTTGGAACGTGACACTCCGATCCCCTAATACTACATGTCGGTTCGTGACACTCGATCCCCCTATTACTACGTGTCGGTTCGTGACACCCGATCCCCCTAATACTACGTGTCGGTTCGTGACACCCGATCCCCCCCAATACTACGTGTCGGTTCGTGACACCCGATCCCCTAACCCCATTCCTTTTAGTTCATCAAGTCTTCTTTTATACCAAGGCATCATCATTAACAGAGAGGGTTTTAGGTTTAAGCTTCACAACCTCTTCTTTCCAACCCATTACAATTACATAATCACATCATGCAAGCATACAATTAAGCATATAGAAGACTTTACAATACTACCAATAGATATCATTCTCTATTAAGAGTTTACTATGAAATTGCATAAAGACCGTAACCTACCTCCACCGAAGAATCGTGATCAAGAATCTACTTTTCCAATGCTTTGCTTTCCTCTTCGTATTCTCCCTTCTCTCGATCGTTTCTCTCTTTTCCTCTTTTCTTTCTATTTTTCTTATTCAAACCCTTTTTCTTTTACCCTAATTAACATATAATTAAGTATAAAAGATGATGAAAGTAACCCACTAATTAATTCAAGGTTATCTCATTTAACCCCCATGTAATTGAATTATTAACATTAAACCACTAACTTTATAATTATAAGCAGGAATAGTCCAAAACGCTCCTTAAAATATTTAACAGAAATCCGATCCAGTCAGGGTTACGCAGCCTGTGACGGCCTGTCGTGCTGCTTCCATCACAAAGTTCAGAGAGTCGATTTTATTTAAGACTCTGTGACGGTCCGTCGTGCTTACGACGGTCCGTCCTTCCATGTCGTCGCGAAGTTCAGAGAGTTGTTCTCAGTACCCAAATTTCCAAATTCTAAGTGTTTTGGAACGAGACACCCTCGACGGTCCGTCGTGCACATGACGGTCCGTCGTGGGATCCGTCGACTCTGACGTTTATTACCAGAAATACTCTACTGCTAAAAACGACTAAACAGGTCGTTACATCTACGGCTGGCATTCACACATGTGGAGCCGAAGGAATTTGGTGGTCTTTGCTCTTGGAAATGTTATTTTGTATTACCCGCATCATACCTGCGGCCACGGGTCTACCAAATTGACACCGTTGAGTGTTTTATATCTTTTCTTCTCTCTTTTCTCAAATCATTGTGTAGTAAACCCCATTGTTGTGAGCTTAGTTAGACTTTAAAGTGTTATTGCTCGTTTCTTGTCCATTTCTTCCGGTTCAAAGGTAAATTTCATCCCTTTTGTCTTCTATATCATTTTGAAGTTTCAATTCGATAATTCATTCTTGCTTTATCCCTCAAATTCTTTCATCTTCAATTCTCTAAAGTAGCATCGTAAGACCACTTTCAATTCAGAATTCACTTCCATTTGACTATAGTATATACCAAAATTAAGACTCTCATTAGACGTTCCGTATGGTGATTAAGATACAAAATTGATTTCACTAAATAGAGGCAGAAAAACAGGAGTTTCAAGACTCTATGTTTTGATGATCTCCTTGTGACTCCTAAAATCAAAGGGATGACTATGCACTTGTTGCAACAAATGAGATCAGAATTCTATAGTTTATTTATGTATGAAAATAATTTGTTTCAAAAGATTATTTTAGAAAAGCATTTGATAAGCCAAAATTTAATAAAAAGAAATGTATTTAAGAAGCTAATTGTTTACTTGGAAGGATGGTAATTGATAAGAATGTACTGGATTCTTTATTATTAACTTTTTCCAAGTGTCAGCTTTTTAGATAAGTGCAAATGTCATGAACACTTGTCCTAATTTTGAACAATCTTCTAGCCTATCAATTGCTCATCTCCATTTGATTATTTACATAAGGAAAAATACTAATAACTTTCTTGCTCCCTCTTTTACTCAAATCTTGCCACTGTTTGTTGGCTTTTTTATTCTATTAAATTTTGGCTTTGTTATTCTTTTATTTCCTTTAATAATTTGCTGATGTTAAATAATTTGTTGATTTCTCCTATCACTATTTATTGAGATAGAGAAGTGCTTGTTTAATCCTGGGGGAAAATATCACAACCGTTGAAATAGTTTCTTTGGACTGTGCCCAACACGATTCAAGTATTTATCTATTTTGTGTCCTATTATTTATACATCATCGTAGTAATATTTGTCTTATTTTAAGGATTACTTTGTGCTAAATAATAAAGTTATTTATTATTATTATTGTGAAATTTTCTAATACTTCCCCAACAATCTAAGAAACTATGACATATAATATGTGCTCCAAAATTTTTGATGACACGTGTCCTGAATTTATTGATGATACTAATGGTATTGAGAATACTAATGTTGTTGTTGCCAGACCGTTACTATTCAAGTCATTTTGTCGGAGCTTATAGTAAAGATAATTACAGGTATGTAAATAGATATGATTATAAATTCATTGCTGATTAAAAAAACCTTCATGAAAGATACACCTCAATGCAAAAGAATATTGAAAAAGAAATGTCAATGCCGCTAAGCTAAAAATAACTTTGGCTGAAACAGATCATCTGATTATTACGGTCATTTTAGAAATAAATGTTGTGGCCAATGTGAGAAACTGAGTGGTAGATATTTGTGCCATTAGGCACATTTGTATAAACAAAATGAATTTGTGTTATACACTCAAGTTGGAAAAGGAGAAAAATTATTTATTTTGGTACTTCAAGGACAACTAAAGTTCTTGGAAAAGAAAATGATCTTCTCAAGCTCACAACTGGTAAAACTTTGACATTAAGTGATGTATTTTATGCTCCTAAAATCCAAATTAATTTGATTTCTGTGGGATTATTAGGAAAATTTGGAAATGAAGATCTCTTTCAAAAATAATGAGGTCATATTGACTAAAAATAATAATTTTGTGGGAAATAATATTTGTAAATATGGCTTATTTATGATTAATATTTGTGATAATTTCAATGTATTTGTTTCTTCTTTCATGATTGAGTATATTTTATTATGCATGCCAGATTAGGACATGTTAATGTGTAATATATTAAAAATATGCTATCTCATGATTTAATATATGATTTAAGTTTAAATAATTTTAATGATTATATTAAAGTTGTATTTTCTTTTGCATGTTTCTTTATAACAAGCTACATTATAACATGTTAATGTCTCATATATTAAGAACCTGCATTCTTTTGGTTTAATACCTGATTTAGGATTTAATTTTGATAAAATGTGAAATATGTGTTGAAACTAAAATTACTAAAAAGTCATATTTTTCAGCAAGTAGAGAATCTGAATTATTATCTTTGATCCACTCTGATTTGGGTGATTTGAAACAGACTGTGGCTAGAGGTAGTAAAAATATTATGTGACTTTTATTGATGATTTTTTTAGATTTACTAAATTGTGTTTGCTCATAAATAAAGATGATGCATATTATGTTTTATTGCTTATAACTCTGAGTTTAAAATAAACTTGATAGAAAAATCAAAAGAATTCAATCTGATAGAGGTGGAGAATTTGTATCTTTAATGTTTTATATGAAAAAGAATGAATTATTCATGAAGTAACCCCCGCATTTTTCACCTAAGTCTAATGGAGTAACTTAAAGAAAAAATAGAACTTTGAAAAGAATGATAAATTAAATGTTAATTAGTTCTAATGCTCTAGATAATTTGTGGGGTGAAACTATTTTATCTCCATGTCTCTTATAAAATAGAATTCATCATAAAAGAACTGCTAGAACTCCTTACGAATTGTGGAAAGGTTATAGATCTAACTTGAAATATTTAAAAGTGTTGGGTTGACTTGCTAAAGTTATTTTTTCTAAACCTACAAAGAAAATTATGATTCTAAAGCATGCAATCAATAGGTTTTAAAACTGCTGATTAATTGCTTACTTATTGGATACACTGTAATAGTGTTGCATATAGGTTTCTTGTTTTGTAAAGTGATGTACTTGATTTCAATACTATTATTGAGACAAAGAATGCTGAATTTTTTTTCTACCGTGTGATAAAACTTTTCATGCACCTGTTGAAAGAAATAATGGTAATTCCTTTAATATTGAGGAACTGCAGAGGATCAAAAGACCAAGAAAAGGGTATTTTTTTCTATGAAAATGATTTTCGAACTTTTCTTGTCGATAATGAAACGTTAAATTATGTTGAAGTTATATCTTCTTTTGATGCTACATTTTGAAAGAGACAATAAAAATTGAACTTGATTCTATTATGAAAAATAAAACATGGATTTTGACTGACTTACCTCTTGGAGCATTTCCTATTGGTTGTAAATGAATTCTAAAAAACGAAACTCAATCATGATGGATCTATAGATAAATATAAAGCTCGGTTAGTAGCAAAAGATTTTTCTCACAAATAAAATATTGATTTTTTGATTCATTTACACCGGTGACTACAATTTTTTCTATTCGAATTTTAATTGTCTTAGCATTAATTCACAAGCTTTTTATTCACCAAATGGATGTAAAAACAACTTTCTTAAATGGTTATTTAGAAGAACAGATTTACATGGTTTAAATAAAAGGATGCATTATTCTTGGACAAGAAATAAAGTTTGTAGGTCTATTAAATCTCTCTATCGACTAAAACAAGCTCCTAAAAAGTGATATGAATAACTAGATCAAGTTTTATTGAAAGACAAATTTCTCTTTTATCAAAGTTGATAAATGTGTAGACAATGATTATGTGCTAATATACTTGTATGTTTATAAGATGTTTAAATATGGTACAAGTTTAAATATTATGAATAGTATCAATATATTTTGTCTATTAATTTTGATATGAAAGATTTGGGTAAAGTAAATATGATTTTGGGAGTTAAGTTAATAAGAAATGAAAATGGAATAATGTTGTCACAAGAATTTTATGTGGAAAGACTTTTTAAATATTTGAATGGTTTGAGGTGACACATTGAGTCACTCCTTATGATACTAACTCTAAATTTATGTTGATCCAGATGCTCAGTCTAAATATGCTCATATTATTGAAAATCTATTGCATTTGATAATTTTTACTAGGCTTGATAGCCTATGTTGTTTGTATATTGAGTATATATACTCATAATCCTAATAATGAGAATCAGTTAGCGTTGAATAGACTGATGAAATATTTGAGAGGAATCATGAATTATGGTGTCATGTATAGTCATTTCCTTCTACTTTCGAAGTGTATTGTGATGCAGCGTGGGTCTCTGATTCAGATGAGACGAAATCCACTAGTGGATACGTGTTCACCTTAGGTGGTGGTGCATTATCCTGGAAATCAGCTAAAGAGATTATCATTAGTACATCGACTATGGAGTAAGAGTTTGTAGCTCTGGAGATGGATGGTTCTGAAGTTGAATGGATAAAAAAAATCTTAGTGAATCCCTTAGATAAAGGATGAATTGTTGATCCCTTTTATAAGGATAAATTGTTTATACCTTTGATAAGGATGAATCGTCTCATGTGTTTATACACTTGATTGTGAACCCGCAATCGATATTCCGAAGAATGAATCTTACAGTGGTAAGATCAGACATATGTATTAAGGCATGATGTTGTTAAGCAGCTGCTGAAAAATGGAATAATTACAATTGATTGTGAAGTCAAAAATTGAATTCGGTCAATTCACTTAAAAGACCCGTGGAAAGAAAATCAATTTTTTCAGACCTCTATAGAAAAGGGTTTAAGGCCAATTGTTAGCCAATACAGATGAGAAGCTAACCTATGTGATTGGAGATCATATGAAGTAGGTTCATGGGTAATAACAAGTCGATATTGGCTCTGTGCACTAACTAAGAGTGTTTGAAACTACTACTAAAATTGAGGGATAAGTTATTAACTCTAAATGAATCAATAGTCCTTAATTAAGGAAGATGTATTCAAAGTAGTGTACACTTGACGAATTCACCTATATGGAGTTGGAGTGCTGTCGCTCCTATGAGACTTTAACCTAGAATCTAGAGCACTCATGAATACCAGGCATGCTCATGGCCTATAGGTCCAAAATCGCGTTTAATAGCAAAATTTATGTGGTCAAAATGTGATTAGTAAAGTCACTAATCTACAACTATAATATTTGGTTCATAAAAATATTATATTTCACCATTAATTCTGTAGATTAAATTTTATAGATTTAAGTTTGATTCATAGACCGAAAGACACAAAACTGATTGCATTTTTGTCCTGATAATTTAGCAAGTTATATTTTTATATAATATTTTGAAATAAGTGGAGAATTGTAAGCAAATAATTTAATAAAAAGATTTTTTTAAAAAAATATTTTTAAAGCAAAAATTTTGATAAAATAAAGTGTAGTTAAGAAGCTAATTGTTTGCTTGGATATGATGGTAATTGGTAAGAATATACTAGCTTCTTTATTGTTAATTTTCTCCAAGTGTCACCTTTTTTTGACAAGTGTCAAGTGTCATGGATACTTGTCCTTATTTTGAACAATCTTCTAGCCT
This sequence comes from Solanum lycopersicum, assembly GCF_036512215.1. NCBI lineage: Eukaryota > Viridiplantae > Streptophyta > Magnoliopsida > Solanales > Solanaceae > Solanum > Solanum lycopersicum. The sequence goes on from NC_090809.1 coordinate 7,299,772, forward strand.
ATAAATTGCTCCTCTCCATTTGATTATTTACATAAAGAAAAATACTAATCACTTTCTTGCTCCCTCTTTCGCTTACATTTTGCCTCTCTTTCTTAGCATTTTTAGTTTATTAAATTTTGGCCTTGTTATTTTATTTTCTCTATTGACTTGCTGATGTTAAGTACTTTTTTGATTTCTGCTATCACTATTTATTAAGATAGGTAAGTGTTTTTTAATCGTGGAAAAATATTTTACACGATTGAAATAGTTTCTTAAAACAGTGTCCAGCACGATTCAAGTATTTATCTATTTTGTGTCCTATTATTTATATATCTTCGTAGTAATATTTATCTTATTTTCAAGATTAATTTTTTATAAATAATAAAGTTATTTATTATTATTATTATGAAATTTTCTAATATTTCCCCATTAATTTAGAAAAAACCACATAGGTTACTTAGAAATCTTCATTGACCACTTAAAGTTGAGTTTCACCTTGTTGTTATTGAATAAATTATCTAGTATGAGTCATCTCGATTATACATTTCATTATTTTGTGCACTCTCTTTCATGTACTACAATATTAGGAGTCGTTTGGTAGAGTGCATAAGAACATGCAAAATAGGGTGCATTAATAGTTCTTGCATTAGTAATCCTTACATTAGTTATGCAAGCATTTAGTAATATATATTTTTTGTTTGATATATTAGAAATAACAAATCTTGCGTGATTTCTATTAAAAAATAAATGTTACAAAAGTGTCTTTCACACTTTATTTATTTGTACACTTTCTTTGCAACAAAGTTCATTCCTCCTCCTCCCATTGCGTCAAAATATTTCTGTGAGAAGTTGGGAAAGAATTTTTAAATCAAATTTATTGTCACAATAGAATTTTTTTTATTAAATTATATTGAAATAATAGTATTTTTTTTAAGAAAAACATACTTAAGAGCCATAAAACGTATTGAGACACAAACAAACTAAAATACAATAAAAAGCAAATCAAAATCAAAATAAAAGCTTATAACGACAAAGGAAAATGAAAAGGCTTTATGGGTAATTTTGAAATTATTTAATCTATTGCAAGTGTTTAAATGCTTTGTACTATTAATACCTTGAATTCCTTGGTATTAATAATGCACAAATTAATACACAATAGAGTGTATCAAACAAGGCACTACTAATATACACACCTAATACATCCATTTTGTTATTTTACTCAGAATGAGAGTAAAGATAACATGAACTTTTATACCACAATATTTGTCCATTATCGCTCATTCCGCAAGTGTTTTACGCTAAATTTTGTCATTTTCTCATCGCATCAAGAGGGCTTTCAGAGAGAGGGCTCCAACCCTCTATAATCGAGTGATGGTGGAATGACTAACTTGTTTGTTTTTTGTTTTTCTACAATGGAAGAAGAGTGTATGAGGAGGTTGAAGAGGAAGCACTAAAAGATGAGACAAAGATTGAAGTAGAAGCACATTCCGCAGTTCTCAACGGCGTATCTATGTTTATCGTCTTCTTTAGGCTGATGCTTTTTAAGGTTTAGTTTGAAACATTAGTCAACAATTGAGTTTTGATTTTTTTTTATATTATACTGAATTCAATTTTGGTATCCAATTTTGGCTCCTCGTCATATAGAACTTCATTTTGAATTGTCTGCATCTATATATTTATGAAAATATGCTTTATTTGAGTCAAACATCTTTTGGAAACAACTTTCTTACCTCTTCCGCAAGATAGTATTAATTTTGCACACGCTCTATCTTCCAAGGATTCCACATGGGAGATTACCACGTATATGGTTTTTATATGTTTGTGAAATTCACTCATGAGTTATTTAAATATAGTAATATATATGTTTCATTTTAGGGTTTATATAATGTGTCAATCTTTTGCCGCTTTCGACTTAGATTTTTGTCTAAATAAAATTAAAAGCTAAATTGATGATGAGTCAATTTCAAAATGCACACATTGCTTACGTTATTTGATTAAAAAAAACTTAGTGCATCAACATGATTTATGTTAGTACCATATGGTCCATTTTAGATGGCAATTTAAATTTTCTTCTATGTGATAATGAAAACTTATTCGAAGTTCCTATTGGAGATGATTATTTGAAGTTTGAATTGAAATTTTAGAAGTCCAGTTTTTTACTAGAGGCATTTTCATGCTAACTGAGTGTGAGATGTGTTCTTTGTGGTTTGGGTGTTTATCAGTTTAATTCCTAAACCTGTTCTGATATTGTTTAATTAGTAGACATGCTTGAATGGAGGAATGTGGAAGTGAGTACCTACGAAGTTGAGCTTAAACTTGCTTGTGAGCAGATTGGGTTGTATTAGTAGTAGTTGAATTATAAATTCAACAGATATAGCAATTGAACCTTAGTTTTCTTTTACTAGGATGGGAATATATGAGATCTACTCTTCTAGTATTAGCGTAGTAGGTGAACATCTGATGCACTTTCGGCAATGAATGAATATACGGTTCCATGTTGTGATTGTGATATTGTCTTGTATAAGATGACATGACATTTTTGTACGAGATCAACATGTAGATATGTGCTACGCGATGGGCTAGAGCTAGACGGGTGAAAGTTTGATCGTTTTCCTTGTGAAAACATAGATATTATACCTTTTGCCTTTGATATGGTAATGGGAAGGCTTAGAAAGTTCACTTTTCCCTTAAAATCTACTGCACAAGAGCTGTTTTTTATGGCCTCGTATAGTCATTTTATCTACAGAGTTATAAAAAGTTATATATTCTCTAGGTCTTGCATGTGAAGTGGTTGTTGCTGCGTATTGTGCATGTGTATTATAGGTAGACAAATAAAGTTTGTCCTATTTCTGTTAGTTAATTATATGTTTCTATTTTTATTGGCTCGGTTAATGTCTCGAAGTTGCCCGTAGCACTTTGGTGTAGATGCGAAAGAGTGAAACATATGTGATGTGTGAGTTAAGTGTGCATCATGGATTTAGACCCTATTGTCGACAAAAGCTTGGTATTTAAGTGAGGGGTAGATAGGGGAGCACACTCATTATTGATCAGCAGAAAACATTTATTATATTTCTATTCGTATGTTGTCCTAATCTCTATCTCTCTCATTCTCCAGAATTTGGTTGAGGAGTGTGGCGAGAAGGGCGGTTCGAGCTAATTTTGTGGTGAAATTTCACATTTGATGACTTTGGAGATAAATTTTATTTAGATCATAAATTCTGGCTTTTTCCTTCAAATTTTTGGCTTTATTTGTTTTTCCCCTTCAGATACTGCTATAATTTACTTTGTGTTTTGTTTTGAGTATAATTCTCTTGTAAGATTAACAACATTAGAGTGATATTTAAGAACATACAAACATGAAATATGGAAAACAATGGAAGTTTCATTCAATTGTAATTCTAAGATCATTCATTCTGTCATATGTGTTCTAATTATCTCATTTTCTTTTCTTGATTTCAAACTCTTGCCTTACACTCATTTAATGTAATTTGACTTTCTATAACATATGCTTTCACCAAGAAAAATAAGTAACTAAGCGGATATAATTAGATTACTAAACTTTTCCATAATCTTTTAATCAATGCAACTTGAAAACATATTGATAATGTTGCAAAATCCCAGCCTAAGTCTAAAAGTAGAAATAGTGAATGGTGCCTATCCTTATATAATGACGGTATCATTGTTTCATTTCCCTTTAGCTTTCTGTTAAGATCATACTAAGATAAAATTTCTTCATTGCCTCCATTAGTGATATTAAACGTCGAAATATAGACTCAAAAATATTCATTTGTTAAATGTTTTCCCTGAATAAGAAAATATTTTTGCAATAGGTAAAATTACTCTAACTTCTGCTTTATGATTTATTAGTTTCAGTTTGTTTAGTTCAATGTGGTTCACTTGCTTTTTGAAGGTACCTCGAATCCTTTCCATATATTGTCGGTTTTAAATAATGGAAAAGGTTGAGCTTGGGACTACAACTCCTTCTCAGTTGGAACAATAACTTGCGGTGTATTTCTGATATCTACTTCAGATAAAAACATTTATTTTTGTTATATATGTTCTCTAAATGTATTTGAATATGAATATTTCTAATAGACAATTTATTTCTGTATTCTATAGATATTCTAGATGCAAGTATCTATCAAGCACATTGATGGCTAAATCGACATGATTCTAGACTTAAATTGTATTTATTATGTTCTATTTCGTGTGGTCTGTGTGAATACCTTGTGTGCATTGACTATGAAAACATGTTATAAAGTCAATGAGAAATGGTTTCGGTTAGTGATCTGACTATAAATCCAATATAAAATACTTCTTGCTAGTGATGTGATAAAAAGATGATCAGAAATGGTTTCGACTAGTTTATATGATAAAAATTTGATAGGAAATGGTTCCTTCTAGTGATGTGATATACAGACGATGGAAAATTGTTTTGGCTAGTGAGGTCATAAAAAGTCTATGGAAATGGATGTGGCTAATGATGTGATATATAACCTATGGAAAATCGTTTTGGCTAGTGATGTGATATAAAACCAATTAATAAGAAATAGTTGCAACTAGTGATATTGTGTTGATGGGAAATGATTCTAGCAAGAGATTGATAATTAATACTTGATGTATTTTATGCTTATGTGTGAGTTACATGGTGATTGTGATTGATGCACTTTTTATGTGTGACTGAAATACATGACATTGGAATAGACTTATTTGATTTGTTTAATTGTTGAATTGTGAAGATTGCACTATGGATATTGAGCTTTATGAGTTGTGTATTTTACAATTTCTAGATTTGGCTGATTTTATATGCAGGTTGTAGTTTAAGGAGGTTCGATTGGAGCCTATGAAGTATTTAATTTCTAGCTAGTTTCTTTGTTTCGCAGGTCTTTTGTTGGGTAGCGTGTTATTGGTACTCACCCCTTACTTCTACCAATGTTTAGGATCCGAGTCCTGACTCATGTGGTCTTCTTCTTCTTCTCATGACACTCAAGTCTCATTAAAGGGATTTTAAAGACAACTACTTGTTATCCTTGCGGGCCCTCTTTTCATTTTTTCTTTTAATCTTTGTTTTACTTGAGAAACAAAGACCGAGACTTGTAGTTATCTGTTAGTTCTGTATTTTATTAGTGTCTTGTACATGTGAAATCCAGGTATTAGGATGTTGTTTACAATGAACAAATTTTTCGCCTTCCTCTTGTTATTTCCTTACTATTTTCCACATTTCTTTCTTTTTGTTAGGTGTACGCTGACTTGTATTTGTTGGAATAAGCAGGTGTCATCATGTACATTTCTGGATCGTGACAGTATCATTAGCGTATCCCATCAATATTTGTTCAATGAGAATATCTTCAGAGTGTAAGTGACATTATTTCCTTAAGGATAGTCGCTGCCACAATAAAAATCTAACAAGGTGAAGAAACCTTACCCAATACTCAACAATCATATCTTGAATAATTCATACAAGATACATACATTAGTGAACAACAACACAAATATATCGTGGAAACCTTCCTAACTCAATGAAGGGAAAAACCACACCAAAAATTTGTTATTAATTCAAGATTTACAACTCAGTTAATCAATGAATCTAACTTAAAACTTCTATTGTTTTTGATTAATTATAAGTGAAAACTCTTAACTCTCCAAGAAGTCAAACTCGCTTCTTGTGTACATAGACTCTCAACTCTTGATTCTTACCTCCTTGAAGTCAAACTCACTTCTTGTTTACAATCCTCACAAACTCTCGCAACTCTCACAAATACTGATCCAAGGACTGGTAAATGTGACTCAACTATTCAAAAGTAATTCTAACTCTAGAATTCTTCCATTTATACTTCTTTAACACCTTGGCCTTCAGTATGATTCTCTCTCTCTCTCTCTCTCTAACACACACATACCCGCTTTTTTTTCTTTCTAGATTAGCAATAGACTGACTTTCTTATCTCGTTTTTGGGATCAATAACTCAGGCCATGAGCTAGATCATAAAAGAGGAACAATCAATAACGTCCATGTTTTCCAAGGCATGTCATGCCCATATCCCTAAAAGGGGCCTCATGGCGTATTTCACCCCTAGGTAGTATACCCTTATGGACCACTTCAAAGATTATTTCTGAAAGGGTGATGTATCCCCTTTTAGCACCTTCCTAGGACAAACAATGACCCTTTCCTGCGAGAATTTTGAGGTGAGAAAACAATTGGCATCTTTTATCCAGTTATACTCAACCAATCTAGTAGAAGGCATTGGAAAGATCTCACCCAGACGATCCTAATGAAATACTAAGTCCTCACCATTTACAGACGAAGTAACCAAAATATTTTCCAACATATATAGTCAAGTTAACATAAAACTGAATCACTTATTTTTCATAGAACATTTCCCTGGTGTTCAAGAACAGATCCACCCACCCATGATGTAAGTTGAGGTTCTTAACACTAAGATCACTCATGGATATGTTCCCGATCTCCAATTCAACAACATCAGTGGTGAGTCCTCATTTTTATTGAATGATTGACATGTTATCTTTGTACTTTTCAATCTTTTAGTTTCGGTATTGCTAGAGTTAGTTTGGAATGCTTTAGTCAGTTAGAGGCTTTTATTCAAATATCGTTAGATTTAGTTTTAGTTGAGTTCGATGTTTTAGTTGTCATTTAACTAGTTTTATATATTCAGATTTATAATGGATATTCCCCATCATTTCCCCTTTATGTCATATTTTAGGATTTCGCACATAATTATCTCATTTCAATTATCTTAGTATCCTTATGATATGCCACCAGAGTAATCTTGGGGTCACTCGTGATCCTAGGTCTTGTGTTCATGCCTTCGGGGTAGCTTTAGGGTGTGAAAAACTTGGTATCCTATCATTAGGTCTAAGAGTTCTACGATGTCTAAAATGCCGCATTAAGTAGATCCCCTTTCATGAGTGTGTAGCGCGCCACACCTATGAGGGGGAGCATACGAAGTACTTTAGGGAAAACTTCAGTTTCTTGATATTTTATCGTATGCTATTGTGATCTCTCTTTCAATCCATCGTTATGCATTTTCAAATCATGCCTCCTCGTAGACTTTACTATAGGAATGCTAATGCTCTTAACTTTAATGCAAATCCTCCAATCATAGATCATGAGGTTTCAAATGTAATTTCACAATGTAATTCAAATATTGTCCTAGAGTTTAGCTTACAAGAATAATGAACAGGTTACAGTTCTTGCAAATGCTAGTGGTGGATCAGCGACAACTACGATTTCTGTTTTTGTTAAGATGAACCCACCTGTGTTTCTAGGTTCTCATGTTTGTGAGCATCCCCAAAACTTTATTGACGAGGTCAAGAAAAAATTTGGATTGATGCAAGTGACAGTAAATGAAAGTGAGAGTTTGCATCTTACTATCTTAAAAATATGGATTACATATGGTTTACACTGTGGAAAGACAATAGGGGCGAGAATGTCATCCATGTGACTTGGGAATATTGTACTGGAGCTTTTTTGGACAAGTTTTTCCCAAGATAGCTGATGGAGGCTAAGTCTTAGAAATTTATGAATTTGAGAAAAGGTTCCATATCGGTCAAAGATTATGGGCTTAACTTCACCCAACTCTCTAGGTATGCTCTTTATATGGTTGCCTATTCTAGGTCTCACATGAGTAAGTTTCTTTATAGAGTATCTAACTTTGTGAGAACAAAGTACATAAATGCTATGTTGCTGGAAGATATGAAAATCTTTAGGCCCATGACTCATGTACAATAGGTTGAGGGAGATAAGCTTAAAGAACGGTCTAAGAAGAACAAAAAATATAGTATAGGAAATTATGAGTATTCTTAACAAAAAGTGGGTGGTAGAAATTGCTCGCAGTGTCTATATAAATCTTTTGCTCTAGCACCTTCATCAACTAGTGTTCCCTCCTCTAGGTCTCGTCAGGATAAAAAAAGGTCAGAACCTACCCAACTTGTCCAAAGGAAATTGTTTTCCTTACTACGACCTACCAAAAGTTTCCAAAGTGTGGTAAAAACCATCCAGGCAAGTGTCTTGCGGGGAAAGATAGATGTTTTAGGTATGGTTGAGGGATTTCCCTTCTTTAAAATAGGGTAAGAAGTAACAATGGTAGGGTTCAATCTACAACTTTAGCAGCACCAGTAGGTCGACTAACTCAATATGGTAACTCATCTGGAACATATTGTGGTAAGCGCTAGAACAGGTTGCATGCTCTCAAAGTTGTATGCTCTCTAGGCTCGCTAGGATCAGGAAGATTCTTCTAATATGGTTACTGTACATTGTGAGTCTTTAATTTAGATGCTCATGCATTTTTAGATCTAGGGGATACTCTTTCCTCTGTAATTCAATATATAGTAGTACACTTCAGTGTTAGTCCATAAAACTCTCTCCGAACCCTTCTCGATTCTCTACTCCAGTTTTTGACCTAGTTATAACTAAATGGTGTATAGAAATCGCCTGTAATATTCTCCCAAAAAGTCATCTCAACAGATCTTGTAAAGTTAGAAAGAACAAACTTTGATATCATTCTAGGCAAGGATTAGTTACACTTCTATTATGCCTCAGTCAATTCTGAAACTAGGGTAGTTTGTTTTTCTGTTTCCAAATAAGCCAATCATAGAACGAAAAGGTACAAACTCAATGCTTATGGGTTAATTTATCTCTTCCCTTATGGCCAGAGAGATGATCTCTAAGGATTACATCTACCTTCTAGTTGGGGTTGACGACTTAAGATCCGAAATCCCAACTCTTGATTTAGTCCTAGTAGTTAATGAGTTTCCATAAGTGTTTCCAGAAGATATTCCTAAGTCCTTCTTGAAAGGGAAATCCACTTCGAAATTGATCTTCTTTAAGATGCCCACCCAATTTATTACCGTCCTTACAAAATAGCTTCAACAGAGATTAAGGAATTGAAAAAGAAGTAGAAATACCTTTTAAATAAAGGTTTCATCAGAACTAGTATTTCCCAAGGGGTGCACCCATATTATTCATAAATGTCATGCCCCAAGGATACCGTTTGGATGCGGACACCGGACATAGGATCAATAATGACACAAGCTAACCTTGCTGGCATATCATAAGCATAGTAAAGTAAAGTGAATCGATAAACATTGTGCAGAAGCTAAATCATATTGTAATCATAAATGGTGGGGAACACCTGTATACTAAATGGGAATATAAGAAACCTAAGAGTTTAAATATAAATGAAAAGTCAAACTCTAGAACTTAAGCTGAGACTAACTATATTTGAATATAGCCACTTCTAACAATAAATTATGGGACATTCCCCCACTAGATCTTGAAAAAAACTAAAACTAAAGTTAGAAACAACAAAGATAATAGTGTAACTAGTCCTTGACGATTGAGGACTCACAGTGACGTTGTTGATCGGAAGATCAGGGACCGATCTGTGCGTTATCTATCTTTTGTGGAGCTGAATCTACATCACAAGAAGATTAAGGACTGAGTATGCGTCAGTACTTTAAAGGTATTGAGCATTCAAGATAGAATAAAACTAAACAATAACATAACTGAACAAAGAAATAAAGTAATGATATAATCTGAACATGATAAGGATACTGAAATTACGAAACATGAACTAACTGAATGCAATGTCCAAGTTTAAAATATACCGAGACTGAATTACTAAATTGTAATTATAAAATGGTAAATGCAATACCGTTTGACTGAACTATGGGAGCGACTAATAACTGACATAAAACTACATGATCTAAATGTGAATCGGGAAGAACTAATATGTAGCACCCATATTCTATGTGTACTAGTTTATTTATATGACAGTTATAAATTTCCTTGTGATATAGCTATGGACTCGGTTTCCTATGCAACTAGTTACAATAGAATAGGTTTAAAGTGAAATCTCCTGTAGATTTTAATGTGACCTAAGTAAGCTGAAATCGATGAAATTATTTAAACATGAGATCATAAGGTGACATTTTAGTCTTAAGTTTAAAGTGATAGTGTGTATAAGTATTAAGTTAAGTTAAAGAAATTAAAGTCTAGTGATAGTGTATACAAGTTTTAAGTTAAGTTAAAGATATTCAAGTCTAGAAATGGAATAAAATATTGAGCTGCTTGCTTAAACTTAAAGTAATAGGTGAAGTAGCTACTTAGAATTAGTGAACCGCATTTTAAGTGAAAACGGCAAGTAGGTGATGCAGCTACTTAGAATTAGAGAACTGCATTTTAAGTGAAAAGGGAAAGTAGGTGATGCACCTACTTAGAATAAGTGGAGTGCATTAAGTGAAAATTACAAGTATGTGATGCCCCTACTTAAAAATTTGTGGACGAAATTAAGGAGGTGATGCACCTGCTTGCTTAATGTAAAGGATCATATTATTTTCCAATTTATTAAGTGAAAACGTCCAAAAGGGACCCTCTAAAGCATCAAGCTTATCACATCTCCTTCATATTACTTATTCCCGGATAATTACTCCCAAGGAAAGCCATGGTAGCTCCAATAGTTTTGGTCTATAGCTTCACCATTGAAATTTGAAGAAAACCATTGTTTTTAAAGTACAAGTTAGTAGAACATTTCCCAACTTAAGGAATTCAAGTGAATTATCGGATTCAACATCAAGGTAAGGGATAGAGGATAACCTAAACCTTGAAGAGCCAACTCCTAGCAAGTGAGGTTTCTGCCTAGCAAGGTAAACTGTGAAAATTGTCATCCCTCTCTTGTTCTTGCATAATTTGTATAAGTTTGTATGTATTAATGAACTGAGGAGTGTTGCCTCTATATTATGTGATCTGGTAAATGTTCAGGTAGGATGTATTGGGACAGACATGGTGTAAAGGACTTAAATTTTGATTGCGAGATTGTTTTGAGAATCTAAATGTTAGTTGTAATTCACGGGATGCTGATAATAAGTCATGAGTTTATATTGCTATTTCCACTTTTTGATGCTGAAGGACTATTTTGTGTATCGTAAAATAAGGGCGTATGGAGGGATATGTGCAAAGAAGTCATGGGAACTGGTTAGAGGAAAGAACGTTGAAAGTGTATATATATCACGCTTAATGAGTGTTGCATGAGCTAACTTCCTTCCATCCCTTTATGTACTATTTTCCAAACGTGTGAAGCCCAAAGAATTTCCAAGAACCTTATAAGAAAGTTGTATAGTATACGAAAAAATTAGAGGAGAATGAGTGGGAAGAACACCTTTGATGGTATCAATTAAAGATTTATTGCCAAGTACTGTTTAGGTCTTGATCAAGTAGCCCAAATTTGTTGATCAACTACTATAATGCTAGTTTTTTTATTTACTCCATTAAAGAGAAATAATATGAAAGGAAGACGGTTAACTCATTGTAATATCCAAATTTGTGCAGCAAGGTATATAAGACAATTTGATTTCATATTTCTTCGGCATGAATCTAACATTTTATTACAATGTAAGCTTTCTAAGTGCCCTTGGTAGTGACTGGTTCCTACTCCCTAGAACATTAAAAGGATTAGTCTAATATGATGTTATTACTAAATATATGTGCTTACTCTAACAAGTATTATCAATCAAGGTTTAAACTTGTTTCATCATCAAATTTCCCTTGGCACGTACTCCCCTTATATAATCAAAAGTGATGCTAGATTACACATGGTACATATGTCTATATATTGAATATATAATCTGCCCGTATCTTGCCAACTTTCTTCAATTGTCTATTCCATCATATATATATCATCTTTTCACGCGTTCATATTCTTCCTTTATTAGTTATTATTACTCTCATTCTTTTAGACTATAATGTTATTTCACAATATCCCTAATTTCTCTATTGTGGATTATTATATTGTACTTGGAATATGTATCCTTCCTTAAGTTGAATCATCCCACATTCTTAATTGGTTCCACGTTCATGTATACCTCGTATTTGATACTATTTAGCGAGTATTTGGCTATCATATAGAGTTCAAATCTCTTGGTTGAATGTTAAATGTCTTTAATTTATGTGCTTCAATTTGAGATATCAAAATGCTTGCTGAGTCATATAAGCTCCTAAGTACTATGTTTGTGTCACATTTGATTCCCATGTTATTGTTATAATCGTAAGTCCATATTAATATAACTTGTACTACTGGTCCATAGTTCCAAATCTAAACAGTGATTATTACCTCTAAAACAACAATATCAAAAGAGATAATAATTATCAAAAGAACAATCTCAAAGGAGCTATGATTATCTAAAGAACAATCCCAAAAGAATTATGTACATCAAAACAACAACTTCAAGGATTAAAAAATCTAAGTAAAGAAATTTGTATCATTAAGGGTGGCAACCCAATGACAAATGCCTAGCATGGGTCGATCCCAATTGGTTTTGAAGGGTGGAAGCTCATGGGCGAAATCCTCGCATGGGCCGATCCCAATTGGTATTGAAGTTGGGCAGCTCAGGGGTGATAGCCAAACATGGTTCGATCCCCATTTAAATTTGTGGAAATATGAGGACAGTATCCCAGGGGTTAAATTGCCTAGAATGGGTCATCCTTTTCTACCACTGATCAGCTGGTCATTTGTGTCAGATGTCTTGTAAAGAATATAACACACAAAAAAGTAAAGAAAAGAATGTAACATGCATGATTCCACAAACTAAGTAAAAATGGTCTCAAATCCTATCTATTTTGATTTAGTTTCACTTAAGCTCTAATTTTACATATGGTTGTCTTATTGGGCATGCTACATTTCATGGTGCAGGTAAAGGTACTCAACTAGTATATCTCCCTTATAGAAGAACATGATACCCAGTGGTTGTTGGTGAGATCCAATTGATTTAGGGCTTTTCCGAGTCCTTACTATGCATATTTCATAGTTGTATAGTCATAGATTCCAGTAAAGCTTTATAGACATTGTAAAGTTATCATCGATATCCATAGTTTCACTTGTCACATTTATCAATTTAGCTATTCTATATGTATCATACATGAAGCTTTTTCTTATTAAGTCTATTTGCATAGTGGTTTACTTTTCATCATAAGTCACTTTAAAATATGTATTAATATGGTACATGTCCTCCTTACCCAGGGTTAGGGTGTGACAGAATATACCCTGCAAAAGGTATAGAGGCATGACTAGCATGATCGCTAAATTGATGCCCATATATGGATCTTACAACCTAAGGAGGCACGTAGTTCTAGGGATATGAAGGTAACTGAACCTAGTCCAACTCATTAAGCTACTCCCAATTGATTATGTAAATACACAATATTATCACTATGATATTATAATACTCGATAGCTCAAAATACGGACAATTATACTGATATTGTGACATTCATAAACTAAAGCATGTATGTATATACCTGAATTAACTGACCTAGCATATTTAACTCTAGTGATATTGTGATATTCATAAACTAAAGAATGTATATATAAGCCTTTATTAACTGACGTAGCAAGTGCAATTCATGAACTAAAGAAATACATATATAAGGTTCTAAATTTTATGCGAGAATCGGAGGAACAACGTGATAATCTGATTTGGATCATACTAAAAGTTGCACCCAAAAATTTCTAACATTCAAGAAACCCTATGAAATTGACTGAAATCTAGGTGTAAAAGGAACCTACTAGTGAAATCTCACATATCAAGAAACTTATTAAAATCTATGGACCTAATGTGTGAAGGGAACCCACTACTGATATCCCACATACCTCGTGATGAATTTCATGGAGAAATATTTCAATTTTGGGGCTGGAACTGATGGAAACTCGGTGTGTTTAGGGTTGCTACCTCTTTCTCCTTTTATATTCTAATTTTCTATGTTTTTGGTGAAAGATCTGACTTGGGTAGGTTCCACTAATGTTTCTAGGATAAAACTAATGCACCGTGGGACTGGTCATGGTCCTTGGCTAGTGGTTACTGGTCAGGGACTTGTCCTATTCACGAGACTTACCTCGGCCCATGTGGATGACCACGGACCGTGAAGGTCCTCGTGGTTCTCACTTAGGTTGAGGGCTGGTAGATCAAGTTCACGGACCCTCCCATAGACCGTGTGGAGAACCACGACTTTTTAAGGTCCTTGTGATCCTCACTTAGCAATGGGGTCTAAGAGTTAGGCTTGGTGTCCTACACTTTAAGCTCTTATGGATGCCACCACATACCATCGTCCAGACCATAACCCGTGAAGAGTTCCCTGGTCTATCGTCTAAGCCTAGTGGAGTCTAACTCTCCACTATGGGTAGGTCAACGGACGGTGGACCCTACCACAATCCGTGATCCGTGTTCTAGTTCACTGGTTCATGTATTTTTTTTGTAATTTTTTTCTAAGCCTGATTTTCAAGGGTTTACAATATCTCTTTGTGGGAACAATCATCCTATAATGAAGACTAAACTAGCTGAAATGGAGGGAAAGAGCTGCAAACCTAACCACTAAATACAGGAAACTTATTTATGACTAGATTAAGTTATTAGAACATGCAAATACACTTACAATGCAAGTACAAATAGAAGGAATATGATACTAAGACTGAATTTACACATGAATAATTGAAAAATTGGAGAGGCACTACTACCTCAAGATGGAATAAAATCAGAATGAAAGGGGTGGGTATACTTGACCTTCATGGCTTCTTCTTCTTCCCAAGTAGCTCCCTCGACGGGCTAACTCCTCCACACAACCTTAATTGAGTTGACTTCTTTGTTTCTCAATTTTCTAACCTAAAGATCAAGAATTTCAACTGGTACCTCCTCATAAGTGAGACTATCCTTTAGAGCCACAATTTCTAAGGGTACTATTGATGTTGGATCACTCATACACTTCTTTTGTAATGAAATGTAAAAGACATTTGCAGTGCTGCTATTTATACTAGAAATTCTTACTCATAAGCCACTTTACAAATTCTTTTCAAGATATTTTAAAGGTCCTACATATCTAGGTTTGAGTTTTCTTTTCTTATCAAATCTCACATCCCCTTCATAGGTGAAACTTTCAGGAAAACACGATCATCAACTTGGAAATGTAATTCCCTTCTCCTCACATCTGCATAGGACTTCTAGTGACTCTAGGTTGTCTTCATTCTATCTATAATGACTTTTATTTTTTCCATATCATCATGAAAATAATATGTCCCTATTAAGGATTTTTCACCTACTTACAACCGATCAATTGAAGTTCTGCATCTACACTCATACAATGCCTCATAAGGGGTCATCTGAATACAAGAATTGTAGCTATTATTTTAGGTCAACTCTATAAGAGGAAAGTAAACATCGTAACGACCATTGAAGTCGATCGCACAAACCTTCATCATGTCCTCTAAGGTCTAAATGGTACTCTCTACATGACAATCCATTTGTGGATGAAATGTTGTTCTAAGATTAACTTCAGTACCAAGACCTTTCTGAAATGAATTTGAGAAATGACAGGTAAATTGAGGATCTCTATCTCAGATGATAGACAAAGGAACTCCATGCAACTTGACTCTCTCATTAATGTAAAGCCCGTGTATTCCTCCACTGAATCTGTTGTCTTCACCCAAGAAGTGGGCAAAATTACTAACTGTTTCAACAATTTCCCAAATTGAGTCATGATGTCTACGAGTACGAGGTACACCTATGATAAAGTCCATGTTGATCAGTTCCCACTTCTAAGTAGGAATGTTGATCTCTTTGGTTCATACCTCCTGAATTCTTATGTTCTACCTTGACTTCTTGACAATTAGGCACTTAGCCACAAAATCTATTATATGTCTCTTCATAAAATTCAACTAAAAGACTTCTCATAGATTAAGGTACATATTAATGGCGCATTGATGAATAGAATACCTGGAATTCTGGGCTTTTGTAAGAATCTATTGTCTAAACTCACCCATCTTAGGAACACAGTCACCCTAGATACCAAAGAACACCATCTATCCTTTGGAGAAAACCATCTCAACTTTATCTTTTAGTTGTCATTAAACTGAGTTTTATATATTAAGATTTAGAATGAGCATTACCCATCATTTCCCCTTTATGGCATATTAACCTTCCGCACAAAATTATCTTATTTAAGTTATCTTAGTATGCTTATGATATGCCAGCAAGGTTAGCTTGGGACCACTCGTGATCATAGGTCTCGTGTTTACCCCCTTGTGTAGCTTAAGGGCGTGAGAAAAATAGAAATTATATTTCAACAAAATTAATTTTCTATGACTTTCTAAGGATGATATAAATAGTTGAACTGAGTGATTTCTAAGTCAAATGCAAATAGTTGAGTGATTTTTTAATTATAAAACAAAGTTAAGTTACTTTTTAAGTGAATTATTCTAAGTTGAGTGAGTTTCTAAGTGGAGTTTTAAAAGTTCAACTCATCATTTTAATCAATGTACTATTCTTCATTATTATATTATATCATATAAATATATTATTATACTTATTACTCATTTGGCCATCAGATATGAAATCATAATTTGAAATCATGATATAAATTATGAGATGTAGTTGAAGTTTTATTTAGAAATGCAATTTGGACATTTTATGTTGTATATTTATACTAAACATAAAAATTTCATAAGTTATACAACAACTAATATTATCTCAATTCTCTTTTGAGTCTTGCCAAATAAGAAAAAGTTTATAATCGCATCATATAGTATCACAAAGCTATTCTAAAAATTTACAAAATTTTATGGATCAAACTTCAATTCAACAAAATAAAATTAAACATAAGTTGTAGTGTCTGGTTTTTCATATAATCCTCCCACATACTACCAACAACAATCTAATGTTGAACTATCATTTCTCGATTATATTACTGAGAAGAGAAACATTGCTACTTTGAGTCATTTAGTTGGTAAGTAAAGTTGATCAAAACTGAATAATATAAATGGTATAGTAGGAATTGATATGAATTACTAATAAAATTTGTGTTGGTGAGAATAATTTTTATATGAGATATAAATGGTTCAAAAGTAATGATATGAATTACAATTCCAAAATTAGCATGAAATCACATGCCTAAGCGTTAATTTTATATCGTGATTCCAGACGCCTTATAAAGCCCCTAGAAAAAATATTTAAAGAAAAAAAATTATTTACCCTTATGAACTAAATTAGTCATTGATAGTAACAATGTTTAAAAAACGTGACATATATTTTTTTCACATGACACATTAATAGTAAATATATATGATATTGTAGGTAATTAACAAATATAATAGCACATTCTTGGTATGAATATGAAAGGAAAAAATCTTTCATATCATACATACAATATGTTGACAAAAAATTTTGGCCTTCCACAATACAAATTAGTCATCGAACTTCTTAAATTTTAAACGATTTGAACTAATTAAAGTACATAAAATTTTAAATATTTTTCAAGTCATTTTAAGTAATTTTGTCATTATTATAAATTTTAAAATGTTAAAAATGATTTATATAGACTATATGTTCTTAAATCATATCAAAAAGATTTTAGTTTTACTTAAATATTTGATTAATTAATTTAGCTAATTATAGTTTATATTTTTGAGTAATAGCTTATAATGGAATTAATTAGGGAAACTTTCACATATAGCAAATAAAAAATTCATATTTGTATGCTATAACAATGTTTGCATAATTGCGCTCCATAGCAAACATAGAAATTGTATAATTCGTTATACATATACAGTTGAAGCAAATTGTATAAAAAGAAGTGAATAAAACAAGAAATAGAAAGACACTTGGGTAGAGAACTATATAAAAATGAAATGTATAAAACGATTTGTATTATTATAAGTGTATAGAACGATTATATACAATTTGAATTTGTATAAAATGAGAAAGAGAGAAAGACAAAAGAGACTTGACAAGGAATTTGCATTGAATCGAATTGTATAAAACGAGAAAGAGAGAAATTAGATACAATTTGAAAATTGTATAAAACGAGAAAGAGAGAAAGACAAAAGAAACTGGGCAGGAGAATATTTTTATTGTATAAATATAAGTGTATAAGACGAAAATATATGTACTTGCATGTGTATATACAATTTTCTCATGCTTTATACAAACAAAAAATGCAATTTATACATTTCGCTTCTGTTTGTATAAGTGATAAAGGAGAGGATGGCGAGCGAGATTTGGGAGAGTGGCGAGCGAGATCTGAAAGAGGGGAGAGAGGGGAAGAAAAATATATGTATTTATACAATTTTTTCTTCTTTTTACAATTAGAAACCATTTTTATACACTTGTGTTTGAATAAAAAGTGACGAAGCATGCAAGAAATTGGAGGAGAGTGGCGAGCGAGATATTTGGGACAGAGGCGCCTGGCAATTTTTTGCAAACTTTTGCTATGGATCACCATTAAATCAAACTCTAGCTACTCAATTTATCTTACGTTATTAGTTTGCTATAATATAAAATTTTTCCAATTAATTATTATATCACGTTAAGATTAAGAGGCTCATGAATTAATTAATCTAAATAAATTTAATTTGGCTAAATTCTTAATTCAATATCTAAATTCGTAACTTAGTAGACAAATTCTTTGAATCCAATTGTATACCAAATTTTGCGCCCTTTGCTCACAAAACTAGGCCAAATTCTTCCTCCAAATAATGCCAACCCCATCCCAATACAACATTACGGCATAACACGAGAAACCCAATTCATTCGAGGGAAACTTACATAATATAATATAATAAAAACTTATTTATCATTTATAGAAATGACATTTTTTTCACTTGACTACTTTTAATGCATTTATAATGCAAGTTTAATAGAGATTACAAAGGTAAATTTATTATTCAAATATAATACAAGTTTTAATGATGGATAATACATTTAGCACACATTTTAGTACACTTATACTACAATGTGACAATTTTTTACCAAACAAAAATAATACATTTCAAAACAATTATAATTATCTTATGAAACTATATATAAAATTAGAAAACAAATAACGTAGAGAGAAGAGGAAATATTTTTTATTCATCTTGAAGTATATTCATGATTCAATGATCTTTCACCAATCTTATTTACAATGAACGAAAACCCATTATTTATATTAAAAACCTTACTTGGTCCCCAAGTAGGATTCCTAATCATATCCTACAAGGACTCCACATAATTAGACATTCACTATAATACAAATTGTTTATAACACTCCCCCTTGAATATCTTTAGATTATGTGCCTCGTTAAAACCTTACTAGATAAAACCCAATGGAAAAAAAATCTAGTGAAGGAAAAAGAGTGCACATATCTATTAATACGCATTATAGATGCCTCATTAAAAATCTTACAAGGATAACCCAATGGGACAAAACCTTGTGAGAAAAAAAATTACATTACGTAATAACTTCCGCTCATGAAAACATCAAGAGACATGGATCTTCATTTTCTAATCTTGAGCATCAACTTCTTGAAAGTTGTAATTGGTAGAGACTTGGTGGATAAATCAGTTGTAGTATTATTTGAACAAATATGTTGGATGTTGATATCATCATTCTTGGGAGCTCATGAGTGTAGAAAAACCTTGATGAAATAAGTTTTCTTCTATCTGCTTTTATGAATCTTTCCTTCAATATTAAAGATATCTGCAAGTTCCTTACGTCTACTTCTTTAAGAAAATAATCTATTGTATTTTGAAAACTCTTCAAGAGTTTTAATTCTAGTCCTCAACTTGCATAATAATACTTGTATATGCTCTATGAATTTTGAATAAATTTAATCTTATGAGGAAGATAAATAAGTTTTCCAAAAACTTGTATATGCTTTAGATTTTGAACTCATCTGATATTTTCATCTCAATTTTGTTAACTGTCAACATTCAATGTTAGATGTATTACATATTCTAGTGCATAGAATGCAAGTCAGATAAGTTTTACACTTATCAAGATGCACCATTCCACTTTTCACTTGATAATTATTTCTATACTAGCATGCTTAATAGTCCTAAAATTTATATCATAGTAATATTTACAATATTGCGTGATACTGTTTCAAAGATATTGTCAATGATATATCATTTTGCATTGATTCACAATACGACATAATTTATTGAGATCTCATCACTTCATTATTTTTAGGTAGCTACTCCTCTCATGAGGTTTTATAAAGTGTCATATCACAAGATCTTCAAGAGCACATTGTATCCTTATTATGATCATTTTGATTCTTTGATCCTCCCCCTTTTTCAAGGATTATTTTATTTAGAATTGATTAGTATATCATGATTCATGAATGTCATAGACTTTATCCTTAAGGGACATTCAATAGGAGTATTTAAAACTTTTGTGTTGCTTGTAGTCTCCCCCTTATGTTAGACAAACTAACATATATCTCAATCTTTGGAGAATCTATCCTTGTGAATCAATGTATATTCATTGATTATATACCACATATCAAAATAATCGATAAAAAATATTTGATCCTCGACAATAAATCTATTGAAAGAAAATTTGATCATAATTTATCGGTTTGATGCCTACAATTACGTTTGTATGCAATATCGTCTTTCATATCAACATATAAAATTTTATTTTCATAAACAATGATTATATTATTTGAGACATTTAGTCTCACATCATCTTGAGTATTTATTATAAGATAAATTGTCTTGATTACATATTCTGAAATTGTGCTCTTAACTAAATTATTTTTGTACAAACAATTTTCTGAATATCAAACTACTGGTTGACAACAAACGCACATGTGATTATCTTATAGATGCATCTTTTTTATCTTGTCACATGATAGTTGAACGGATCCATATTCACCTTTTATACTTTTCAGAATTTAGAGATTTAATCTCAACATTAGTTGATCCAATCAACTTGTCATGAGAACAAACAACAAAAAAATTCTTGAAGAATCTTCTAGTTTTTCAATATATGTCCATTACTCAGTATGCATATTTTTGAGATGACCAAATTATTCATGCAAACTAATAAAATTAGTAGTACTCGTAAGGTGAGTCGTGATTCTATAATTGAATGAACTAATATGAAGAAAATTGTGCGTATAAACATATTATTTGTGTCAACATTTTTGCCAACATCAAGTTGCGAGATAATAATAGGCAAATAGAGACCATATATATAGAAGAAACATTTATAAGTACCATTAAATATCTAAATAATCTACTAGGTGGATGACTAGGTCCACAAATATCTGTATACGTTCCTAGAATGCAGAGAATTCAATCTCAACTTTCGTTTATGATGGTCTCACAATTAGCTTGTCTTACTAACAAGTAGTACAAGAAAATTCACCATTTAAAAAAAATTTAGTTTCTTCCATGGATTTTCCTTTTAATTTTTCATAATTCGTCTGAATATTATAGACTAACGATGTTCCAGACAATCGTGTCAAACTAACAATCATGTCAAACTAAGAAAGTATTGGAATTAATAAACTTTTTATTTACCATATAATGTGCCTCAATTTCACTAATTACTATCCAATATAAGTCAAAAGATAAAGTATGAAACTTTTCTTTAACATATGTCTGCCAAGATACAATTTTGATGATACCACATCTACAATTAAAGATTGAGATTTTTTTCATGCCTAGCATGATGGCTTACACCAAAAGCTCTCATTCTTCATGAATAGAAAACAATTATCTAAGTTCATCAAATTTTGATAACTTAGTACCTCATTCCATATTCATGTGCATCACTTAATCAATTGTCTTCTTTAAGACCTATTATGCACTACTACCACATTCACTTCAATAATGGAGCAAATTCAGTAAATTTCATGACTTCTCATCAAAAACACATTAGTTTTTCTTTAGTCATTTATTATCATCAATATGATGCTTTAAGACTCAAATTCAAGGTCTTATCCATATAAAAGTGTCTTAGACCATAAATAGATGGAACTTGAACCCAATATTTTATCACCACGGTGCATCAAGACTTTAACCCAATGTCTTACCCCCTTGGTGCGATTGGACGTAAATCCATCGTCTTACCTATAATGAGTCTCAACCTCAAGCCTTTAAAATAATGCTAATTTTATCACTTTTGATGATCATTAACATGATCGTACATTATAATTACACACAATTGAAATTATTAATTTATTATTATTAACATTAGTTGTTAATAGATATAGTTTAATAGATCACATATCTTATATAAAGGTTGAAAACATACCTTTCACTAAATTGTGGTTATTTAATTATTAAAATAAATTAAGGAATTCTCTTCCCAGTCGATTATAATTAAATGTTTGGAAAGTCGACAAGTCTCTTTAAATACTTACTTTAGATGGTACCTCCAAATCTGATACATAAATAATTATAACATAAAGATAAATCATACCTTGAAGATATGAGAACCTTATTGCATAACTTATGCAAGATCTCTTTTGCACTTTTTCCGTCTTCATCATTCTTTAAGAATAGAACAATCGTGCTGATAACGTGTTATGAAACTATATATGAAATTAGAAAACAAATAAAGTAGAGAGAAGATGAAATTTTTTTTATTCATCTTGAAGTATATTCATGATTCATTGATCTTTCACCAATCTTATTTACAATGAAGAAAAACCCTTTATTTATAGGGAAAACCTTACTTGGTCCCTAAGGACTCCACAAAGACTCCACATAATTAGACGTTCACTATAATACAAATTGTTTATAACAAATTCAAATATATGGCATACATAATTCACTTTTAATATATATTACAGATTTATCACAATAAAACTATAAATAGTAATAAACAAAAAGTATCAATAAAATCAAGAATTATTTTTAAAAATGTATTTATTCATGTAATTTTTCCTTCGTTCAACAACCCAATACAACAACAATACCCGGTATCATACATAAACCGACCCTGTTCTTCTTCTCCAACGCGAACAACTAGGAAACGCCGCATGAATCCGGAAAATTCGAACAGAAGTCGCGCCGTCCTTTTTTTTTCTGCATCTCCCATACTCGCCCCATCCTTTCATCCCCTTTCCCCTTTTTTTGCGGAGCTCCAGAGAAACAACAACCCTGCATGGTTTTTACTGTTATCTCGATAAAGAGCAAAGAAATTCAAGTTTTGAATTCGATTTCCCCCTCTTTCAATCCCAATCTCAGCCTATTAATATCTCGTTCTTGCAATGTTTAAAGGAAGAAGTTTTAGAGGGCAGAAATTTTTGATGAGAAAAATTGGGCAGGAAAAAATAACAGACAAAACGTTTTAGAGAGGAGAAAAAATAGAGTCGGAAAAGGGGGATTAAGTTATTAAGGGGAAAAAGAGGAGCAACGATAATATTTTTCACAATATCTATTGAATATCATTGTGGCTTTACTGTCTTGTTACATGCCTTTTCTTAGAGATATTTGGTGCAGTAACTTGCTTTCTTAGTGATTCATATATATTTTTGTTTAAATCTCTAGTTCTTAAAAGTGATAAAATATTTATTCTCTGAACTTACTGATTCTAAGTTATGTTTGAAGAAGTTAAAGTTCTGTTGTTTGTGTATTATGATTTAGAAACATTATTCATGATAAGTTATACTAGCCTAAATATATGTTTTCTTTTATTTGCTACTCTTCTCGTTGTTGCTATTGGAGAGGCACATGGCTGCATATTTCTTTGTTCATCTTGTAGGAAAGATATATTTGTCTATGTCAACATACATAGTCATCCATTTGATTAAAAGCTAATAACAATGACACGTTTTATTTCAATGGCTATTGTCAAAAAATGTCTTCTCTGATTGTAGTTGTTTAGTGTGTGGTTTAGGCATTTAATATTCTATTCATGCATGCTAGATTATAGGATTGCCCCCATTTGGTTGATTATTGATACCAATGTGATATTTTCTGTTGGAATAAACATGTCTGATGCATTTTCTTAGTATATATTAAAGGCAGTCATGTCTCTTGGTTGATCAACTTAAGTGAGTGTGGTTACTTAATTTGTCTCTTTGAAATCCACTAAGTAGCATTGGTTGTAGCTTTATTTTATCGTGAAGTGTCTTGGTTGACCTTGTTATGAATTAAAGTCCTGCTTTATTTCATTTTTTAAACTAAAGGATGCTATTCTTGTGAATAAGTTTAAGTTTGAATGCTAATGTTATTCCTCTTTCTTTGCATGTGAAACTTGCCTCGAGTCTATTTCGGACTCTCATCTCCTATCCTTGGATCCCCTTATTTGGAAAAAAGCCTAACTTTACCTCTTACTGAGTCAACCAAAGCAATAGAATTATGATGCGGGCTGAAAAGTGAAACACAAGTCTCCAAAATGTCCAAAATGGACTGTATACATGTTGTATACAACAGTATGTGTATATTCATTGATATATAGGATGAGGTGCCAAAATGCAGGTGTTCGGGAGCTGAAATAAATTGTATACTTTTAGTACACATTCCGATATACACGAAAAGAGGCCAAAATTTGGTTTAAAACATTATTCCAAAAAATGCCTCAAATAAGTTCTAACAAATCTACTCTTGCTAAAATTCTAGTCACTTGTATTATTTTTAAATGTTTCAATTAAGATTCCATTTTCTTGAAAAATTAGAAATTGTTCTTTTAACTATTTTCTCAAGTTAATCGAGTATTTTAAATTAATAATATTATTTTTATATTGAATTATTTTTTAAAAAAAATAGTCAAAAATATTAAACCTAAGTTGTAGGATAACCGTATGTTAGTGGACGCTTTAAGTGCCCTAAAAACCTTCTTGAAGCGTAAATAAGAATGTCTTACCCATTTTCCCTAAATTTTTAAAGATTTAACTTTGAGATACTTTTAAATTAAATTTTTTTAATTTTAAAAAAATTAAGTGGCGACACTTTTCGAAGTATTTTTCTCAAATGTTTTATACTTAGGAACATTTCAAAAAGTGATTTTTCTAAAGATAGTAAAATTATGGCAAAACACAATATATTCATTGTATATATCCAAAAGGGGAAAAAGGAACATTCATGATTATTCAATTTAGGTCTTCCATCTTCCAATTAATGTACAATTTAATTGTATTTTTTTTCTTTTGGGGGGGATATTTTTTAAATCCCTTTGACAACTTAGGGCCCGTTTGGATGGGCTTAATAAAGCAGCTTTAAAAAAGTACTTTTGAAAGTGCAGAAACTTATTTTTAAAATAAGCAGTTATGCGTTTGGATAAAAGTGCTAAAGTTAAAAAAAAATTGATGATGTGTTTGGCAAATAAGTGTTGATAAACAGCTTTTTAAATCAAAATGTCTGAAATACCCTTAAAAGTTGTTAACATAATAAAAGTTAATTAATTTTACATTTTACAGCCATAAATAATTATATTTTGCTATCATTCACATATTTCTTTCTCATCACAAATTATTTATAAGAGGAATATAAACTTATTATATATTTTAAAGATATATGATTTGAATAGATCAAAGAACGATTTAAGATTTTATTTTAGTTTCATCCAGAGGTAATAATAATAGTCTATCATTCACATATTTCTTTATTATCACAAATTATTTATAAGAGGAATATAAATTTTTATTTAAGTTATATGTGCAACTCATTTTACATTTTAATAATATATAATTTGAATAGATCACTTGGAAAATTTAAGATTTATTTTATTTTCATTCATTAATAATAGTAATTGTCTATCATCCACACGCGAAAAGGAAAAAATAGAAGAAAGAGATGTTAGGATTATGTGGGTAATTCTGAGATTGTATAAAAATATTAAGGGTAAAAAGGTAAAAATGTGGTCAATTTAAAACAGATTATAAGCTGGAATAAAAAAAGTACCCTTACCCCAGCTTTTAACTTTTGGCTTAAAATAAGTTTTTTTTAAACTTAAAATAAGTTATTTTAAAGATTGCGAAACAGCTAAATAAGTCAAAAACCAGCTTTTAAGTCAGTTTGACCAGCTTTTAAGCTGAGCCAAACAGGCTCTTAATATACAATGTGTTTGTTACCTGAAAAGTTCAATATAATTTTTGAGATTTTAAAGAAGTAATATTAAGAAGGTTTGAAAGGCTTCCAAAGTGCTTTTATTATTTCTAAGCTATATGTAACTCACTAAATTAATTTTTCTACCACAAGACTTTTACAACTAGTTTCTTACATTTCATTGATATCTTTTTTCCCCTCTTGTTTCCATCTAATACCTTGTCATAAATCATTAATGGTAGATTAAATTGTAACAAAAACATACATGAATTAAAAATTAGTCAAAACTAAATGTTTCATAATCGAGTCTTGAACAAACATTTTTAGAATAAAGAAATGAACCAAACCCAGCCCATCTCAATAATAAACAGAAATATAAACAATAAAAGGAAAGTCTAAAAGGTTTTAGAAGGATTTTTTTACTTATTTTTCCTCTTCAAAACCCTTTTTTCATCGCCGCCACACTTACCTACTCCTTTGGTGGGTGAGGAATCTTTGAGGTGAAGAGATTTAGGCTATGGTTGGTCAGAGCTAGGTTCATACAACATCATTGAGAGTCTCCAATTTCTTCTATGCTCAGGTAGGGGATCATATTCTTTTGTATTCAATTCTTGTGGGGATTGTTTTATCTTTTTTATGCTTTAGTTTGTTGGATTTGATCCTGATGACGATAATCTTGTTCCAACACTAATGAAGCTGCCAAATTTATACCTTCTTTTTCTCAAATATATCATAATTGTCTTTAAGTACATCTCCGAAGATTTTAAATAACTTATCATTTACAAGTATTTTATTTGAAGGTAAATCTCATATGTACAGTAATATTATCATCTAAAGGTTAGACAGCGGGATTGTATGTGTGAACTAGTTATCTACCAGTTTAGCATTTTCAGCCTTCAACCTGTCGATTTTCTCCTTATTCAAAATGTTGGTACCAGGTCATTGAGATTTTTCTTTTTTAATCAGGGCCAAACGTCGATAAATCTCTACATCCTTAGCTCATAGAAGAGAAGTGAAATCGTTCATTTCATGTTTAAGAGTTTCCTGATTTTCAAGGTGTTCAAAAACATTAGACTACCTTTCCCTCCACACATTCATATTCAATAAGTATGGTCATAGAGAAAGTCTGTTCGATAGTACCTGCTACTCTTCTACCAAGTGGACCTTAAAATGATCAAAAACCAAGTCCAATAAGGTACTATAAGCTATCCATGCTTTGCATTCCTCTATATCATTATCTGATTCATGTTTTCAATCATGATTATGGGAAGATTTGTTGCTTCAAGCTAAACCAATTGTTCCATGAGGAATAGTTCCGCAGAAGAGGGCACTGTTAGGTTTCCAGTTCTACGCAGGAGTACCTTATTGAAAAACTTATTTGAATAGTTAATGAACCCTCTAGAAATTTCTTAGGAAGACCAGCACATTTTGTGTTATAATATTTTGTAGCCCATTGGACAAACTCAATAGAAGACTTGCATGCTTGAACAGATTAGATCCTTTGCAGGTTTTCCCAGGATTATGCCAAAAACTTCTTCACTTAAATTGATCTCTACTGCACGAACAGCTTTATTGATTCCGCCTTCTTTGAGAATATTCATATTATAGTAAAAAACAAGTACCTTACGCTCACGTATATATGGCACAGGACATTCTAATAAATATTACCAACTTTGCAATGCCTCATAATCAATAGAGAACACATTCTATGTTTAGTCAAAATTTTAGGATCAAACTTTTTTACCATTTAGTACATTTTGCTTCTCAAGCTTTTGCATTTCTTTCTTCCTTGGTTAATACCTTTTCTTCCTCATTTCTTTTTATAGACAGACCAGGTCCCAAAATAGGCTCAAGATCAAAAGCAGCCTTTGTCTTTACACATGCCGCCTTGGCTGGTGATTTCTTCTTTGTTCTTGTGATCCTTTTAACATTTTTCACGTTGTTCCTCCATTTCCTTTTGACTTTTGGCTACAACTCTCATGATGTCCTCATACTTAGTTTTACTAGACCCTGGATCGTAGGGTTTATGACAAGTGTATTATCAACTTCTCTTTCCCTACAATTTAAAATTGTTTGAGCCTTATTTGCAATCATGGCATTACTCATACACTTTTGTGTCATTCCCATTGTTACATACTTTCGATCACCCTTTTTTGTGGAAGAAACCACCAATTTCCCTTTGACTTTTATCGTTCTTTTTGCCTTAAGATTCACTAGGTCCTTCTAAACTTTTGGCTTCAATATCAAGAATAGACCCTTCAATGTCAGTAGTGGCTTTTTCGCAATATGTGCTCTTATAACTCTTTCTTCGTCCAAGAGAGAGGGAATATCCTCATCATCTTTCACATATTCCCTTTGACTAGCATCACTAGCTGCAACAATCTCTAAGATTTTATTAGAGACAAGCTTAGGTCTTTTTAGGACCGGATCTGTTAGTTGCATTTAACCTCAGAGAAAGGTAGATGCATAACTCCTCTTAAAGAGGCCAAAATCTTCATAAGCCACTCCCTTGATGTGGATAAAATGTTAGATTTCGTTCAATTTCCTTCAGGTAGGTCCCCATCAAACAATATTTCATACATTATTGAGGATACTGGCATGGTTGATAAGTGACATCAAGATCTTCAGTAGGCTTAACCACTTAGTATGCAACAAAACTTAGGGAATTTTTACCTGATGAAACCAGAGTGGGAAAAAAAGGGAGACCTTCAAGGACTGATCCACGACATTAGTTTGTTGCATTGTAGATTTGCCAATTTCTTTTGTTCTACACATGAGAAAAAAATTAGAGAGATCTGTAGAATTCCAAATCTTCTGAGAAAGAAGAGAGGATTTCTTTTAATTTAAGAGAGTGGTCAGATTTCTTAGACACAATAAAGATTGAAAATAAAAAGCGTTTTTATCATTTGTATCGGGTCCCTCAGAAAAGGCGACAATTGATTTTCAAACTATAAAGACGTCTATAATTGTCATAGGAAATAGGGCAAAGACCATTGGGCAAATACTCAATATAGTAGAATGATACTGATCTTGCAAGAGGACTGATCACTTTCCATATATAAAATAACCATCATGACTAAATATTTTATATAACTATAATTCCATGAGTGTATAGCTGCAGTAAGGTAAAAGTAGTGAAATCACAAACAGTAAGCAATAAGACAAGTGTAGATACCTTCCATCTTAGCTTAGTAATGTAGAGGATGCTTGCAAATTTGTTGAGGATTGGTGTGGCTTTTTCATTTCCAAACTCAATCTATTATTGACAAAATGTGTGTTTCTTAATGTCTTTGTAAACATGTCAGTTCAATGGTTCCCATTTTGCAAAATCATATCACCACATTCCCTTTATCAACATTGTTTCGAAAGAAATGATGTCTCAAATTAATGTGGTTGGTTCTCTTATGTTTAACTAGATTCTTTGCCTTTTTCATTGAGCTTGTGTTGTCACACATAAGAGGAATTTTGTCAGTGAGAAGACAAAAATGATCAAGTTGTTGTCTGATCCACAGAAAGTAGCAACTTCATACTCAACTTCATCTGTAAACAAAGCTAATGAATTTTTCTTCTTTGTTTCCCATGAAATCGGTGATGACCCTAGAAAATAGGTCATTCCTAAGGTGTTTTTCTTGTCAATAAAAAAACCTACATAATCATCAGTAGCATATCCAACTAAGTCAATAGAATCTCCTAAAGGATAAAATAGGACTTGGTCCTGAGAACTCTTTGAATATCTTAGATCATTTTTGTTACCTTAAAGTGTGATTCCTTTAGAGCTTCTTGAAATCTAGCATAAATCCTCATGCAACAGAAAATATCTAGAGCTTATTTCATTTACGTCAATGCCTACCTCATCACTGCCAAGTTTGCTAATCATGCTCATAAGTCTATCAATTATCTTGGCCTCCTAAATATTTAACCTTTTGAGTAGGAATTTGATATATTTTTCTTGACAAATAAAAGGGCCAAGAAGAAACTGTCTGATCTTCAAACCTAGGAAAAAGGTGAATTCCTCCATATACTCATCTCAAATCATTTCCCATAAGTGCTATAAACCTTTTTGAATGAGCATCTAAAGTATCTCTTAATATATTGTCATCCCAATATATTTGTTCTATAAGAAGCTCCATTCCACTTGAATTCAAGATTAATGTGTTGTCAGCTTTACCTCTTTTGAAACAATTTTCAAGAAGAAATTTTAGCAGTCGTTCATGCAAAGCTTTGAGAGCCTACTTCAAGACATACAAGGCTTTGCCTAATTTCAACACATGATTTTGCATTTCATGGTCTTTAAACCTGGAGTCTTATTACAATATACTTCTTCCTTTGGATATCCATTTAAAAAAGCACTTTTAACATCCATCTGATAAAAGTTTGATCTCTATATGGGTAGCACAAAAAATTAGGATTTTGATTTCTTCAATCTTTGCTAATGGGGCAAAAGTCTCATTATTATCAATTCCTTCTTCTTGATTGTATCCCTGAATAACTACTCTTTACCTATTCCTTGTGATATTCCAATGTTCATTCAACTTATTTTTGAACACCCATCAGGTCCCAATAATAGTTCTATGGAGAGGTTTTGGACTAGCTGCCACACCTTACTTCTTTCAAATTGATGAAGCTCCTCCTGTATTAAGTTCACCTAGTCAACATGATTTAGATCGTGTTTGATGTTCTTGGGTTCAATAGTTTAGATGAAAGCAAAAAATGCAACTAGATTTCTAGTCTTTAATCTAATGTGCATTCAAGATTCAATAAGGCAAGATTGTCTGAGGGATGAGAAGACTAATGTTTCCACCCTGATTTGCTCATTGTCTCTTCTTTGGGTTCAAAAACTTGTTCCTCTTCTTTAGAACTTTCTTTGGTTGTGTGTTATATGTTAGAAGCATTTGAAATATTAGAAGGATCAGAATCTTTTGTAGCTTTTGCATCATCTTCTTTATTTAGGAACATTTTCCACCATAGTCTTGCACAAGACTATCTCTTTGAATTTTCATTAGTTTTTCAAGTTCAAGTTCATCCATGTGTACAAGGTTTTTCCTTTCACCAGCGTCATTGACTATAACATGAACACTTTCATCTATGCACAAATTTCTCTTATTGTCGACTCTATATGCCTTGTATGCCTTGCTTGTGAAGGAGTACCCTACAAAGATTCCTTCATCACTCTTTGGATAGAATATGACAAGATCATCCATCCTATTGTTCAGCATAAAAGAACTTGTAGCAAAAAGCCTTAAGATAACTAAATGAGGGCTTTCTTCAATTTAGTAGCTCATATGGATTTTTCGTAAGCACTGATCTGATGAGACATCTGATAGAAAAATGTATTTACCACTTCTATCCAAAAATTCATTACATGTCCTACATCAATAAACATGGTTCTACCAATATTCACTACGATTCTGTTCTTTCTCTCAACAACCCTATTTTTCTAAGAACTTCCGGAGAAGAAAAAGTTATGAAAAATTCCATTGTCTAAGAGAAAACCATTGATTTGGGCATTTTCATAATTTGTACCATGGTCTGATCTGATCCTTGCAATTGCAATTTACATTCATATGGATCCTTTTTGCAAAAATAAGTAATACATGAGTTTTTTCATACTTTGTTTGCATTAATTTTCCAAGTGAACCTTGAGAATTAATCGACAACCACCAGAATGTTTTTCTTCCCATCCCCGCATTGAAATTTCACACGCCAACAAAAGTCCATGTGAAGAATTTTTAGTGGCCTGGTTGTGCTAACACCCTTTTTTCCTTAAAAGAAGCTCTCGTTTGCTTACCTCTTACGCAAGTACCAATTTTTGTTCTCTACAAATTTCAAATTAGGTAAGATACAGACCCAGTCCCTTGAAACCAACTTATTAAAAGTGAGAAGCTTACATGTCCTATCATTTTTGTCCAAAAATTAACACTTTCACCCTGAGCACTCAGGCATGTGAGATTATCTCTTTTTTATGACAAAGGTCTGCAACATACATATTGTTATGCCTTTTAGCTGTAAGAATAACTTCTTTCGAAGTAAGATTAGTGACAAAGCATTAAGTTGATAGAAATTTCATTTCATTTCCTTTAACACATATCTGAAAAACATTGAGAAGGTTGTATTTTAACCCATTTATATAGTACACAATATCTATGGAGTGTTCCATAGATCTCCCAATCTTCCAGATGCCAAGAATCAGTCCATTTAAAAGATTGATTTAGCTCTTGTTCGCCATCATTTGAATCCCTATAGTCACCAATGATCCACTATAGACTCCATTATCATTCTTCCAAAGAATACCTTTGTCGTTATAAGTAGACGAAATATCTTGAACTATCAAAATTTCATTGGGAAAGAGATAAACAAATAAAAATCCCCCCCCCCCTTTCATCATCATATTGATTTCCTGAGAGTTAACTATTCCATAAACTAAAAGAGATTCAGTTTCATCCGTGCAAGCATCTTGGACGATCATCATGTTCTTTTTATATGAACTATTTTTGTCACCCTATATGTTCAAACAAAAATAATCACTGAATTATGGATCAACGATAATAAAGAACTAATAATATTATATTTCTAGAAAACGCAACAATTAATCACTCACAGTAGAACATAAAAGAGAAATGTCACCATTAACATCTTGATCGTTGGAAATGTGCACCAATGGTTGCATTGGACTATTAT
This sequence comes from Solanum lycopersicum, assembly GCF_036512215.1. Lineage (NCBI taxonomy): Eukaryota > Viridiplantae > Streptophyta > Magnoliopsida > Solanales > Solanaceae > Solanum > Solanum lycopersicum. Next base: position 7,332,249 of record NC_090809.1, read on the forward strand.
TGGACATGACATCCCATTGGATCTTTGTTTCATTATTAATGAAAAATTCAAACAAGTTTGTTGTTTCATGGGTAACCTAATTGTCTTGTGGCACTTAACACTAAACCAATAGGTTCACCCAAATCAGTATGTTCATCCTTGTCATTAAATGTTGATATTCTTCAATTTCTATTTGAATTATTTTCCACTTATGAGTAGTTTCACAAACCCCTGTACAAAAATTGTGAGTCATCGTAGAGCCAACATCCACATACCTATCTCATCCTTTGAACCAACTGCCATAAATGAAATATCATACTAATAAATTTTTATTTTATCAATACTCAAAGGTTTAAGAAAATGGTAAAAAGGATTTGCAAGTGTCCACAGGAGTAATCATGAAAATCCTTTTGTGCCTTTTTTTTTTACACTTTCAACTATTGTATAAAAAATGGATTCTGATGATATATCATGTATGTCGGTTGGTTCAAATGAAGAGATATATATGTGGATATTGTCTCAACACATGAATCACAATTTTTATGCAGGGGTTTGTTCTACTACTAATAAGTGGGAAATAATTCAGTTAGAAAATTGAGAAAATATTCTATGTTTATGACTAGGACAGACATTGGTGATATGGGTGATCCTATTAGTGAAGTCTTAAGTTGTACAAAGATAATTAGGTTGCCCATGAAACAACAACACTTGTTTGAATTCTTCAAAATAAAACTAGGAGCCAATGGGATGTCTTGTCCCATAATGGTCCAATATAACAGTTGGTGCAAATTTCAACAGATCAAAATATTAATAGTGGCATTTCTCTTTTATGTGATAATGTGAGTGATTAATTGTTGTGTTTTCTAGAAATGTGATATTATTAGTACCCTTAATTTATGCTGATCTACAACTAAGTTATTCTTTTGGTTTGAACTTGTCGGGGGATAACAACAGTACAAAGCAAAACAACATGCTGATCTTTCAAGATGCCTACACGGATGCAGGTGAATCTCTTTTAGTAGTTAACTCTCAGGAAATCAATATGATGATGATTAGGGGTGGGGGGGGGGGGCCTTCTTCATTTTTTCATCTCTTGCTCAATGGAATTTTGATAGTTCAAGATTGTTTGATAATTTAGAATGACAATGGTATTTTTGGAAAGAACGATAATGGAGTTTATAGTGGATCATTGGTGACTATAGGGTTTTAAAATATGGCGAACAACATTTTTGCTACAAATCTTCATATTGAGTAAATCAAAAATGCAAATGGCATCATTTCTTATACAATTAATAAGGTCAAAACCGCTCTCAAATGCAAGTGTACGTCAAGACGCACTATTATATCCAATGGTTGATTACTTTTTTAAAAAAAAAATTTGTTTGACAATAGGAGCGTATTAAATATCAGATTTAGAGTCCTGAATAATACGTTGTTATTTAGAATCTCTTTTTTTTTACATTGAATGGTCTTGACATCACTCTAATATAATATTAAAATGAGTGAAAACTACAAGAGGTAGATGAAATAATTTTATAAAAAAAGTTACAGCATAAATATTGAAGGGTTAAATATAAAAGTTATAAATCAAGCTGGTGGAACACTTTTCATAGTTTTTAGTGTATTGGAAAGTTTTGGGTAAGTTTTCTGCAGGTTTGATTTGCATTTACAAAATTTTAACCCAACCTGTTGATGCATTCTCTCAAGCTTTGTTCGCTTCAGCGAAGCTTCTTCTACAGTGAAAAGATTAACCGGACAAACTAGGTGAAGTTAGTGGGGAGCCATGCTTGCTGATGCCTATCACAGGTGTGGTCTCACACCTACGGCTGACATTTGCACCTGTGGAGCCGAAGGAATTATGGAATCTCTACTCTTGCAAACGTTATTTTGTAATAGCAGCATCATACATGCGGCCACGAGTCTGCCAAATTGACATTGTTGAGTGTTTTATATCTCTTCTTCTCTCTTTTCTCAAATTATTGTGTAGTAAACCCCATTGTTCTGTGCTAAGTTTAGACTTTAGAGTGTTGTTGCTCGTTTCTCGTCCATTTCTTCCGTTTAAAGGTAAATTTCTTCGCCTCTGTCGCCTATATCTTTTCAAGTTTCAGTTCCATAATTCATTCTTGTTTTAGACCTTTCAAATTCTTTTATCTGCAATTCTCTAAGTAGTATTGTTGAGCAATTTTCAATTCCGAATTCACTTTCATGTGGCTATAGTATATACCAGAATTAAGATCTTAGCATACGTTCCTTATGGTGATTTAGATACAAAATTGCTTACACTATACAGCGGACGAAACAAAGGACTTTCAAGACTGTATGTGTCAATGATCTCCTTGTGACTCCTAAAAGCAAAGGGATGTCATTACATTTTTTGCAACAAATGAGGTCAGAATTCTATAGTATATTTATGTAAGAAAATTATTTATTTCAAAAGATTATTTTAGAAAAGTATTTGAAAATCCAAAATTTAATAAAATGAAGTGAAGTTAAGAATCTAATTGTGTACTTGAAAAGGATGGTAATTGATAAGAATGTGATGACTTTTTATTGTTAACCTTCTCCAAGGTCACCTCTTTGGACAAGTGTCAAGTGTCATGGACACTTGTACTAATTTTGAACAATCTTCTAGCCTAAAATTGCTCCTCTCCATTTGATTATTTACAAAAAGAAAAATACTAATCACTTTCTTGCTCCCTCTTAACTCACGTTTTGCCTCTCTTTGTTGGCTTTTTTATTCTATAAAATTGTGGCTTTGTTATTCTTTTATTTTCTCTAATGACATGCTGATGTTAATTAATTTGTTGATTTCTGATACCTCTATTTATTAAGATAGGGAAGTGTTTGTTTAATCTTGGAGAAACAGTTTACACCGTTGAAATAGTTTTTTAGGAGAGTGCCCAAAACGACTCAAGTATTTATCTATTTTGTGTCCTATTATTTATACATCATCGTAGTAATATTTATCTTATTTTAAGGATTACTCTTTGATAAATAATAATGTTATTTATTTTTATTATTATTTCCCTAACAATCTAAGCAACTATGACATATAATATGTGTTCCGAAACTTTTGATGACACGTGTCATGAAACTATTGATGATACTGATGGTATTGAGAATACTAATGTTGCTGCTACTCTGATTGTTGCTGTTTTAGTCATTCTGTCGGAGAATATGGTAAAGATAATTACAGGTATGCAATGGACATGGTTACAAATTCATTGCTAATAAAATAACCTTCGTGAAAAATACACCTCAATGCAAAAGAATTTTGAAAGGAAATGACAATCCCGCTAAGCTAAAAATAACTTTGGCTGAAACAGATATCTGATTATTGCTGTCATTTCATAAATAAATATTCTGGCCAATGTGAGAAACTGGGTTTTTGACTTTGGTGCTATTTGGCACATTAATATAAACAAAATGATTTTGTGTTATACACCCAAGTTGGAAAAGGAGAAGAAATTATTTATTTTGTTGATCCAAGGACAAAGAAATTATTTATTTTGTTGATTCAAGGACAACTAAAGTTCTTGGAAAAGGACATGTTCTTCTCAAGCTCATAGCTGGTAAAACTTTGAGATTAAGTGATGTATTGTATGTTCCTAAATCTAAATTAATTTTTATTTCTGTGGGATTATTAGGAAAATGTGGAATGAAGATTTCTTTTGTAAATAATGAGGTTATATTGACTTAAAAAAAACTTTTGTGGGCAATGCAATTTTGTAACTATGGCTTATTTATGCTTAATATTTTTGATAATTTCAGTGTATTTATTTATGCTTACATGATTGATTCTATCTTATCATGGCATGCCAGATTAGGATATGTTAATGTATCTTATATTAAAAATATCTGATTTCGAGATTTAATATATGATTTAAATTTAAATGGTTTTAATGATTATATTAAAGTTGTATTTTCTTTTGCATGTTTCTTTATAACATGTCAATGTCTCATATATTTAGAACTTGCAGTCTCTTGGTTTAATGACTAGTTTAGAGTTTAATTTTAATAAATGTGAAATAAGTGTTTGAAGCTAAAATTATTAAAAAGTCATGTTTTTCAGTAAGTAGAGAATCTAAATTATTATCTTTGATCCACTCTGATTTCAGTGATTTGAAACAGACTATGACGAGAGGTGGTAAAGATATTATGTAACTTTTATTGATATTTTTTTTAGATTTACTAAATTGTATTTGCTCAGAAATAAAGATGATGCATTATATGTTTTATTGCTTATAACTCGAAGTTGAAAAACTGATAGAAAAATCAAAAGATTTCAATCTGATAGAGGTGGAGAATTTGTATCTTTAATGTTTTATATGAAAAACAAGGAATTATTAATGAAGTAACCCCCGCCTTAGTCACCTGAGTCTAATGGAGTAACTTGAAGGAAAAATAGAACTTTGAAAGAAATGATAAATTTCATGTTAATTAGTCCTAATGCTCCTGATAATTTGTGGGGTGAAACTATTTTATCTCCATGTCTCTTACAAAATATAATTCGTCATAAAAGAACTTGTAGAACTCTTTAGGAATTGTGGAAAGGTTATAGATCTAACTTAAACTATTTAAAATTGCGAGGTGTCTGGATAAAGTTCTTTTGCGTGAACCTAGAAAGAAAAATATTGATACTAAAACATTCAATCAATAGGTTTTAAAACTGTTGATTAATTATTGTTTATTGGATATACTGAAATAGTATTCCATATAAATTTCTTGTTTTGAAAAGTGATGTACTTGATTTCAATACTATTATTGAGACAAAGAATGCAGAATATTTTTCTACAGTGTGATAAAACCTCTCATGCAACTGTTGAAAGAAATAATGATAATTTTTTTATTATTGAGGAACTGTGGAGGAGCAAAAGACCAAGAAAGAGTACTTTTTCTATGAAAATGATGTTTGAACTTTTATTATCCACAATGAACCATTAAATAATGTTTAAGCTATATCTTCTTCTCATGCTAAATTTTGAAAGAGGCAATAAAAATTGAACTTGATTCTATTATGAAAAATATAACATGGATTTTGACTGACTTACCTCCTGGAGCATTACCTATTGGTTGTAAACTAATTTTTAAAAAAATAAAATTAATCATGATGAACCTATAGATAAATCTAAAGCTCGGTTAGTAACAAAAGAATTTTATGAAAAATAAAATGTTGATTTTTTTATTCAATTGCACCAGTGACTAGTATTTATTCAATTCAAATTTTAATTGTCTTAGAATCAATTCACAAGCTTTTTACTTAACAAATGGATATAAAAACGACTTTCTTAAATGGTGATTTAGAAAAAGAGATTTACCTTGTTTAAACTAAAGGATATATTATTTTTGGACAAGAAAATAAATTTTGTAAGTTAATTAGAACTCTTTATGGACTAAAACAATATCCTAAACAGTGGCATGAAAAATTAAATCAATTCTCATTGAAAGACAACTTGCTATTTTATCAAAGTGGATAAATGTGTAGACAATGATTATGTGATAATATACTTATATGTTGATAAGATGTTTATATTTGGTACAAGTCTAATTATTATGACTAGTGTCGATATATTTTATCTTCTAATATTGATATGAATGATTTTGGGTGAAGTAAAAATGATTTTGGGAGTTAAGGTAATAAGGAATGAAAATGGTATAATGTTGTCACAAGAACATTATGTGAAAATACTTTTTAAAAGATTTGAAAGGTTTGAGGTGACACATGTATCCACTCCTTATGATACTAAATCTAAATTTATGTTGACCCAGTTGGTCAGTCTAAATATGAATTGGAAGTCTATTGCATTTGATAAATTTTAGTAGCTGATATTGCCTATGTTGTTGTAGATTTAGTATATATACTCATAATCCCAATAATGAGCATTAGTTTGGCGTTGAATAAAATGATGAAATATTTGAGAGAAATCATGAATTATGGTATCATGTATAGTGAATTTCCTTCTACTTTAGAAGGGTATTGTGGTGCAGCCTGGGTCTCTGATCCAGATGAGACGATATCCAATAGTTGATATGTGTATACCTTAGGTGGTGGTGCAATATCCTTAAAATTAGCTAAAGAGACGATCATTGCTAAATCGGCTATTGAGTCAGAGTTTGTAGCTTTAGAGTTAGCTGGCAGGTTCTAAAGCTAAATGGTTAAAAAAAAATCTTAGCGAATATCCCTTCGATAAAGGATGAATTGTTGATCCCTTTTATAAGAATGAATTGTTGATCCATTTGATTATTTACAGAAGGAAAAATACTAATCACTTTGTTGCTCCTCTTTCACTCACGTTTTGCCTCTCTTTGTTGCTTTTTTTATTTCATTATATTTTTGTTTTGTTATTCTTTTGTTTTCTGAAATGACTTGCTGATGTTAATTAATTTGTTGATTTTTGCTAACTCTATTTATTAAGGTAGGGAAGTCCTTGTTTAATCCTGCGAAACATTTCACACTATTGAAATAGTTTCTTAGGACAGTGCCCAGCACGACTCAAGTATTTATCTAATTTGTGTCCTATTATTTATATATCGTCATAGTAACATTTATCTTATTTTCAGGATTACTTTTTGATAAATTATAAAGTTATTTAATGTTATTATTATTGTGAATTTTCTAATATTTCCCCAACAATTTGGAAAAAAAAACCACATAGGTAACTTAGAAATCTTCATTGACCACTCAAAATTGAGTTTGGTGTTTCGAGTCACCTTGTTGTTATTGAATAAATCATATAATATGAGTCATATAGACTACTCGTTAAATTATTTTATGCACTTTCTTTCATGTACTAAAATATTAGGGGTCGTTAGGTAGAGCGGGGAACATGCAAAATAGGATGCATTAGTAATGCTTGTGTTAGTAGTGCTTGCATAAGTAATCCTTACATTAGTTATGCAAGCATTATGTATTATACATTTTTGGTTTGATGTATTAGAAATAACAAATTTTGCATAATTTCTATTCAAAAATATATATTACAATCTTTCACACTTTATTTATTTGTACACATTCTTTGCAACAAAGTTCATTCCTCATCCTATTGCGTCAAAATATTTTTGTGAGAAGTTTGGAAAGAATTATTAATCAAATTTATCATCACAGTAGAAATTTTTTTGATTAAATTATATTGAAATAAGAGTAATTTTCGTAAGAAAAAGATACTTAAGAGGCCATAAAACATATTACGATACAAACAAACTAAAAGACACTAAAAAGCAAATCAAAATAAAAAAAAATTATAAAAACAAGGAAAATGAAAAGGTTTTATGGGTAGTTTTGTAATTATTTAATCTAATCCAAGTGTTAAAATTCTATGTACTACTAATACCTTGAATTCCTTGGTATTAGTAATGCACAAATCAATACACAATAGAGTGTACCAAACAAGGCACTACTAATATACACACGTAATGCATGCATTTTATCATTTTACTCAGAATGAGAATTAAGGTAACATGAATTTTGTAGCACAATATTTGTCCACTTTCACTCATTCCGCAAGTCTTTTATGCTAAATTTTGTCCTTTTGTTTGATTTTTTTTGTTTTTCTACAGTGGAAGAAGAAGCGTATGAGGATGTTGAAGAGGAAGCGCTGAAAGATGAGAGGAAGATTGAAGTAGAAGCACATTCCGCAGTTCTCAACGGTGTATCCATGTTTATCATCTTCTTTAGGCTGATGTTATTTAAGTTTTTTTTTTTGAAACATTCCTCAACAATTGAGTTTTGATTTTGTTCTAATTGTACAAAATTCAAATTTAGGTATCCAATTTTGGCTCCTCTTTATATAGAACTTCATTTTGTATAATTGTCTGCATATATATATTTTGGAAACAACTTTCTTTCCTCGTCTGCAAGGTAGTAATAATGTTGCACACTCTCTATCTTCCTAAGATTCCACCTGGGAGATTACACGGAATGTGTTGTTTATATATTTGTGAAATTCGCTGATGAGTGTTTAAATTATAGTATTATATATGTTTCTTTTAAGGCTTTATATCATTCGTCAATATTTTTCCGCTTCCGACTAGATTATTTGTCTAAATAAAATTAAAAGTTAAATTGACGATTAGTCAGTTTCGAAATGCACATATTTCTTAGGCTATTTGATTAAAAAAAACTTAGTGCATCAACAAGATTTATATTGGTACAATATGATCCATTTTATATGGCAATTTAAATTTGCTTCTATCATATTGAAAACTTGTTTGAAGTTCCTATTGGATATGCTACAAGACTTGGATATTATTTGAAGTTTTTTATTGAAAATTTAGTGAAGTCCAATTTTCTACTAGAGGCGTTTTCATGCTAAGTGAGTGTGAGATGTGTTTTTTGTGGTTTGGGTGTTTAGCAGTTGAATTCCTAAGCCTGTTCTGATGTTGTTTAATTAGCAGACATGCTTAAATGGAGGAATATGGAAAGCGAGTATCTATGTAGTTGAGCTTGAACTTGATTTTGAGTAAATTCAATAGATATAGCTACTGAACCTTAGTTTGCTTTTACTAGGATGGGAATATATGATATCTACTCTTCTAGTATTAGCATAGTAGGTGAACATGTGATGCACTTTTTGGCAATGAATGGATATATAGTTCCGTGTTGTGATTGTGATATTGTCTTGTATAAGATGACATGACATTTTTGTACTAGATCAACATGTAGATGTGTGCTACACGATGAGCTAGAGCTAAAATGGTGAAAGTTTGATCATTTTCCTTGTGAAAACATAGATATTATACCTTTTGTCTTTGGTATGGTAATGGGAAGGCTTAGAAAGCTAACTTTGCCCATTAATTCTACTGCACAAGAGCTGTTTTTGTTTTTGGCCTCATGTGATCATTTTATCTACAGAGTAATAAAAGCTTATATTCTCTGGGTCTTGCATGTGAAATGGTTGTTTCTCTGTAGTGTCTGTGTATTTCAGGTAGACAAATCAAGTTTGTCCTATTTTTGTTAGTTAATTTTATGTTTCTATTGGCTCCATTAATGTCTCAAAGTTGTCCGTAGCACTTAGGTGCAGATGCAAAAGAGTGCAACATATATGATGTGTGAGTTAAGTTTGCGTCATAGTTTTAGACCCTATTGTCGACAAAATCTTGGTATTTAAGTGAGGGGTAGATAGGGGAACACACTCATTATTGATTGGCAGAAAACATTTGCTATGTTTCTATTCGTGAGGGGTAGATAGGGGAACACACTCATTATTGATCGGCAGAAAACATTTGCTATGTTTCTATTCGTATGTTATCCTAATCTCTATCTCTCTCATTCTCCGAGAGTCGGTTCGGGAGTGTAGTGAGAAGGGCGATTCAAGTTAATTTTGTGGTAAAATTTCACATTTGACGACATTGGAGATAAATTTTGTTTAGATCATAAATTTCTAGCCTTTTCCTTCAAATTTTTGGGTTTATTTGTTTTTTCCCTTCAGGTACTGCTATAATTTACTTTGTGTTTTGTTTTGAGTATAATTCTCTTTTAAGATTAACAACACTGGAGTGATATTTAAGAACATACAAACATGAAATGTGGAAAACAATAGAAGTTTCATTCAATTGTAATTCTAAGATCCTTCATTCTGTCATATGTATTCTACTTAATTCATTTTCTTTTCTTGATTTCAAACTCTTGCTTTTCACTCATTTAATGTAATTTGACTTTCTATAACATACGCTTTCACCGTGAAAAATAAGTAACTAAGTGGATTTAATTAGATTGCTAAACTTTTCCATAATCTTTTAATCAGTGCTACTTGAAAACATATTGATAATGGTGCAAAATCCCAGCCCATGTCTTACAAGTAGAAATTGTGAATGTTGCCTATCCTTATATAATGACTGTATCATCATTTCATTTCCCTTTAACTTTTTTGTTAAGATCATACTATGATAGAATCTCTTCATTGTCTCCATTAGTGAAATTAAACGTTGAAATATAGACTCAAAACTATTCATTTGTTAAATTTTTTTCCTAGAATAAGAAAATATTTTTGCAATAGGTAAAACCACTCTAACTTCTTCTTTATGATTTATTTGTTTCATTTTGTTTCTTGAATGTGGTTCACTTGCTTTTTGAAGGTACCTTGAATCCTTTCCATACATTGTCAGTTTGAAATGGAAAAGGTTGAGCTTGGGACTACAAGTCCTTCTCTGTTGGAACAGTAAATTGAGGTGAACTTGTGATATCTTCTTTAGATAAAAACATTTGTTTTGGTTATATATGTTCTCTAAAAGTATTTGAATAAGAATACTTCTAATAGACAATTTATTTCCGTATTCTACACATATTGTAGATGAAATATCTACCAAGCGCATTGATGGCTAAATAGATATGATTCTAGACTTAAATTTTATTAATTATATTCTATTTCATGTGATGTGAATACCTTGTGTGCATTGACTATGAAAACATGTTATAAAGTCAATGAGAAATGGTTTCGGCAAGTGATCTGAATACAAATGCGATGGAAAATACTTCTGGTTAGTGATGTGATATAAAGATGATCAGAAATGGTTCCAACTAGTGATATGATAAAAATTTGATAGAAAATGGTTCCTTCTAATGATGTGATATAAAGACGATGGAAAATTGTTTTGGCTAGTGAGGTCATATAAAGTCTATGGGAAATGGATGCGGCTAATGATCTGATATATAACCTATGGAAAATCGTTTCGGCTAGTGATGTGATATAAAACCAATTAATGAGAAATAGTTTCAACTAGTGATATTGTGTTGATGGAAAATGATTTTGGCAAGAGATTCTTAATTGATACTTGATGTATTTTATGCTTATGTGTGAGTTACTTGGTGATTGTGATTAATGCACTTGTTATGTGTGACTGAAATACATGACATTGGAATAGACTTATTTGATTTGCTTAATACTTGAATTGTGAAGAATACACTGTGGATATTGAGCTTTGTGGGCCATGTATTTTACAATTTCTAGATTTGGCTGATTTATGTGCATGTTGTAATTGAAGGTGGTTCGATTGGAGCCTAAGAAGTATTCAATTTCTAGCTAGTTTCTTTGTTTTGCAAGTCTCTTGTTAGGTAGCGTGTTGTTGGTACTCTCCCCTTACTTCTACGCATGTTTAGGATCCGAGTCCTGACTCGTGTGATCTTCTTCTTCTTCTCATGACAGTCAAGTATCATTAAAGGATTTGAGAGACAACTACTTGTTATCCTGGCGGGCCCTCTTTTCCTTTTTTCTATTAATCTTTGTTCTACTTGAGAAACAAATATGAGACTTGCATTTTTTAGTTCTCTATTTTATTAGTGTCTTGTACATGTGAAATCCAAGTTTTTGGATGTTGTTTACAATGAACAAATTTTTCGCCTACCTCTTGTTATTTCGTTACTGTTTTCCGCATTTCTTTCTTTTTGTTAGGTTGACGCTGACTTGTATTTGTGGGAATAGGCAGTTGTCATCATGTACTTTTCTAGATCGTGACAGTATCATTAGCATGTTCCATCAATATTTGTTCAATGAGAATATCTTCAGAGTGTAAGTGACATTATTTCCTTAAGGATAGACGCTGCCACATTCAAAATCTAACAAGTTGAAGAAACCTTACCTAATACTCAAGAACCATATCTTGAATAATTCATAGAAGATACATATTGAAAAATTCATACAAGATACATACGTTAATGAACAATAACACAAATATATCATGGAAACCTTCCTAACTAAATGAAGGGAAAAACCACACCGAAATTGTGTTATTAATTCAAGATTTACAACTAACTTAATCAATGAATCTAACTTAAAATTTCTATCGTTTTTGATTAGTTATAAATGAAAAAACTCTTAACTCTCCAAGAAGTCAAACTCGCTTCTAGTGTACACAGACTCTCAACTCCTGATTCTAACCTCCATGAAGTCAAACTCACTTCTTGTTTACAATCCTCACAGACTCAACTCTCACAAATACTGATCCAAGGACTGGTCAATGTGACTAAACTATTCCAAATTAATTCTAACTCTAGAATTCTTCCATTTCTACTTCTCGAACACCTTGGCCTTCAGTATGATTCTCTCTCTCTCTCTTTCTCTCTCTAACACACACACACACACACACTTTTTCTCTTTTTTTCTAGATTAGCAATAGACTGACTTTCTTATCTCGTTTTTGGGATCAATAAGTCAGACCATGAGATAGATCATTAAAGAGGGACAATCAATAACTTCTATGTTTTCCAAGGCATGTCAATGACCATATCCCTAAAAGGGGCCTCATAGCGTCTTTCACCCCTAGGTTTTATACCACTATTGACCACTTCAAACATAAATTTCTAAAAGGGTGATGTTTCCCCTTTTAGCACCTTTCTAGGACAAACACTGACCCTTTCCTGTGAGAATTTTGAGGTGAGAACTCAATTGGCATCTTTTGTCTAGTTATAATCAGCTAATCCAGTAGAAGGTATTTGAAAGATTTCACCCAGGCGAACCTAATGAAAGACTAGGTCCTCACCATTTACCAACGACGTAACCAAAATATTTTCCAACATATATAGTCAAGTTAACAAAAAACTGAATCACTTATTTTTCATAGAACATTTCCCTGGTGTTCAAGAACAAATCCTCCCACCCGTGATGTAGGTTGAGGTCCTCAACACTCAGATCATGCATAGATGTGTTCCCGATCTCCAGTTCAACAACATCAGTGGTGAGTCCTCATTTTTCTAGGATGATTGACTTGTCATCTTTCTATTTTAAGTCTTTTAGTTTTGGTATTGCTAGAGTTAGTTCAGCATGCTTTAGTCAGTTAGAGGCTTTTATTCAAATATAGTTAGATTTAGTTCTAGTTGAGTTTCATCTTTTAGTTATCATTTAACTAGTTTTATATATTCAAATTGAGAATGGGTATTCCCCATCATTTCCCCTTTATGTCATGTTTTAGGATTTCACACATAATTATTTCATTTCAGTTATCTTAGTATCCTTATGATATGCCACTAGAGTTAGCTTGGGGTCCTTCGTGATCATAGGTCTTCTGTTCATGGCTTGGGGGTAGGTTCAGGGTGTGAAAAACTTGGTATCCCATCACTAGGTTGAAGAGTCCTACGGTGTCCAAAATGCTGCATTAAGTAGAACCCCTTTCATAAGTGTGTAGCGGGCACACCTATGAGGGGGAACCTACGAAGTACTATAGGAAAAACTTAAGTTTCTTGATATTTTATCGTATGTTGGTGTGATCTCTCTTTCAATCCATCGTTATGCATTTTCAAATCATGCCTCACCGTAGATTTAACCATAGGAATGCTAATGCTCTTAACATAAATGCAAATCCTCCAATCCTAGATCATGAGGTTTCAAATGTAATTTCACAATGTAATTCAAATACCGGCCTAGAGTGTAGCTTATAAGAATAGTCAACAGGTTACAGTTCCTGCAAATAATAGTGGTGGATCAGCGACAACTATGATTTCTGTTTTTGTTAAGCTGAACCCACCTTTGTTGCTAGGTTCTCATGTTTGTGACAATACTTAAAACTTCATTGATGAGTTCAAGAAAAAATTTGTATTGATGCAAGTGACAGTAAATTAAAGTGAAGAGTTGGTGTCCTACTAGGTTAAAGATATGGCATACAGATGGTTTACACTGTGGAAAGACAATAGGGGCGAGAATGTCATCCATGTGACTTGCGAATGTTGTATTGGAGCTTTTTTGGACAAGTTCTTCCCAAGATAGCTGATGAAGGCTAAGTCTTAGAATTTTATGAATTTAAGAAAAGGTTCCATATCGATCCAAGATTATGGGCTTATCTTCACCCAATTCTCTAGGTATGATCCACATATGGTTGTCTATTCTAGGTCTCACATGAGTAAGTTTCTTTTTTTTTAGGGTATCTGACTTGGTGAGAACAAAGTACATAAATGCTATATTGCTGGATGATATGAAAATCTCTAGGCCCATGACTCATGTTCAGCAGGTTGAGGGAGATAGTATTAAGGAAAGGTCTAAGAAGAACAAAAAATATAGTATAGGAAACTATGAGTATTCTTAACAAAAATTGGGTGGTCGAAATTGCTCGCAGTATGTATAGAAATCTTTTACTCTAGCACCTTCATCAACTAGTGTTCCCTCCTCTAGATCTCGTCAGGATAAAAAAGGTAAGAACCTACCCAACTAGTCCAAAGGGAAGTGTTTCCCTTACTAAGACCTACCCAACTTTTCAAAGTGTGGTAAAAACCATCAAGGCGAGTGTCTTGCGGGAAAAGATGGATGTTTTAGGTGTGGTTAAGGGATTTCCCTTCTTAAAAATAGGGTAAGAAGGTAACAATGGTAGGGTTCAATCTACAACTTTAGCAGCACTAGTAGGTCGCCTGACTCAATATGCTAACTCCTCTAGAACATACTGTGGTAAGCGCTCTCAAGGTTATATGCTCTCAAGGTTGTATGCTCTCTAGGATCGCTAGGATCAGGAAGATTCTCCTAATATGGTTACTTGTACATTGTGAGTCTTTCATTTAGATGCTCATGCATTGTTAGATCTAGGGGATACTCTTTCTTCTGTAATTAAATATATAGCAGTACACTTTGGTGTTAGTCCATAAAACTCTCTTCGAACCCTTCTCGATCTCTAGTCCAGTTTGTGACCTAGTTATACTTAGATGGTGTATAGAAATCGCCTGTAATATTCCAAAAATTAAGCTCAGCAGATCTTGTAAAGTTAGAAAGAATAAACTTTGATATCATTCTAGGAAAGGATAAGTTACACTTCTCTTATGCCTCAGTCAATTTTGGGACTAGGATCGTTCCTTTCACTTTCCAAATAAGTCAATCATAGAACGGAAAGGTACAAACTCAGTGCTTCTGAGTTAATTTATCTCTTCCCTTAAGGCCAGAGAGATGATCTCTAAGGATTACATCTACCTTCTAGTTGGGGTTGAGGACTTAAGCTCCAAAACCCCAACTCTTGAGTTAGTCCTAGTAGTTAATGAGTTTTTAGAAGTGTTTCCAGAAGATATTCCTAAGTACTTCTTGAGAGAGAAATCGACTTCGAAATTGATCTTCTTGAAGATACCCAACCAATTTATTTCCGTCCTTACAAAATAGCTTCAGCTGAGCTTAAAGGAATCAAAAAATTAGTGGTAATACTATCTAATTAAAGGTTTCATAAGAACTAGTATTTCCCCAAGGGGTGCACCCATATTATTCGTAAATGTCATGCCCCGATGATACCATTTGGATGTGGATATGGGACCTAGGATCACTAAAGACACAAGCCAACCATGTTGGCATATCATAAGCATAGTAAAGTAAATTGAATCAATAAACATTGTGCGGAAGCTAAATCATATTGTAATCAGAAATGGTGGGGAATACCCGTATACTAAATGTGAATATAAGAAACCTTAGAGTTTAAATACAAATGAATATTCAAACTCTAGCACTTAAGTTGAGACTAACTATCTTTTAAAATAGCCACTACTAACTATAAATAATGGGACATGCCCCCACTAGATCTTCAAAAAACTAAAACTAAAGTTATAAACAAGAAAGATAATAGTGTAAGTAGTCCTTGATGATTGAGGACTCACCAGTGACATTGTTGATTCAAAGATTAGGGACCGATTTGTGCGTGATCTAACTATTGAGGAGCTAAATCTACATCACAAGAAGATTAAGGACTGAGTATGCGCCAGTACATTAAAGGTACTAAGAATGCAAGATAGAATAAAACTAAACAATAACATAACTGAACAAAAAAATAAAATAATTATATAATCTGAACATGATAAGGATATTGAAAATACGAAACATGAACTAACTGAATGCAATGTCCAAGTTTAAAATATACTGAGACTGAATTATTAAACTGTACATATAACATGGTAAATGCAATACATTTGACTAAACTGACATAAAACCATATGATGTAAATATGGAGTATGATGTATACGCCCCATTGGGAAGTACCAATATGTAGCACCCATATTCTATGTTTGACTAGTTTATTTATATGACAGTTATTGATTTTCTTGTGATATAGATATGGACTCGGTTTCCTATGCAACTAGTTACAATAGAATGGGTTTAAACTGAACTCTCCTGTATATTTTAATATGACCTCAGTAAGTTGAAATCGATGAAATTATTTAAACATGAGATCATAAGGTGACATTTAAGTCTAAAGTTTAAAGTGATAGTGTGTATAAGTATTAAGTTAAGTTAAAGAAATTAAAGTCTAGAAATGGAATAAAATATTGAGCTAATTGATTAAACTTAAGGTAATAGGTGAAGTAGCTACTTAGAATTAGTGAACCGCATTTTAAGTGAAAAGAGTAAGTAGGTGATGCAGCTACATAGAATTAGTGCATTACATTTTGAGTAAAAAGGGCAACCATGTGATGCACCTACTTAGAATTAGTGAACTGTATTTTAAGTGAATAGGGAAATTAGGTGATGCACCTACTTAGAATAAGTGGAGTGCATTAAGTGAAAATGACAAGTATGTGATGCACCTACTTAAAAACTTATGGAGGAAATTAAGGAGGTGATGCACCTGCTTGTTTAATGTAAAGGACCATATTATTTTCCAATTTATTAAGTTAAAACGTCCAAAAGGGACACTCTAAAGCATCAAGCTTATCACATCTTCTTCATATTACTTATTCTCATATAATTACTCTCAAGGAAAGCCATGGTAGCTCCAACAGTTTTGGTCTATAGCTTCACCATTAAAATTTGAAGCAAACTATTATTTTTACAGTACAAGTTAGTAAAACATCTCCCATATTAAGGAATTCAAGTGAATAATCGGATATAACATCAAGGTAAGGGATAGAGGATAACCTAAACCTTGAAGAACCGAACTCTTAACAAGTGAGGTTTCTGACTAGTAAGGTAAGCTGTGAAAATTTTCATCCCTCTCTTGTTCCTGCATAATTTGTAAAAGTTTGTATGTCTTAATTGTTAGGTAGTGGAGCCTGATTAATTTTAGGCTTTCCTATTTATTCTCTATTTTAGGCTTTCCTATTTATTCTCTATTTTAGGCTTTCCTATTTATTCTCTATTTATTCTTTGTAACCAAAAATATTCTGATTTATTAATATAAATATACCTCACCGCCGTGGAAGTTTACTCACGGGGTGTTACCACAACATATTGGGTTTTCTCTTTCTCTCTCTAGATCTCTCATCTCTTTCTCTTGAAAGTTCTTGTGTTCTTCATTCATCTAGTGTGTGTGCGTGAATTCGATCCTAACAACTGGTATCAGAGCTAAGGAGATTCAACACGATCACTAAAGCTGGATAGTTCGAAGCTTGGAATCAAGAAGTTTGATGGATCCGATTTCAGATTCTGGAAGATGCAGATTAAAGATTATTTGTACCTGAAAGATCTTCACGAACCGTTGCCCGGGGTGAATCCGGAATTCATGACGGAGGAGAAGTGGAAACTCAAGGATCGCCAGGCTTTAGGGTTGATCCGGTTGACTTTATCAAGAAACGTGGTGTTCAACATCGTGAAGGAGAAGACTACATCCGGTCTGTTGAAGGCACTGTCAAACATATATGAAAAACCATTGACTATGAACAAAGTATATTTTTATGTATAGATTGTTCAATTTACATATGTCTGAGAATGGATCCGTTTCTGATCATATAAATGAGTTCAATATGATTGTGAGTCAACCCTATTCTTTGGATATTAATTTCAAAGATGAAATTAAGGCGTTGATTGTGATGTCATCTCTTCCCGAGTCTTGGGATACTGTTTTTGCTGCGATTAGCAGTTCTCATGGATCTGAGAAACTGAAGTTTGATGAAATCTGTGATGTTGTTATTAGTGAAAGTATTCACAAACGAGAAGTGGGAGATTTATCGGGTAGTGCTCTCAGCGTTGATCGAAGGGGGAGAAGTAAGACAAAAGGCCGAAATCAACATGGTCGATCAAAATCATAGAATCGAGGAAAATCCCTGAACAGATCAAACGTGACTTGTTGTAACTATGGAGAAAAAAGGCATTTTCGAACGAATTGTACAAAGCCAAAGAAGAAACAAAATAAGAAATTTGGAGATGACAATGATTCTGTAATATCAGCAAAGTACATTGGGGATGCTCTAATCCTTAGTGTGAACAGCCCGGTTGAATCATGGATTTTGATTCTGGTGCATCTTTCCATTCGTCTCCAAGCAAGGAGTTGTTTCAAAATTTGAAATCTGGAAATTTTTGAAAAGCATATCTTGCTGACAATAAAGCCTTAGAGATTGAAGAAAAGGGGGATGTTTGCATAAAGACCACCTCAGGAAACCAGTGGACATTGGAGGATGTCAGATATATACGTGGGATCAAGAAAAATCTTATCTTTGTTGGTCAGTTTGATAGCACGGGATATGCAGCAGAGTTTGGGAAAGGTTCATGGAAGATCGTGAAATGTGCTATCGTAGTAGCTCGTGGCACCAAATCTAGAACCTTGTACACCACTGCAGGGTGTATAAATATGGCCATGTTGCTGAAGGTGCT
Organism: Solanum lycopersicum; assembly: GCF_036512215.1. Taxonomy (NCBI): domain Eukaryota; kingdom Viridiplantae; phylum Streptophyta; class Magnoliopsida; order Solanales; family Solanaceae; genus Solanum; species Solanum lycopersicum. The sequence goes on from NC_090809.1 coordinate 7,350,701, forward strand.
TCCGCTTCATGTCTGTGGCCCAACAGACATGTACACATGAGTGCTAAAGGAATGAAGATGCTGGTTGCAAAAGGAGCATTAGAGGGTCTGAAGTCTTTCGATATGGGTCTTTGCGAGAGTTGTGTTATGGGAAAACAGAAAAGAGTAAGCTTCACAAAGATTCCTAGAGATCCAAAGAAAGTGCAGTTGGAAATGGTCCATACAGATGTTTGGGGACCATCTCCAGTATCATCACTTGGAGGATCGAGATTCTATGTTAGCTTCATTGATGATTTCAGCAGGAAGGGATGGGTTTACTTCATGAAGCATAAGTCAGATGTGTTTGAAACTTTCAAGAAGTGGAAAGCTGAAGTTGAGAATCAGACCGGTTTGAAAGTCAAATGCCTAAAGTCTGACAATGTAGGAGAGTATGACAAATCAGAGTTCAAGGCATTCTGTGCAGCTAAGGGAATCAGCTTGATGAGAACAGTTCCTGGTAAGACAAGGTAGAATGAAATTGCTTAGAGGATGAACAGAACATTGAATGAGCGTGCAAGGAGTATGAGGATACACTGTGGGCTGCCCAAAACACTTTGGATGGATGCTGTGAGCACACTTGCATACTTGATCAACAGGGGACCATCAGTTCCTTTAGGGCTCAAGATTCCAGAGGAGCTGTGGACAGGAAAAGAAATTAAGTACTCACACTTGAGGACTTTTGGTTGCACTTCTTATGTTCATGTTGATCCAGAAAAGAGAAACAAGATTGATACAAAGGCTGTGAAGTGTTACTTCATAGGCTATTGTTCTGATCTGTTTGGTTACAGGTTTTGAGATGACAAGAACAGAAAGATCCTGAGACATTGTGACGTGAAATTTTATAAGTTTGTCCTTTACAAGGACAAAGAGAAGAAGGTTCTAGAGATTACAAAGCAAGTGGGAGTCGAGGTTGAGTAAGAGAATAGTAGACCTAGAGATGTCGAAGAAGATATTCAACCAACTCCTACTGAAGAATCTAAAGTGGAGCAAGTTACACCTGAGCAGGTGTTAAGGAGATCAACCAAATTCATCAGGGAACCAGATATGTATTCACCTTCATTACACTATCTATTGCTGACTGATGAGGGGGAACCAGAGTCTTTTGATGAGGCCCTAGAGGTGGAGGATTCGATCAAGTGGGAGCAAGACATAGATGATGACATGAGGTCACTTGAGAAGAACGACACATGGGTGTTGACTGAGCTACCTGCAGGGAAGAGAGCTTTGCTGAACAAGTGGGTGTTCAGAATCAAGGCTGAACCACATGGCAAAAGAAGGTTTAAGGCTCGTTTAGTGGTTAGAGGATATTCACAAAGGAAAGGTATTGATTATGCTGAAATATTCTCTCCTGTTGTTAAGTTAACCTCTATTCAAATTCTGTTGAGTGTTGTTGCATCGAAGAATTTGCATCTAGAGCAAATGGATGTAAAAATAATGTTTTTACATGGAGATCTGCACAAAGAGATCTATATGCAGCAACCGGAAGGATTTGTGGTTCCAGGCAAGGAACATATGGTGTGCAAGCTCACCAGGAGCTTGTATGGACTAAAGCAAGCACCAAGGCAGTGGTACAAGAAGTTTGACTCCTTCATGACCAAGAGTGGATTCTGCAAAGCTGAAAAGGATCCTTGTTGTTACTTCAAGAAATTCACTAATTCATATGTCTTTCTACTCTTGTATGTGGATGATATGTTTATTGCAGGATCTAGTATGCGGGAGATTAACAATCTGAAGACAAGGTTGTCTGCAGCGTTTGAGATGAAAGATTTGGGTCCAGCAAAGCAGATTTTGGGGATGAAGATTTCTAGGGATAGATCTGTTGGCACTTTAAATCTATCTCAGGAGTTGTACATTGAGAAGGTGCTGAGTAGATTCAGGGTTAATGATGCTAAACCAAGGACTACTCCATTGGAAAATCACATTAAATTTTCAAAATAGAAGTCACCCAAGACTGCCGAGGAGCGTGATCACATGGCACGTGTTCCATATGCTTCAACAGTTGGTAGTTTGATGTATGTTATGGTCTGCACTAGACCTGATATAGCACATGCAGTGGGAGTTGTTAGCAGGTACATGACGAACCTTGGGAAAGAGCATTGGGAAGCTGTAAAGTGGCTTTTGAGATATCTGAGAGGTACATCCAGTACTTCACTTTGTTTTGGCAAAGGCAATGTGACTCTACAGGGTTTTCTGGATGCTGATCTTGGTGGGGATGTTGACTCAAGCAAGATTACATCCGGGTACATTTACACCATAGGTGGAACAGCAATGAGTTGGATGTCCAGGCTTCAGAAGTGTGTTTCTCTTTCATCTACTGAAGCTGAGTATGTGGCAATAGCTGAAGCTGGGAAAGAGATGATATGGTTGGCAGATTATCTTATGGAATTGGGCAAGAAGCAGAGCGAGAAAATTCTTTACTCAAATAGCCAGAGTGTCATACAGTTGGTGAATAATCCAGTCTATCCTTCGAAGACAAAGCACATCAGAAGGCGATACAATTTCACTCGCAGGGCAGTGGAGGATGGTGATATGTGCTTGGAGAAGATAGAGGGTGCAAAGAACCCCGCAGACATGTTGGCGAAATGTGTTGATGTTGGGAAACTGAGTTTATGTAAAACCTCGGTTGGTCTTCTATAGTTGTTGCTACAGATGTTGCTGTGCGGTAAAGATGTTGATGATGAAGAGATTTTTTTTGAGAATGTATTTTTTGGATGACTGAGTCAGTCTCCATGTGGGAGAATTGTTAGGTAGTGGAGTTTGATTAATTTTAGTCTTTACTATTTATTCTCTATTTTAGGCTTTCCTATTTATTCTCTGTATTCAAAAATACTCTGATTTATTAATATAAATATACCTCACCACCGTGAAAGTTTACTCACGGGGTGTTACCACAAAATATTGGGTTTTCTCTTTGTCTCTCTAGATCTCTCATCGCTTTCTCTTGAAAGTTCTTGTGTTCTTCATTCATCTAGTGTGTGTGCGTGAATTTGATCCTAACATTAATGAACTGAGGAGTGTTGCCTCTATATTATGTGATATGGTGAATGTTCAGGTAGGATTTTCTTGTTGGGACAGTCATGTAGTAAAGGCCTTAAATTTTTATTCTGAGATTGTTTGAGAATCTAAATGTTAGTTGCAACTCATGGGATGTTAATCGGAAGTCATGAGTTTATACTGCTATTTCAACTTTGTAATGCTTAAGGACTATTTTGTGTATCGTAAAATAAGGGGGTGTGGATGCATATGTGCAGAGAAGTCATGGGAACTGGTTAGAGAATAGAACATTGAAAGTGCTTGTTGAGTCATATAAGCTGCTAAGTATTATGTTTGGGTCATCCTTTTCTACCACTGATTAGCTGGTCATTTGTAACAGTTGTCTTATAAACAATATAACACACAAAAAAATTAAAGAAAATAATGTAACATTCATGATTCCACAAACTAAGAAAAGGTGGTATCAAATCCTATCTATTTTGATTTAGTTTCACTTAAGCTCTAATTTTACATATGGTTTTATTATCCTTACATATTCAGTACATTTTTTTGTACTGATGTCCCTTATTGGACATGTTGCATTTGATGGTGCAGGTAAAGGTACTCAACCAGTATATCTCCCCTATAGAAGAACATGATTCCAGTGGTTGTTGGTGAGCTCCACGTTGATTTAGGGCTTTTCCGAGTCTTTACTATTCATATTTCCATAGTTGTATAGTCATGGATTCCAGTAAGGCTTTATAGAAATTGTAAATTTATCATATATATCCATAGTTTCACTTATCACATTTATCGATTTAGCTATTCGACATGTATCATACATGAAGCTTTTTCTTACTAAGTCTATTTGAATAGTGGTTTACTTTTTCATCATAGGCCACTTTAAAACATGTAATCATATGGTACATGTCCTTTTCACCTAGGGTTAGGGTGTTACACAATATACACTGCAAAAGGTATATAGGCATGACTAGCGTGATCGCTCAAATGGTGCCCATATATGGGCTTAGAACCTACGGGGGCACGTAGTTTTGGGGATATGAAGGTAAGTGACCCTAATCCAACTCATTAAGCTACTACCAATTAATTATGTAAATATAAAATATTATTACTATATTGTTGTAATACTGGATAGCTCAAAATACGGACAATTATATTGATATTGTAACATTCGTATACTGAAGCATTTATGTATATACCTGAATTAACTTACCTAGCATGTGCAACTATACTGATATTGTAATATTCATAATTTAAAGAATGTATGTATATACCTTTATAAACTGACCTAGCATGTGCAATTCATGAAATAAAATAAATAAATAGGTAGGGTTCTAAATTTTATGCAAGAATCGGAGCAACAACGTGATAATCTGATTTGGATCATACTAAAAGTTGGACCCAAAAATTTCTTACATTCAAGAAACCCTATGAAATTGACTGAAATCTAGGTGTAAAAGGAACCTACTAGTGAAATCCCTCATACAAAGAAACATACCAAAATCTACGGACCAAATGTGTGAAGGGAACCCACTACTGAAATCCCACATACCGCGTGATGAATTTAACAAAGAAATATTTCAATTTTGGGGCTAGAACTAATGGAAACTCGGTGTGTTTAGGGTTGCTACCTCTTTCTCCTTTTGCATTCTAATTTTCTATGTTGTTGGTGAAATATATGACTTGGGTAAGTTCCAGTAATGTTTCTACGATAAAACTGACCAAAAAGCATAGTTTGGGTTAATAAACCGCGTAGTTTAGGTGTCCAAAACATATGAGAAAAAAAGACCAAAATAACCTCACCTAAAAATTTGATGGGTATGACCATGACCATTATCACGGACTTTTAAAGCCATGCACCGTAGGACTGGTCCTATTCACGAGCCTTACCACGGCCCATGTGGATGACCACGGACTGTGAAGGTACTCGTGGTCCTCGCTTAGGATGAGGGCTGGTAGATCAAGTTCAAGAACCCACCCACAGATTGTGCGGAGAATCATGACTTTAGAAGGTCCTTGTGGTCCTCACTTAGCAATGGGGTCTAAGAGCTAGGATTGGTGTCCTACACTTTATACTCCTATGGATGCCACCACATACCATCGTCCAGACAATAACCCGTGAAGGGTCCCTTGGTCTGACGTCTAAGTCTGGTGGAGTCTAACTCTCCACCACGGGTAGGTTAACGGACGGTGGACCCTACCACAGTCCATGATTCGTGTTCTAGTTCACTGGTTCAGGTAATTTTTTGCAATTTTTTTCTGAGCTTGATTTTCAAGGTGTTACAATATCTTTTTTAGGGAACAATCACCCTTGAATGAAGACTAAACTAGCTGAAATGGAGGAAAAAAGCTGCAAACCTAACCATTAAATACTGGAAACTGATTTATGACTAAACTAAGTTATTAGAACACGCAAATACACTTAAAATGCAAGTACAAACTGAAGGAATATGATACTAAGACTGAATTAACGCATGAATAATTGAAAAAATGGAGAGGAACTATTACCTCAAGATGGAATAAAATATGAAGGAAAGAGGTGAGGATACTTGACCTTCGTGACTTCTTCTTCTTCCCAAGTAGCTCCCTCTATGGGCTGACTACTCCACAAAACCTTAATTGAGTTGACTTCTTTGTTTCTCAATCTTCTAACCTAAAGATCAAGAATTTCAACTGGTACTTTCTCATAAGTGAGGCTATCCTTCAAAGCCACAATTTCTAAGGGTACTATAGATGTTGGATCACCGATACAGTTCTTTTGCAATGAAATTTAAAAGACCAGTTGCAGTGCTGCTATTTATACTAGAAAGTCTTACTCATAAGACACTTTAAAAAATTATTTTCAAGATACTTAAAGGTCCTACATATCTAGGTATGAGTTTTGTTTTCTTATCAAATCTCACCAGCCCCTTCATAGGTGACACTTTCAAGAAAACACAATCATTAACTTGGAAATGTAATTCCATTCTCCTCTCATTTGCATAAGACTTCTAGTGTCTCTAGGTTAATTCTATCTATAATGAGTTGCACTTTCTCCATAGTCATGAACATAATTTGGCCCTATTAAGGTTGCTTCGCCTACTTACAATCGTTCAATTGAAGTTCTGCATCTACACTCATACAATGCCTCATAAGGGGTCATCTGAATATTAGAATGGTAGCTATTATTGTAGGTCAACTCTATAAAAGGAAGGTGAACATCCCAACGACACTTGAAGTCGATCTCACAAGCCCTCAACATGTTCTCTAAGGTCTAAATGGTATGCTCTACCTGACAATCCATTTGTGGATGAAATGTTGTTCAAAGATTAACTTCAGTGCCAAGACCTTTCTGAAATGACTTTGAGAAATGAGTGGTAAATTAAGGATCTCTATTTTAGATGATAGACAAAGGAACTCCATGCAACTTGAGTCTCTCATTAATGTAAAGCCCGATGTAGTCCTCCATTGAATCTGTTGTCTTCATCGCCAAGAAGTGGGCAGAATTAATAACCTTGTCAACAATTTCCCAAATGGAGTCATGATGTCTACGACTACGAGGTAAACCTATAATGTAGTCCATGTTGATCACTTCCCACTTCTAAGTAGGAATGTTGATATCTTGGGTCGTACCTCCTAAATTGTTATGTTCTACCTTTACTTGTTGACAATTAGGCACTTAGCGACAAAGTTTGTTATATGCCTCTTTATAATGTTCAACTAAAAGACTTCTCATAGATTAAGATACATTTTAATGGCACTTGGATGAATAGAATACCTGGAATTATGGGCTTTTGCAAGAATCTACAGTCTGATTCTCCCACCTTATGAAAACACAGTCACACTTGATACCGAAGAACACCATCTATCCTTTGGGAAAAACAATATCCCTTTGATCTTTTAGTTGTCATTAAACTCAGTTTTATATATTCATATTTAGAATGAGTATTACCCATCATTTCCCCTTGATGTCATGTATTAACTTTCCGCCAAAAATTATATTATTTTAATTATCTTATTATGCTTATGATATGCCAGCAAGGTTAGCTTGGGACCACTCGTCATCGTAGGTCTCGTATTTACGCACTTGTGTAGCTTACGGGCGTGAGAAAAATAGAAATTATATTTCAACAAATTTTTTTAAAAAAACTATATATATTAGTTGTATGACTTTCTAAGGGTGATATCAATAGTTGAACTGAGTGATTTCTAAGTCAAATACAAATAGCTGAGTGATTTTTTAATTATAAAACAAAGTTAATTTACTTTTTAAGTGAATTATTCTAAGTTGAGTGACTTTCTAAAGTTTGGAGTTTTAAATGTTCAATGATTGAGATATCAGCTCATCATTTTAATCAACGTACTATTTTTCATTATTATAGTAAATCATATAAATATATTATTATACTTATTGCACATTTGCCCATCAGATATGAAATCAGAATTCGCAATCGTGATATAAATTATGAGATGAAGTTGAAGTTTTATTTGGAAATGCAATTTGGACATTTTATGTTGTATGTTGTATACTAAGCGTAAAAATTTAATAAGTTATAAAACTACTAAGATTATCTCAATTCTTTTTAGAGTCTTACCAAATAAGAAAAAGTTTATAATCACATAATATAGTATCACAAAGATATTCTAAAAATTTACAAAATTTTATTGATCAAACATTTGATTCAACAAAATAGAATTAACATAAGTTATACTGCCTGATTTTTAATATAATCCTCTCACATACTACCAACAACCATCTCATGTTGAACTAGCATTTCTCGATTATATAACTGAGAAGAGAAACAAACATTGGTACTTTAAGTCATTTGGTTGGTAAATAAAGTTGATCAAAATTGGATAATATAAATGATATAGTAGGATTTGATATGAATTACTAATAAAACTTGTGTTGGTGAGTATAATATTTATATGCGATATAAATGGTTTAAAAGTAATGATATGAATTATGAATTTTCTTTATATATGAAATAAACTGGTAGTAGATATAAATGCGGGATAGTTTAAATAAAATATAACTTTATTTTTAGGTCAACCTTAAATTTGAAAAATCTCATATCATGATTTAATATTCCAAAATTAGCATTAAATCACATGTCTAAGTGTTAATTTCATGTCGTGATTCCAGACGCCTTATTAAAGGGAAAACCCCTAGAGAAAATATTGAAAGAATAAAAACCTATTCAAGTTGAATGACTCTAATATCCTTTCTAAAACAAAAAAAATTATTTACACTTATGATCTAAATTAGTCATTGATAGTAATAGTTTTTACAAAACGTGACATATATTTTTTTGACATGCCACATTAATAGTAAATATATATGATATTATAGGTAATCAACAAATATAATAGCACATTCTTGGTATGAATATGAAAGGAAAAAAATCTTCCATATCATACATACAATATGTTGATACCAAATTTTGGCCTTCCCCAATATAAATTAGTCATCGAACTTCTTAAATTTCAAACGATTTTAAATAATTAAATTATATAAATTTTAAATATTTTTCAATTCATTTTAAGTAATTTTGTCATTATTATAAATTTTTAAATGTTAAAAAATAATTTATATAGACTATATAATTTTGTATATAATTATCATATTAAAATTTGAAAATCATGTCAAAAAGATTTTAGTTTTACTTAAATATTTGATTAATTAATTTAGCTAATTATAGTTTATATTTTTGAGTAATAGCTTATAATAGAATTAATTATTATATCATGTTAAGATTAAGAGGCGCGTTAATTAATTAATCTAAATGAACTCAATTTCGCTAAATTCTTAATTCAATAGGTAAATTCGTAACTTAATAGACAAATTCTTTGAATCCAACTGTATACCAAATTTTGGGCCCTTTTGCTCACAAAACCAGGCCCAATTCTTCCTCCAAATAATGTCAAGCCCATCCCAATACAACATTACAACATCAACACCAGAAACCCAATTCATTAAATATACTAGGGAAAATGTCCAAGTACCCCCTCAACCTATGCCCAGAGACACACTTATACTATATTAAGGTCCTAGTACCCCCTTGAACTTATTTTATATGTAATTTTCTACCCCTTTTTAGCCTACGTGGCACTAGTTAAAAAAAAGTCAACCATCGTTGGACCCACAAGATAGTGCCACGTAAGCTAAAAAGGGGTAAAAAATTATTAATAAAATAAGTTCAGGGGGGTAATAGGACCTTAGTATAGTATAAGTGTGTCTCTGAGATTTGGGCATAGGTTGAGGGGGTACTTGGGCATTATCCCAATATACTATAATAAAAGACATTACCATTTATAGCAATAACATTTTTCACACTTAACTACTTTTAATATATTTATAATGCAAGTTTAATATATATATATATATATATATATATATATATACAAAGATAAATTTATTATTAAAATATAATACAAGTTTTAATGATGGATAATACATTTATCACACATTCTAGTACACTTATAATTCAATGTGACAATTTTTTTACCAAACAAACAGAATATATTTAAAAAACAATTATAATTCAAATATATTGCATACATAATTCACTTTTAATACATATTACAAATTTATCATAATATTACTAAAAATGATAATAAACAAAAAAAATTGCTAAAATCAGTAATTATTTTTAAAAATGTATTTATCCATGTAATTTTTCCTTCGTTCAACAACTCAATACAACAACAATACCCAGTATCGTACATAAACTGACCCTGTTCTTCTTCTCCAATGCGAACAACAAGAAAACGCCGCATCAATCCAGAAAATTCAAAGAGAAGTCACGCCCCCATACCTTCATCCCCTTTCCCCCTTTTTCGCGGAGCTCCAGAGAAACAACAACTCTGTATTCTTTTTACTGTTATCTCGATAAAGAGCAAAGAAATTCAAGTTTTGAATTCGATTTCCCCGACTTTCAATCCCAATCTCAACCTATTAATATCTCTTTCTTGGAATATTTAAATGAAGAAGTTTTAGAGGGCAGAAAATCGTGATGAGAAAAATAGGGCAGGAAAAAATAAGAGAGAAAAAGTTTTAGAGAGGAGAAAAAAAGAGTCGGAAAAGGGGGATTAAGTTATTAAGGGGAAAAATAGGAGCGAGCATAGGGAGGTTCTTGAGTTCAGTTCCTCGGCAGTAGCCGTTTTGTTAGGACCGGAAATAAGCAGGTGTAAACGCGGAAGCTAGCAAAGCAAACCTCAAAAGACCACAAGTAAGAAGACAACGAGAAATATACCAAAAGACACAAAGATTTAACGTGGTTCGGTCAATCGACCTACGTCCACAAAGGCGATGAGCAATCCACTATAAATATGAGAATACAAAATACAGAGGGAAAAAACCTCAACCAATTCACTCGGAATACATGGGAGGTTCACACAAGCGATAACGTATCAAGCTTGTGACCCACAAATTCTCCCCCCAACCAAAACTCTCAAAGCCCTTAAAACTACATTGTGAATGCTGATTAAGTTAGAAGGAACATGTCTCTATTTATAGAGTCCTAAACCTTTTTCTACTAGAAAAAGGATTATTCAATCCAAAACCTTTTCCTAAAAGGAAAACCTATTTATAGTAAGAAATCAGGGCAAATAAAACCCAACAAATCTCCCCCTTGGCCTAAATTTCTGACAAAATAAATTTGTCCACCTTCTTCACTTAATCTTCAACAACTTGCTTCTCCTTTCCATAATCTTATTTGCAAAATTTATGTCTCAACACAGAGAACCTCTCTGAAACAATTTCTCCAACAAAATCTTCATTACTGTCAAAAAGGTTGCTGCTAGAACTACACTGCCAAGATGAATACCTCTTTCTAACCTGGTTCAATCATCGATTATCGAACCACTAAACCTGGCTCCATCATTGAATCTAGCTCTGATACCACTTGTTAGAACCGGAAATAAGCAGGTGTAAATGCAGAAGCTAGCAAAGGAAACCGCAAAAGACCACGAGTAAGAAGATAACGAGAAATATACCAAAAGACACAAAGATTTAACGTGGTTCGGTCAATCGACCTACGTCCACAAATGAGATGATCAATCCACTGTAAATATGAGATTACAAAATACAGAGGGAATCAACCTCAACCAAATTCACTCAGAATACATGGGGGGTTCACACAAGTGATAACGTATCAAGCTTGTGACCCACAAATTCTCCCCCTCACCAAAACTCTCAAAATCCTTAAGACTACATTGTGAATGATGATTAAGTTAGAAGGAACATGTCTCTATTTATAGAGTCCTAAACCTTTTCCTACCAGAAAAAGGATTAGTTAATCAGAATACATGGAGGTTCACACAAGTTCTCATTTCTTATACTCGATTTTCTGATTCTATGTTTCGAGACGATCGATCGTCAGATTTCTTAGCTTGTTCATATTTGGATTTTATGGCGGAAGAATCGTTGGCTTCTCAAGCTCGTCGTCCTAGTATCGTTGCTCTGGGAAATTTAATATCCTTGTTCATCCCTAGGATTGTATTTTGTTACTGTTCCAGTAGTAAATTTTTTCCAGACTTCAATTGTTAATTAGTGACTTGTTATGCCTCACCTTATTGTTGGTTGTCTTTAGTGTTGAGTTTGGTGTATGGATTATTTGGAGATCATGCTTGATTTTTCACAATATCTATCGAATATCATTGTGGCTTTACTGTCTTGTTACATGCCTTTTCCTAGAGATATTTGGTGTAGTAACTTGATTTCTTTGTGATTCATATATATTTTGTTTAAATCTCTAGTTATTAAAAGTGATAAAATATTTGTTCTTTGAACTTACTAATTCTAATTTATGTTTGAAGAAGTTAAAGTTCTGTTGTTTGTGTATTATGATTTAGAAACATTGTTCATGATAAGTTATAGTAGCCTAAATATATGTTTTTTTTTATCTACTATTCTTCTCGTTGTTGCTACTGGAGAGGCATATGGCTGCATACCCCTTTGTTTCTTGTATTTTTAAGCATGCTCATCTTGTAGGAAAGATATCTTTATCTATGTCAACATACATAGTCATCCATTTGATTAAAAGCTAATAACAATGACATGTTTTATTTCAATGGCTATTGTCAGAAAATGTCTTCTCTGATTGTAGTAGTTAAGTGTGTAGTTAAGGCATTTAATATTCTATTCATGCATGCTAGATTATAGGATTGCCCCCATTTGGTTGATTATTAATACCAATGTGATATTTTTTGGTGGAATAAACATGTCTGATGCATTTTCTTAGTATAATAGGCAGTGATGTCTCTTGGTTGATCAACTGAAGTGAAATGTGGTTACTTAATTTGTCTCTTTGAAATCCACTAAGTAGCATTGGCTGTAGCTTTATTTTATCGTGAAGTATCTTAGTTGACCTTGTTATGAATTAAATCCTGCTTTATTTCATTTTTTTTAACTGAAGGATGCTGTTCTTGTGAATAAGTTTAAGTTTGAATGCTAATGTTATCCCTCTTTCTTTGCATGTGGAACTTGCCTCGAGTCTATTCGGACTCTCATCTCCTATCTTTGCATCCCCTTATTGGGACAAAAGCCTAACTTTACCTCTTGCTGAGTCAGCCAAAGCAATAGAAGTAAGATGTGGGCTGAAAATTGAAACACAAGTCTCCAAAATGGACTGTATACATGTTGTATACAGCAGTATATGTATGTACATTGATATATAGGGTGAGGTGCCAAAATGCAGGTGTTCAGGAGCTGAAATGGATTGTATACATTTAGTACACAGTCCAATATACACCAAACTTTTCAATGGCAGAATTCAGCCCAAAAATGGCCCAAATCCTCTCTCTCGCTTACTCTTAAATTATTTGATTATGAGTATTTATTGTTTGGTTTCTTTATTAACCCTAACTTTGAAATTATTCAATAACTTAATTAATTCCACAAGAGATGAACTATATTCTTTATGTTTGTATGTTTAAATAAATTTCATTTTTATCAACGCTTGGTTTTTATTTATTTGAAAACTTTTACTTAACCTTCAAGTAACTCAAAATAGTCTTCATTCTTTAACTAACCAATTTGGTTTTAAAATATTATTCTAAAAAATGCCTCAAATAAGTTCTAACAAATCTAGTCTTGTTAAAATTCTAGTCACTTGTATTATATTCAAATGTTTCAATTAAGATTCCATTTTTTTGAAAAATTTGAAATTGTCCTTTTAACTATTTTCTCAAGTTAATCGAGTATTTTAAATTAATAATATTATTTTTATATTGAATTATTTTTTTAAAAAATAGTCAAAAATATTTAACCTAAGTTGTAGGATAACAGCATGTTCACGGACGCTTCAAGTGCCATAAAAACCTTCTTGAAGCGTAAATAAGAATCTCTTACCCATTTTCTCTAAATTTATTAAGATTTTTCTTTGAGATCCTTTTAAATTAATTTTTTTTAATTTATTCTTAAAATATTAAGAGGCTACTCTTTTGTAAGTATTTTTCTCAAATGTTTTATACTTAGGAACATTTCAAAAAGTGATTTTTCCAAAGATAGTAAAATGATAGTAAAATTACGTCATAACATAATATATTCATTGTAAAAATACAAAAGGGGGAAAAAAACATTCATGATTATTCATTTTAGGTCTTCCGTCTTATAAATAATGTACAAATTAATTGTATTTTTTTTCTTTTGGGGGGATATTTTAAATCCCTTTTGACAACTTAATATTCAATGTGTTTGTTACCTGAAAAGTTGAATATAATTTTTGAGAATGTAAAGAAGTAATATTCACAAGGTTTGAAAGGCTTCCAAAGTGTTTTTATTATTTCTAAGCTATATGTAACTCACTTAATTGATTTTTCTACCACAAGATTTTTACAACTAGTTTCTTACATTTCATTGATATCTTTTTGCCCTTGCCATAAATCATTAATGGTAGATCAAATTGTAGCAAAAACATGCATATGAATTAAAAATTAGTCAAAATTAAATGTTTCAGAATCGAGTCTTTAACAAAAGTTTTTAGAATAAATAAATGAACCAAACCCGGCCCATCTCAATAATATACAGAAATATAAAAAATAAAAGAAAAATCTACAAGATTTTAGAAGGGTTTCTTGACTTATTTTTCCTCTTCAAAACCCTTTTTTCATCGCCGCCACACTTACCTACTCCTTTGGTGGGTGAGGGATCTTTGAGGTGAAGAGATTAGGCTATGGTTGGACGGACCTGGGTTCATACAACATCATTGAGAGTCTCCAATTTCTTCTATGCTCAGGTAGGGGATCATATTCTTTTGTATTCAATTCTTTTGGAGATTGTTTTATCTTTTTGATGCTTTAGTTTGTTGAATTTGATCCTGATGTGTATTATCTTGTTCAAACACTAATAAAGCTACCAAATTTATACCTTCTTTTTCTCAAATATATCATAATTGTCTTGAATTACATCTCCGAAGATTGTAAATAATTTATCATTTATCAAGTATTTTATTTGAAGGCAAATCTCATATGTACATTAATATTACCATCTAAAGGTTAGACTGCTGGATTGTGTGTGCGCATTAGTTATCACTATCCTGGTCCTTTAATAGAGTAATAGAGCGGAAACTCAATAGCTCAAGTTAAATTTGGCACAAGAGTTTTACATGGAAATCTCCTTGCTCAAGGGACTAAAATTACGACCTAACTTCACAATTAGACTGTTGGATTGTGTGTGCGCATTAGTTATCACTATCCTGGTCCTTTAATAGAGTAATAGAGCGGAAATCTGGCACAAGAGTTTTACTTGGAAATCTCCTTGCTGAAGGGACTAAAATTACGACCTAACTTCACAGATTTTGAATTGCTTTCACTAATCTCAAGAAAAATGAATACAAATTCAAGGTAGAACAATGAAACTAAACTCTTAGTCTCACACTAAGTAATACCTCAATTACTTATTGAGCAAGAGAAATACATTCATTGCCCACTATATTAACTACCACGAATTAATATACACTTCAACACCCAAGACACACAATTAACTCTAATTGTGTTCTTACAACAATACACACAAAGGTTTTGAAATGTTTCTTTATGAATGTGAAACAATCCTACAAGTTTAGCAGAAAACATGAATTCAATAACACCAGCAGGTAAAGATTTCTCTTCTTTGGCCTATCAGGTCCCTTGTAGTATGTGCTGTTTTATGCTTGAGTTCTTTAGAAGAAATTTTCTCTTACTTTGAATGAAGGAATGTAAAGTTGTTTGTTACTTTTAATATACAATAAACAAATAGAGTAACACACAAAAACAATATTCTATTACAACATTTTCAAGAAGCAAAAAAAGAAGAACCTATTCTCCCTTTTGACATCACTATTAAGGTTAGCAGTAACACACAAAAACAATATTCAAATTAGTAAGGAAATCATAATTATAGGAAGTACAGGACAATGTCCTTTTAGATCAGTGTGTCACAAAACTAGCTATTAGGTAGCACCAAAACAAATATATTGCTATTACAACATTTTCAAGAAGCAAAAAAAGAAGACTAGAAGACATACAATTTCAGACAGAGGGGGGCCATGAGAAAAAGATATTCAATAAAAATTACCATAAGTGTGCACCTGAACAAGCTTCTTAGGAAGGGACTTGACCTTCTCACTCAGTAAGGCATTTCAATCTACCAGCCTATCATTTTCAGCCTTCAATCTGTCGATTTCCTCCTTATTCAAAGTGTTGGTACCAGGTCATTGAGATTTTTTCTTTTAAGAAGGGCTAGACATCAAGAAATATCTACATCCTTAGCTCGTAGAAGAGAAGTAAAATCGTTCATTTCATGTTTAAGAGTTTCCTGATTTTCAAGGTCTTCAAAAACATTAAACTACCTTTCCCTCCACACATTCATATTCAATACGTGTGGTCATAGAGAAAGTCTTCTTGATAGTACCTGCTACCCTTCTACCAAGGGACCTTAAAATGATAGAAAACCAAGTTCAATAAGGTACCATAAGCTATCCATGCTTTGCATTCCTCTATGTCATTATCTGATGCATATGTTCAATCATGATTATGGGAAGATTTATTGCTTCAAGCTTATCCAATTGTTCCATGAGGAATAGTTCCGCAGAAAAGGGCACTTTTCGCTTTCCAATTCTATGTAGGAGAACCTTATTGACAAACTCATTGAATAGTTAATGCTCCCCCTTTAGAAATTTCTTAGGAAGCCCAACACTTTTTTTGTTACAATATTTTGTAGCCCATTGGACATACTCCATAGAAGGCTTGCATCCTTAAACACATTAGATTATTTGCAGGTTTCCCCAGTATTATACCAAAAACTTCTTCACTTAAACTAACCTCTATTGCACAAACAACGTTATTGATTCCGCCATCTTTGAGAAGATTCATATTATAGTAAAAACAAGTACCTCAGGCTCACGTATATATAACACATGACATTCTAATAGATATTACCACCTTTGCGATGCCTCATAATCAAACAGGGAACACATTCTATGTTTAGTCAAAATTTTAGGATCAACATCCTACCATTTAGTACATTCTGCTTCTCAAGCTTTGCATTTCTTTCTTCTCTGGTTAATACCTTTTCTTCCTCATTTCTTTTTATAGACGGGCTAGGTCTCAAAATAATCTCAAGATTAGAAGCAACCTTTGTATTTACACATGCCTTCTTGGCAGGTGATTTCTTCTTTGTTCTTGTGATCCTTTAAACTTTTTTCACGTTGTTCCTCTATTTCCTTTTGACTTTTGTCTACAACTCTCATGATATCATCAACTTAGTTTTACTAGACCCTGGATCTTAAGACAACACTATATGCTTCATGACAGGTGTATTATCAACTTTTCTTTCCCTACAATTTAAAATTGTTTGAGCCTTATTTGCAATCATGACATTACTCATACACTTTTGAGTGTTTCTCTTTGTTACATACTTCCGAACACCCTTTTTTGAGGAAGAAACCACCAAATTCCCTTTCCCTTTTCTCGTTCTTTTTGCCCTTAGATTCACTAGGTCCTTCTAAACTTTTGGCTTTAATATCAAGAACAGTCCCTTCAATGTCACCAATGGCTTTTTCGGAGTATGTGCTCTTCGAAGTCTTTCCTCATCAAAGATAGAGGGAATATCCTCACCATCATTCACATATTCCCTTTGACTAGCATCACTAGGTGCAACAATCTCTGAGGTTTAATTAGACACGAGCTTAGGTCTTTTAGGACCGGATCTGGTGAGTTGCATTTAACCTTAGAGAAAGGTGGATGAATAACTCCTCTTAAAGAGGACAAACTCTTCATAAGCCACTCCCTTGATGTGGCTAAAATGTTAGATTTCGTTCCATTTCCTTTAGGCTGATCCCCATTAAACAATATTTCAGACATTATTGAGGATACTGCGTGGTTGATAAGTGACATCAAGATCTTCAATAAGCTTAACCACTTAGTATGCTACAAAACTTAGGTAATTTTACCTAATGAAACCAGAGTGGGAAAAAAAGGGAGACCTTCGAGGACTGATCCACGACATCAGTTTGTTGCATTATAGATTCACCAATTTCTCCCATTCCACACATGAGAGTAAAATTAGAGAGATCTGTAGAATTCCAAATTATTTAAGAAGGAAGAGAGGATTTCTTTTAATTTAAGAGAGTGGTCAGATTTCTTAGATACAATAAAGATTGAAAATAAGAAGTCTATTTATTATTGGTATCGAGTCCCTCAGAAAAGGCGACAGTTGACTATCAAACTGAAAAGACGTCTATAACTGTCGTAGGAAATAGGGCAAAGACCATTGGGAAATAACTGAATATAGTAGAATGATACTGACCTTGCAAGAGGATCGATCACTTTCAATATATAGCATAACCATAATGACTAAATATTTTATATAGCTATAATTCCATGAGTGTATAGCTGCAGTAAGGTAAAAGTAGTGAAATCACAAATAGTAAGCAATAAGACAAGTGTAGTTACCTGCCATCTTAGCTTAGTTAATGTAGAGGATGCTTGCAAATTTATTGAGGATTAGTGTAGCTTTTGCATTCCCAAATTCACTATACTATTGACAAAATGTTTGTTTCTTATGTTTTGGTAACGATGCCAGTTAAATGGTCCTCCACTTTTCAAAATCATATCACCCTATTCCCTTTATCAACATTGTTTCGAAATAAATGATGTCTAAAATTAATGTGATTGGTTCTCTTAATTTTGACTAGATTCTTTTCGTTGTTCATTGAGCATGTGTTGTCACACATAAGAGGAATTTGTCAGTGAGAACACAAAAATGATCAAGTTGTTGTCTGATCCACGGGAGTGACCAGAATAGCAAGTAGCAACTTTATAGTCAACTTCAGCTGTAGACAAAGATATCGATTTTTTCTTCTTTGTTTCCCATGAAATCGGTGATGACCCAAGAAAATTGGCCATTCCTAAGGTGTTTTTCTTGTCAATAAAAAAACCTGCATAATCATCAGTAGCTCTGAATATATTGTCATCCCCATATATTTGTGCTATAAGAAGCTCCATTCCACTTGAATTCAAGAATATAGTGTTGTGAGCTTTACCTCTTTTGAAACAATTTTCAAGAAGAAATTTTAACAGTCATTCATACAAAGCTTTGACAGCCTACTTCAGGACATACAAGTCTTTGTCTAATT
The DNA here is from genome assembly GCF_036512215.1 of Solanum lycopersicum. Taxonomy (NCBI): domain Eukaryota; kingdom Viridiplantae; phylum Streptophyta; class Magnoliopsida; order Solanales; family Solanaceae; genus Solanum; species Solanum lycopersicum. The sequence goes on from NC_090809.1 coordinate 7,369,312, forward strand.
TCAACACATGATTTGGCAATTCATGATCTTCAAACCTGCAGTCTTATTACAATATATTTCTTCCTTTAGATATCCATTTAGAAAAACACTTTCAACATCCATCTGAAAAAGTTTGAACCCTATATGGGTAGCACAAAAAATTAGAATTTTGATTTCTTCAATAACACAAGCAATAAGTCAAAACTAGTTGTTCAGGGATTCGATCAAGAAGAAGGAATTGATTATAACGAGACTTTTGCCCCATTCTGTATGGGACTAGCTGCCACACCTTACTTCTTTTAAACTGATGAAGCTCCTCCTGTATTAAGTTCACCTAGTCAACATGCTTTAGATCTTGTTAGATGTTCTTGGGTTCAATAGTTTATATGAAAGCAAAAAATGCAACTAGATTTATAGTCTTTAATCTAGTGTGCATTCCGGATTCAATGAGGCAAGATTGTCTGAGGTATGAGAAGACTAATGTTTCCACCCTGATTTCTTCATAGTCTCTTCGTTGGGTTCAAAAACATGTTCCCCTTCTTTGGAACTTTCTATGTTGGTTTTCTATATGTTAGAAGCATTCGAGATAATAGAAGGACCAAAATCTTTTGTAGCTTTTGCATCATGTTCTTTATTTGGAACATTTTCCACCATAGTCTTGCACAAGACTATCTCTTTGAATTTTCATTAATTTTTCAAGTTCAAGATCATCCATGTGTACAAGGTTGTTCCTTTCACCAGCTTCATTGAAGATACCAGGAACACTTTCCTCTATGCACAAAGTTCTCTTATTGTCGACTTTGTATGCGTTGTTTGCCTTGCTTGTGAAGGAGTACCCCACAAAGACTCCTTCATCACTCTTTGGATAAAAAAAATGACAAGATCATCCATCCTATTGTTCAGCATAAAAGCACTTGTAGCGAAAAGCCTTTAGATAACTGAATGAGGTCTTTCTTCCATTCAGTAGCTCATATGGATTTAAATTAAGCATTGATCTGATGAGACATCTGATAGAAAAATGTATTTACCGCTTCTACCCAAAAATTCATTGCATGTCCTACATAAATAAGCATGGTTCTACTAATATTCACTAGCGTTGTGTTCTTTCTCTCAACAACCCTATTTGTCTAGGAACTTCTGGAGACGAAAAAGTTATGATGAATGCAATTGTCTACGACAAAACCATTGATTTGGGCATTTTCAGAATTTGTACCATGGTTTGATCTGATCCTTGCAATTGCGATTTACCTTTATATGGATCCTTTTTGCAAAGATAAGTAATACATGAGTTTTTCATAGTTTGTTCGCATGAATTTTCCAAGTGAACCTTGAGAATTCATCGACAACCACCATAATGTTTTTCTTCCCATCCCCGCATTGAAATTTCACGCGCCCAAAAAAGTCCATGTTAAGAATTTTAGTGGCTAGGTTGTGCTAACACCATTTTTTTTAAAAGAAGCTCTCATTTGCTTACCTCTTATGCAAGTATCAATTTTTGTTCTCTACAAATTTCAGATTAGGTAAGCTACAGTTCCAGTCCCTTGAAACCAACTTATTAAACAGTAAGAAGCTTACATGTCCTATCCTTTTTGTCCAAAAATTATCACTTTCACCCTGAGCACTCAGGCATGTGAGGTTATCTCTTTTCTAATATATATAATAAAGGTCCGCAACATACATATTGTTAAGCCTTTTAGCCGTAAGAATAACTTCTTTCGAAGTAAGATTAGTGACAAAACATTAAGTTGATAGAAATCAATTCATTTCCTTAAACACATATTTGAGAAACACTGAGAAGGTTGTATTTTAACCCATTCATATAGTACACAATATCTATGGAGTGTTCCATAGATCTCCCAATCTTCCCAATGCCAAGGATGAACCCTTTTTTGGTGCTTGCAAATGACACACTACCACCTTGGTGTGCTTCTAGAGAGAGGAAGTTATGGTTTCTCCAGTCATATGCTTTGAGTAACCACTGTCCATGAACCAACAATGATTGCTTCCTCCATTATGCAAAAAGATTTCATATCAAGTCTCTCGATATAAGATGGAGTTCCCAAAATATATCAAGAGACTTGTATGAAATCTCCCCGTCCATGGTCGAAAATGTTCTTACTAAAACTATATCTAAGACCAGGTTCTTTCCTTTTATCAAATTTAAAGTAACTTGCTTGATTTTCTTTTGTATTTTTCAAGGATTCACATTTCTTTTCAGTGATCAGTTCTGCAATAGTGAGTGCATAACAAGTTATCATAGATAGACATGTGGTTTCTATGAGGGTTAAACAAGGATTATATCTTTTGACAACCCAAACCCTTACCACTATTTAATTTCTAATTTTCTAAGATAGAAATAATCTTTGAAGAATTAGCCCATTTCAAAGATTTATTTAGCTCTTGTTCGCCATTATTTGAATCCCTATAGTCACCAATGATCCACTATAGAGTCCATTATCGTTCTTCCCAAGAATACCTTTGTCGTTATAAGTATCCGAACAATCTTGAACTATCAAAATTTCATTGTGAAAGAGATAAAAAAATGAAGAACCCCTCCCCTCCCTTTCATATGAACTATTGTTGCCCCCCTATATGTTCAAAAGAAAAGAATAACTGAATTATAAATCAATGGTATATTAAAAGAACTAATAATATCATATTTCTAGAAAATGCAAAAATTAATCACTCACAATAGAACATAAAAGAGAAATGCCACCGTTAAGATCTTGATCCTTGGAAATGTGCACCAACGGTTGCGCTGGACTATTATTGTACAAGACATCCCATAGGATACTTGTTTCATTATTAATGAAAAATTCGAACAAATACTGTTGTTTCATCGGTAACCTAATTGTCTTGTAGCACTTAACACTAGACCAATAGGTTCACCCAGATCAATATGTTCATCCTTGTCATTAAATTTTGAAATTCTTCAATTTCTATTTGAATTATTTTCCACTTATGAGTAGTTGCACAAACCCCTGTACAAAAATTGTGAGTCATGCGTTGAGACAATATTCACATACCTATCTCATCCTTTGAACCAACTGCCATAAATGAAATATCATACTAATCAAATTTTATTTTATCAATACTCAAAGGTGTAAGAAAATGGCAAAAAGGATTTGCAAGTGTACAAAGGTGTAACCATGGAAATCCTTTTGTGCCTTTTTTTTTACACTTTCGACTATTGTATAAAAAAAAAGGATTCTGATGATATATCATGTATAGTGGTTGGTTCAAAGGAAAAGATATGTATGTGGATATTGCCTCAACGCATGACTCGCAATTTTTGTGCAGGGGTTTGTTCTACTACTCATAAGTGGGAAATGATTCAGTTAGAAAATTAAGAATATCCAAAGTTTATGACGAGGACAGACATTGGTGATATGGGTGATCCTATTAGTGTAGTCTTAAGTTTTACAAAGATAATTAGGTTGCCCATGAAACAACAACACTTGTTTCAATTCTTCATAATAAAACAAGGAGCCAATGGGGTGTCTTGTCCCATAATGGTCCAACATAACAGGTGGTGCACATTTCAACAGATCAAATTATTAATAGTGGCATTTCTCATTTATGTGCTAATGCGAGTGATTAATTGTTGTGTTTTTTTAGAAATATGATATTATTAGTCCCTTCAATTTATGTTAATATACAATTAAGCTATTCTTTTGGTTTAAACTTGTCGGGGGATAACAACAGTACAAAGCAAAACAACATGTTGATCTTTCAAGAGGCCTACACGGATGCAACTGAATCTCTTTTAGTAGTTAACTCTCAGGATATCAATATGCTGATGATGGGGGGGGGGGGGTCTTCTTCATTTTTATATCTCTTGCTCAATTCGATAGTTCAAGATTGTTCGGCAATTTATAATGACAATGGTATTTTTTTTAAAAATGGTAATGTAGTTTATAGTGGGTCATTGGTCACTATAGGGTTTTAAATGATAGCGAACAACATTTCTGCTGCAAATCTTCATATTGAGTCAATCAAAAATACAAATCACATCATCTCTTATACAATTCATAAGGTCAAAACCGCTCTCAAATGCAAGTGTACGTCAAGACGCACTATTATATCCAATGGTTCATTACTTTTTTTAAAAAAAATTTTTGTTTGAGAATAGGAGCGTATTAAATATCAGATTTAGAGTCCTGAATAATATTTGTTTTTTAATGTTAATGACCGTACATTTTTATTGTGTCGTTGTATTTTGAGTTCACCTAGAAATTCTCTCTTTTGATTTTGCTTTAAATTGAATGGTCTTGACATCACACTAATATAATATTAAAATGAGTGAAAACTACAAGACATAGATGCAATAATTTTTAAAAAAAGGTTATAGCATAAATATTGAAGGGTTACATATAAAAGTTATAAATCAAGCTGGTGGAACACTTTTCATAGTTTCTATCATATTGGAGAATTTTGGGTAAGTTTTCTGCAGGTTTGATTTGCATATACAATTTTTAGCCCAACCTGGTGATGTATTCTCTCAAGCTTTGTTCGTTTAAGAGGAGCTTCTTCTACAGTGAAAAGCTAAACCGGATAGACTAGGTGAAAATAGTGGGGAGCCACGCTTATTGATGCCTATCGCCGGTGTGGTCTCACACCTATGACTGTCACTCACACCCGTGGAGCTGAAGGAATTTGGTGATCCCTGCTCTTGCAAACGTTATTTTGTACTAGTAGTATCATACCTGAGGCCACGAGTCCTCCAAATTGACATTGTGGAGTGTTTTATATCTCTTTTTCTCTCTTTTCTCAAATAATTATGTAGTAAACCCCATTGTTGTGAGCTTAGTTAGACTTTAGAGTGTTGTTGCTCGTTTCTCGTCCATTTCTTCCTGTTCAAAGGTAAATTTCTTCGCCTTTGTCTTCTATATATCATTTTTAAGTTTCAGTTCCATAATTCATTCTTTTTTTAGACCTCAAATTCTTTTATCTTCAATTCTCTAAGTAGCATCGCTGATCCATTTTCCATTTTGAATTCACTTTCATGTAACTATAGTATATACCAAAATTAAGACTCTCAATAAACGTTCCATATGGTGATTTAGATACAAAATTGATTTCTCTATAACAACGGCAGAAACACAGGAGTTTCAAGACTATATGTGTCAATGATCACCTTATGACTCCTAAAAGAAAAGGGATGGCATAACTCTCTTTGCAACAAATGAGATCAGAATTCAATAGTATATTTATGTAAAGAAATTATTTATTTCAAAAGATTATTTTAGAAAAGTATTTGAAAAGCCAAAATTTAATGAAATGAAGTGTAGTTAAGAAGCTAATTGTTTACTTGGAAAGGATGGTAATTGAAAAGAATGTGATGACTTTATTGTTAACTTTCTCCAAGTGTCACCTCTTTCGACAAGTGTCAAGTGTCATGGAAACTTGTTCTAATTTTGAACAATCTTCTAGCCTAAAATTGCTCCTCTCCATTTGGTTATTTACATATGCAAAAATACTAATCAGTTTCTTGCTCCCTCTTTCACTCACGTTTTGCCTCTCTTTGTTGGCTTTTTTATTCTATTAAACTGTGGCTTTGTTATTCTTTTATTTTCTCTAATGATATGCTGATGTTAATTAATTTGTTGATTTCTGCTACCTCTATTAATTAAGATAGGGAAGTGTATGTTTAATTCTGGATAAATATTTCACACCGTTGAAATAGTTTCTTAGGACAATGCCCAACACGACTTAAGTATTTATTTATATTGTGTCCTATTATTTATATATCTTCATAGTAATATTTATCTTATTTTCAGGATTAATCTTTGACAAATAATAAAGTTTTTTTGTTGTTATTATTGTGAATTTTTCTAATATTTCCCTAACAATCTAAGAAACTATGTGTTCCGAAAATTTTGATGACATGTGTCATGAAACTATTGATGATACTGATGGTATTGAGAATACTAATGTTGCTGCTACCCTGACTGTTGATGTTTTAGTCATTCCGTCGGAGCTTATGGTAAAGATAATTACTGGTATGTGATGGACATGGTTACAAATTCATTGCTAATAAAATAAACTTCATGAAAAATACACCTCAATGAAAAAGAATGTTGAAAGGAAATGACCATCCCGCTAAGCTAAAAATAACTTTGACTGAAATAAATGATCTGATTATTATTGTCATTTCGGAATTAAATATTATGGCCAATGTGAGAAACTGGGTTATAGACTTTGGTGATATTCAGCACATTTGTATAAACAAAATGATTTTGTTCTATACACCTAAGTTGGAAAAGGAGAAGAAATTATTTATTTTGCTGATTCAAGGACAACTAAAGTTCTTGGAAAAGGACATGTTCTTCTCAAGATCACAGCTGGTATAACTCTGGCATTAAGTGATGTATTGTATGTTCCTAAAATCGAAATTAATTTGATTTCGGTGGGATTATTAGGAAAATATGGAATGAATATTTCTTTTGTAAATAATGAGGTTATATTGACTAAATATTATTTTTGTGGGTAATGAAATTTTGTAACTATGGCTTATTTATGCTTAATATTTGTGATAATTTCAGTGTATTTATTTATGCTTACATGATTGATTCTATTTTATTATGGCATGCCATATTAGGACATGTTAATGTATCTTATATTAAAAATATGCGATCTGGAGATTTAATATATGATTTAAATTTAAATAATTTTAATGATTATATTAAAGTTGTATTTGCTTTTGCATGTTTCTTTATAACATGTCAATGTCTAATATATTAAGAACCTGCATTTTCTTGGTTTAATATTTGGTTTAGAGTTTAATTTTGATAAATGTGAAATAAGTTTTTGAAGCTAAAATTACTAAAAAGTCATGTTTATAAGTAAGTAGAGAATCTAAATTATTATCTTTGATCCACTATGATTTGGGCGATTTGAAACAGACTATGACTAGGGGTGGTAAAGATATTATGTGACTTTTATTGATTATTTTTTTAGATTTACTAAATTGTATTTTCTCATAAATAAAGATGATGATTTGATGTTTTATGCGTATAACTCTGAGTTGAAAACTTGATAGAAAAATTTAAATATTTCAATATGATAGAGGTGGAGAATTTGTATCTTTAATGTTTTATGTGAAAATCAAGGAATTATTAATGAAGTAACCCCCCGCCTTATTCACATGAGTCTAATGGAGTAACTTAAAGAAAAAATAGAACTTTGAAAGAAATGATAAATTTCATGTTAATTAGTCCTAATGCTCCTGATAATTTGTGGGGTGAAACTATTTTATCTCCACGCCTCTTACAAAGTATAAATCCTCATAAAAGAACTGGTAGAACTCCTTAGGAATTGTGAAAAGGTTATCGATCTAACTTAAATTATTTAAAAATGTGGGGTTGTCTTGCTAAAGTTCTTTTGTGTGAACCTAGAAAGAAAAAAAATTGATTCTAAAACATGAAATCAATAGGTTTTAAAACTGTTGATTAATTGTTTGTTTATTGGATATACGAAAATAGTGTTGCATATAAGTTTCTTGTTTTGAAAAGTGATGTACTTTATTTCAATACTATTATTGAGACAAAGAATGCTAATTTTTTTCTACTGTGTGATAAAACTTCTCATGCAACTTTTTAAAGAAATCATGATAATTTCTTTAATATTGAGGAACTCTATAAAAGACCAAGAAAGAGTACTTTTTCTATTGAAATGATTTTTAAACTTCTACTATCCACAATAAACCATTAAATAGTATTGAAGCTATATCTTCTTCTGATGCTAAAGTTTGAAAGAGGCAATAAAAAATGAACTTGATTCTATTATGAAAAATATAACATGGATTTTGACTGACTTATCTCCTGGAGCATTCCCTATTGGTTGTAAAAGAATTTTTTAAAAATAAACTTAATCATGATGGACCTATAGATAAATGTAAAGCTCGGTTGTAGCAAAAGAATTTTTTGAGAAATAAAATGTTGTTTTTTTATTCAATTGCCCCATTGACTAGAATTTATTCTATTCAAATTTTAATTGTCTTAGCATCAATTCACAAGCTTTTTACTCACCAAATGAATATAAACCGATTTTCTTAAATGGTGATTTAGCAGAAGAGATTTACATTGTTTAAACTAAAGGATGTATTATTTTTGGACAAGAAAATAAATTTTGTAAGTTACTTAGAACTCTTTATGGACTATAACAATATCCTAAACAGTGACATCAAAAATTAGATTAAGTCTTATTGAAAGACAACTTGCTCTTTTATCAAAGTGGATAAATGTGTAGACAATGATTATGTGCTAATATACTTATATGTGGATAAGATGTTTATATTTGATACAAGTCTAAATATTATGAATAGTATTGATATATTTTATCTACTAATTTTTATATGAATGATTGTGGGTAAGTAAATATCATTTTTGGAGTTAAGGTAATAAGGAATGAAAATGGTATAATGTTGTCACAAGAAAATTATGTGGAAAGACTTTTTAAAAGATTTGAATGGTTGGAGGTGACATATGTAGCCACTCCTTATGATACTAACTCTAAATTTATGTTGACCCTGTTGCTCCGTCTAAATATGAATCGGAAGTCTATTGCATTTCATAACTTTTACTAAGCCTGATATTGCCTATGTTGTTTGTAGATTGAGTATATATACTCATAATCCCAAAAATGAGCATTAGTTTGCGTTGAATAAACTGATGAAATATTTGAGAGGAATCATAAATTATGGTATCATGTATGGTGAATTTCCTTCTACTTTAGAAGGGTATTGTGATGCATCCTGGGTCTCTAATTCAGATGAGACGATATCCACTAGTTGATATGTGTACACCTTAGGTGGTGGTGCAATATCCTGAAAATTAGCTAAAGAGACGATCATTGCTAGATCGACTATGGAGTTAGAGTTTGTAGTTTTAGAGCTGGCAGGTTCTTAAGCTGAATGGATAAAAAAAATCTTAGCGAATATTCCTTCGATAAAGGATGAATTGTTGATCCCTTTGATAAGGATAAATTGTCTCATGTGTTTATATGCTGGATTGTGAAGGTTCAATCAATATTGCGAAGAATGAATCTTACAATTGTAAGATTAGACACATGTATTGAGGCATGATGTCGTTAAGCACCTGCTGAAAAATGGTATAATTGCAATTGATTATGTGAAGTCAGAATTGAATTTGACCCATTTACTAAAGAAACTCGTGGAAAGGAAATTTATCTTTAGACTTCAATAGAAAGGGTTTAAGGCCATTTGTTAGTAATAGAGATGTGAACTCAACCTATGTGATTGGAAATCCCATGAAGTAGGTTCATATGGGTAATCCATAGTCCTTAATTAAGGAAGGTGTATTTAAAGCAGTGTACATTTGATGAGTTCACCTATATGTGAGTTGGCATGTGGCGCTCCTGTGAGACTTTGGCCTGGACTCTAGAGCTCTCATGAATACCAGGAATGCGCATGACCCATAGGTGCAAAACCACGTTGAACAACAGAATTTTTGTGGTCAAAATGTGATTAATAAAGTCACTGATTTATAACTAGAACTATTTGGTTCATAGAAATATTATATTTCACCAGTAATTCGATAAATAAAATTTTATCGATCTAAGTTTGATTCATAGTCCTAAAGACACCAAACCTATTACATTTTTGTTCTGAAAATTCACCAAGTTATATTTTTATAAAATCTTTTGAAATAAGTGGGGGATTGTAAGAAAATTATTTATTTTAAAAGAGTATTTTAGAAAAGTAGTTGAAATAAGTGGGGGATTGTAAGAAAATTATTTGTTTTAAAAGAGTATTTTAGAAAAGTAGTTGAAAAGAAAATTTAATAAAATGAAGTGTAGTCAAGAAGTTAATTGTTTACTTGGAAAGGATGGTACTTTCTAAGAATGTGCTGATTTCTTTCTTGTTAAATTTAATTGTTTACTTGGAAAGGATGGTACTTTCTAAGAATGTGCTGATTTCTTTCTTGTTAAATTTCTCTAAGTGTCACCTTTTTGGACAAGTGTAAAGTGTCATGGACACTTGTCCTTATTTGGAACAATCTTCTTGTCTATAAATTGATCCTCTCCATTTGATTATTTACATAAGGAAAAATACTAATCACTTTGTTGCTCCCTCTTTCACTAATGTTTTGCCTCTCTTTGTTGTTTTTTAATTTCATTATGTTTTGGCTTTGTAATTCTTTTATTTTCTGTAATGACTTGCTGATGTTAATTAATTTGTTGATTTCTGCTAACTCTATTTATTAAGATAGGGAAGTTCTTCTTAAATCCTGGGGAAACATTTCACACTGTTGAAATAGTTTTTTAGGACAGTGCCCAACACGACTCAAGTATTTATCTATTTTGTGTCCTATCATTTATATATCTTCATAGTAACATTTATCTTATTTTCAGGATTACTTTTTGATAAATTAATTATTTAATGTTATTATTATTGTGAAATTTTCTAATATTTCCCCAACAATTTGAAAAAAAAAAACCACATAGGTAACTTAGAAATGTTCATTGACCACTCAAAATTGAGTTTGGTGTTTAGAGTCACCTTGTTGTTATTGAAGAAATCATCTAATATGAGTCATATAGAATATACTTTAAATTATTTTATGCACTCTCTTTCATGTACTACAATATTACGGGTTGTTTGGTAGAGTGCAAAAGAACATGTAAAATAGGGTGCCTTAGTAATGCTTGCGTTAGTAGTGCTTGCATTAGTAATCTTTACATTAGTTATGCAAGCATTACGTATTATACATTTTTGGTTTGATGTATTAGAAATAACAAATTTTGCATAATTTCTATTAAAAAATATATGTTACAAAAATGTCTTTCACACTTTATTTATTTGTACACTTTCTTTGCAACAAATTCATTCCTCCTCATCCTATTGCGTCAAAATATTTTTGTGAGAAGTTAGGAAAGAATTATTAAATAAAATTTATCATCACATGTTATTTTGCATAATTTCTATTAAAAAATATATGTTACAAAAATGTCTTTCACACTTTATTTATTTGTACACTTTCTTTGCAACAAATTCATTCCTCCTCATCCTATTGCGTCAAAATATTTTTGTGAGAAGTTGGGAAAGAATTATTAAATAAAATTTATCATCACAGTACAATTTTTTTTGGATTAAATTATATTAAATAAGAGTAATTTTTTTAAAGAAAAAGATACTTAAGAGGACATAAAACATATTAAGACACAAACAAACTAAAAGACACTAAAAAGCAAATAAAAATAAAAATAAAAGTATATAACACAAGGAAAATGAAAAGGTTTTATGGGTAGTTTTGTAATTATTTAATCTAATGCAAGTGTTAAAATGCAATGTACTACTTATACCTTGAATTCCATTGTTTTAGTAATGCCCAAATTAATACACAATAGAGTGTACCAAACAAGGCACTACTAATATACATACCTAATGCATGCATTTTATCATTTTACTCAGAATGAGAGTTAAGCTAACATGAATTTTGTAGCACAATATTTATCCATTTTCACTCATTCCGCAAGTCTTTTATGCTAAATTTTTTCATTTTGTTTGTTTTTTATTTTTCTATAGTGGAAGAAGAAGCGTATGAGGAGGTTGAAGAGGAAGCGCTGAAAAATGAGAGAAGGATTGAAGTAGAAGCACATTCCGCAGTTCTCAACGGTTTATCTATGTTTATCATCTTCTTTAGGCTGATGTTTTTTATGTTTTTGTTTGAAACATTCATCAACAGTTGGGTTTTGATTTTGTTTTAATTGTGTACCAAATTCAAATTTTGGCATCCAATTTTGGCTCCTCTTTATATAGAACTTCATTTTGTATAATTGTATGTATATATATATTTTGGAAACAACTTTCTTTCCTCGTCTGCAAGGTAGTAATAATGTTGCACACACTCTATCTTCTTTAGATTCCACCTTGGAGATTACACGGAATGTGTTGTTTATAGATTTGTGAAATTCGCTCATGAGTTTTTTAATTATAGTATTATATATGTTTCATTTTAGGGTTTATATCATGTGTCAATATCTTGCCGCTTTTGACTAGATTGTTTGTCTAAAAAAATTAAAAGCTAAATTGATGATTAGTCAGTTTCGAAATGCACATATTGCTTAGGTTATTTGATTAAAAAAAAAACTTAGTGCATCATGATGATTTATGCTGGTACTATACTAATAACAGATAGTATTAAATAATATTAGTATTTACAGCGTACTAATCCTAGTCCTATTATGATTAGTACTCCTTAATCCTAGTCCTATTAGTATTAGTACTCCTTCCTATATCTCCTATATATATCTCCCATGTATTCTCTTATTAGGTTAACATTTCAATACAATCAATATTCCTTCATGGTATCAGAGCAGGGCCCGTCTCACCCGATGTTGGGGTCCCCAAAATTAAAATTGCCCACACACCAAATGCTAAGCACTGGGCGTGAGGTGGGGTGTTAAATAACGACAAAAGTCCCACATCGGTGATTAATGAAATGGGTGGACTCCTTATAAGGCTTGGGCAATCCTCCTCCCCTTGAGCTAGCTTTTGGGGTGTGATTTAGGGCACCGATCGTTCCCTCTCTTCTCTTGGGCGGCGGCAGCCATGACAACCGAGGTGGATCCTCTCGATTCACTTTCTTCTAGCGTTAAACTCCTTCTCAGGCATCTTCATGCCCTGATTCCCAAAAAATTATCAGACATAAATTACCCTACATGGAAAATCACCGTTCTTACAGCCCTTGAGGCCAATTACTTTCTCAAATGCGTCGATGGAAGCACAGAACCGGCGCCGGCAGTCATCACCGCCACGGACAAATCAGAAAAAACCAATCCGGCCCATGCCGCCTGGAAAGTCGTGGATGGCCAGATCCGATCATGTTTGATTGCGGTCATCTCTCCCACAGTTCAGAAACACGTCCGATCCTACACAACTGCTTCAGCCCTGTGGATGGCCCTCGCAACACGCTATGCATCTATTTCCCACTCTAATATTTTTTAATTGTGTGATCGTCTCCACACCATTACCAAAGGCACAAAAACTATGGCGGAGTATTTAGATGAGGTCTTCACCATCATCACAGCCCTCGACACCGTGAACGAAATCATTCCCGAAAAAGATCTCGTCATGTGCGTCGTTCGGGGGCTCCCATTAGCTTACTCCTCTATTAAACAGGCGGTTCGCATCAGTCCAACGCCCGTTGACCTGGCTACTCTCTCCTCGTGGCTAAAAAGTGAAGAAATCAACGTGGATCTGGAGAGAAAACTTCTTCTCCGAGAAGCCGCTGTTATGGAGCCAGCCACCGCCCTCACTGCAAGCCAGAACTATTGCGGGGGGCGTGGTGGCGGTCGACAGGGGAGCCGCGACGGCTACGGCAGAAACAGGGGAGGCCACGGGCGCGGCAGTCAGCAGGGCAATCGTCCGCCGTATGACGGTCAGCAGCACGACAGCAACAACAGCCTGCACTCTTTCGGTAGCGACGGGCAGTCATCTTCCAGCGGCGGGCAGGGCACTTACGAGCGGGATCATCCAACTTGTCAAATCTGTCAGAAAATAGGACACACCGCTGTTCGTTGCTGGTTTTGGTATGAGGAGAGCCGAAATAGTGATAACCGTGTTAATTATGCATCTCAAGCCGGCCCTTCCTCTGAATGGTTGTTGGATACTGGGGCTAACATGCACGTTACTTCTGATCTATCCAAGCTTAACGCTCCAAATCCATATCATGGCTCCAATGGTATTACTTTTGGGAACGACTCTACTGCAGCTCTCATTCAGGATGTCACTCGAGCTATGCATACTACCTTCAAAATGAAGGACCTTGGCCTGTTACATTTTTTTTTGGGAATGGAGGTTTTTCGGACAGGCAGCGACTTGTTTCTTCATCAGTCAAAATATGCTCGAGATCTGTTGTAGAAAGCTGGACTGGAAAAATGCACCAGTCAACCAACACTGATGGCAGTCTCTTCATCTACGAATGGAGACGACACCCCCTTTGCCGATATCACCCACTTCCGCAGCCTCATTGGGGCTCTACAGTATCTGGCCATTACCCTCCCTGACATCCAGTTTGCTGTCAACCGAGTTGCTCATCACATGCATCAACCAAGTGAACATGATTACCATTGTCTAAAATGCATTCACAGGTACATTTTTGGAACTCTTGGTCGTGGTTTACTCATTCGACCCGGGGACTTGGAGCTTCGGGGTTTCTCAGATTCTGATTGGGCGAATGATAAAAATGACAGAAAATCTACATCGGGATTTCTCGTTTTTTTGAGGCCGAACCTGATCTCCTGGTGTACAAAAAAACAACCCAAGGTCTCTCGGTCCTCGACTGAAGCTGAATACCGCGCCCTTTCTCTTCTTGCTACTGAGACCATGTGGATCACATATATTCTTCGCGAACTCCGCGCCACTCACATTGTTCCTGCTCTCTATTTTGACAACAAATCAACCATCTGTGTGGCCAAGAATTCCATCCTACACACCAGAATGAAGCACGTTGATACTGATTGTCTCTTTGTTCGCGATGAAGTTCAGTCCGGCACCATGACTGTGCAGTATGTACCCACTGAAGAACAACCGGCTGAAATTTTCACCAAGCCTCTCCCGAGCCGACAACACGATTACCTCAGTTCCAAGCTTCCGTTCGCTTCCGCTCAGCTCAGCTTGAGGGGGGATAATAACAGATAGTATTAAATAATATTAGTATTTACTGTGTACTAATCCTAGTCATATTAGGATTAGTACTCCTTAATCCTAGTCCTATTAGGATTAGTACTCCTTCCTATATCTCCTATGTATATCTCCCATGTATTCCCTTATTAAGTTAACACTTCAATACAATCAATATTCCTTCATATACGATCCATTTTATATGGCTATTTAAATTTGCTTCTATCATAATGAATACTTGTTTGAAGTTCCTATTAGAGATACTACAAGACTTGGATATTATTTGATGTTTTGAATTGAAATTTTAGTGAAGTCCAATTTTCTACTATAGGCGTTTTCATGCTCAGTGAGTGTGAGATTTTTTTTGTGGTTTGGGTGTTTAGCAGATGAATTCCTAAACCTGTTCTGATGTTTTTTAATTAGCATATATTCTTTAATGGAGGAATATGAACATCGAGTATCTAGGTAGTTGAGCTTGAATTTGATTTTGAGCATATTGGGTTGTAATAGTAGTAATTGAATTATAAATTCAATAGATATTGCTAGTGAACCTTAGTTTGTTTTTACTAGGATGGCAATATATGATATCTACTCTTCTAGTATTATCATAGTAGGTTAACATGTAATACACTTTTCGGCAATGAATGGATATATAGTTCAATGTTGTGATTGTGATATTGTCTTGTATAAGATGACATGACATTGTTTTACTAGATCAACATGTAGATGTGTGCTATGAGATGGCCTAGAGCTAGACGGGTGAAAGTTTGATCATTTTCCTTGTGAAAACATAGAAACCTTTTGTCTTTGGTATGGTAATGGGAAGGCTTAGAAAGCTCACTTTGACCTTTAATTCTATTGCACAAGAGCTGTTTTTTTTTGTCCTCATGTGATCATTTTATCTACAGAGTAATAAAATGTTATATTATCTGGGTCTTGCAAGTGAAGTGGTTGTTTCTCTGTATTGTGTCTGTGTATTTTAGGTAGACAAATCAAGTTTGTCCTAGTTTTGTTAGTTAATTATATGTTTCTATTTTTATTGGCTCCATTAATGTCTCGAAGTTGCCCGTAGCACTTTGGTGTAGATGCTAAAGAGTGCAGCATATGTTATGTGTGAGTTAAGTTTGCGTCATGGGTTTAGAACCTATTGTCAACAAAAGTTTGGTATTTAAGCGAGGGGTAGATAGGGGAGCACACTCATTATTGATCGGCAGAAATATTTGCTATGTTTCTATTCGTATGTTATCCTAATCTCTATCTCTCTCATTCTCCAGGATTCGGTTCAGCAGTGTGGCAAGAAGGGCGATTCAAGTTAATTTGGTGGTAAAATTTCACATTTAACAACTTTGGAGATAAATTTTGTTTAGATCATAAATTTCTAGCCTTTTTTCTTCAAATTTTTAGGCTTATTTTTTTCCCTTAAGATACCTTTTTAATTTACTTTATGATTGTGTGTTGTTTTGAGTATAATTATTTTTTAAGATTCACAAAATTAGAGTGTAATTTTAATTCAGTTGTAACTCTAAGATCCTTCATTCTATCATGTGTTCTAATTATTTCATTTTCTTTTCTTGATTTGAAACTCTTGCTTTTCACTCATTTAATGTAATTTGACTCTCTATAAAAAATTCTTTCACCGAGAAAATAAGTAAATAAGTGGAGTTAATTAGATTACTAAACTTTTCCATTATCTTTTAATTAGTGCAACTTGAAAACATATTGATAACGGTGCAAAATCCCAGTCTATGGCTAACAACTAGAAATAGTGAATGGCTCCTACCCTTAAATAATGACTGTATCATTATTTCATTTCCCTTTAACTTTTTGTTATGATCATACTAATATAGAATCTCTTCATTGTCTCCATTAGTTATATTAAACATTAAAAGATAGAATCAAAACTATTCATTTGTTAAATGTTTTCCCATAATAAGAAAATATTTGTGCAATAGGTAAAAAAAAACACTATAACTTCCGTTGTATGACTTATTAGTTTCAGTTTATTTAGTTGAATGTGGTTCACTTTCTTTTTGAAGGTACCTCGAACCCTTTCCATATATCGTCGTTTTGAAATGGAAAAGGTTGAGCTTGGGACTACAACTCCTTCTCAATTGGAACAATAAATTGAGGTGTACTTGTGATATCTGCTTCGGATACAAACATTTATTTTGTTTATATGTTCTCTAAAAGTATTTAAATATGAATAGTTCTAATAGACAATGTATTTCTGTATTCTACACATATTGTAGATTAAAGTATCTATTAAGCACAATTATGGCTAAATAGATATGATTCTAGACTTAAATTGTATTAATTGTATTCTATTTCATGTGGTGTGAATACCTTCTGTGCATTGACTGTGAACACCTTAATGACATATGTGGTAATGTTACAAAGTTAATGAGAAATGGTTTAGCTAGTGATGTGAATATAAATTTGATGGAAAAGTTTTTGCTAGTGATGTGATATAAAGACGATCAAAAATGGTTCCGACTAGTAATATGATAAAAATGGGATGGGAAATGGTTCCTTCTAGTGATGTGATATAAAGACGATCGAAAATTGTTTCGACTAGTGAGGTTATATAATGTCTATGGAAATGGTTGCAGCTAATGATGTGATATATAACCTATATAAAATGGTATCGCCTAGTCATGTGATATGAAACTAATGAGAAATAGTTTCAGCTAGTGATATTGTGTTGATGGGAAATGATTCTAGAAAGAGACTGATAATTGATACTTGATGTATTTTATGCTTATGTGTGAGTTACTTGGTGATTGTGATTGATGCACTTGTTACGTGTAACTGAAATACATGACATTGGAATAGACTTATTTGATTTTCTTAATTGTTGAATTGTGAAGATTACACTGTGAATATTGGGCTTTGTGAGCCGTGTATTTTAAAATTTCTTGATTTGGTTGATTTATGTGTAGGCTGTAGTTTAAGGTGGTTCATTGGAGTGTAAGAAGTATTCGATTTCTAGCTAGTTTCTTTGTTTCAGAGGTCTCTTGTTGGGTACCGTGTTTTTGGTACTGGCCCCTTACTTCTACCGATGTTTATGTTTCGAGTCCTAACTCCTGTGATCTTCTTTTTCTTCTCATTACAGTCAAGTCACATTAAAGGATTTGAGAGGTAGCTACTTGTTATCCTGGCAGACCCTCTTTTCCTTTTTGTTTTAATCTTTACACTTCTTGAGAAAGAAAGACTAAGACTTGTAGTTATCTTTGAATTCTGCATTTTCATTAATGCCTTCTACATATGACAACTAGGTTTTCGGATGTTGTTTACAATGAATAAATATTTCGCCTTCGTCTTGTAATTTCATTATTGCTTTCTGCATTTGTTTATTTTCGGTTGGTTGACACTGACTTGTATTTGTGGGTTTAGGCAGGTGTAATTATGTCCATTTCTGGATCGTGAAAGTATCATTAGCATATCCCATCAATATTTGTTAAATGAGAATATCTTCAGAGTGTAAGTGAAATTATTTCCCTAAGGATAGACACTGCCACATTCAAAATTAAACAAATTGAAGAAACCTTACCCAACACTAGAGAACCAAATTCTTGAATAATTCAAACAAGATACTTACTTTTACGAACAAGAACACCAATATATCGTGGAAACCTTCCTAACTCAATGAAGGAAAAACCACACTGAAGTTTTGTTCTTAAAAAAAAATTTAATACTAAGTTAATCAACTAATCTAACTAAAAAACTTCTATCTTTTTCGATTAACTATAAGTGAGAAGTCTTAAAAATCCATGAAGTCTAACTTGCTTCTTGTGTACATAGACTATCAAATTTTAATTCTAACCCCCAAGAGGTAAAACTCACTTCTTGTTTACCATCCTCACAAACTCTGTCAACTCTCACAAATACTAATACAAGGACAAATCAATGTGACATAACTATTCGAAAGCAATTCTACTCTAGAATTCTTCCGTTTCTACTTCTCGAACACCCTGGCCTTCACTATGATTCTCTCTCTCTCTCTCTCTCTCTCTCTCTCACACACACACACACACACTTTTTCTCTTTTTTTCTAAATTAGCAAAAGACAGAATTTCTTGTCTTGTTTTTTGGGATCAATAATTCAGGCTATGAGCCAGATCATTAAAGAGGGACAATCAATAGCTTCCATGTTTTCCAAGGCATGGCAATTCCCATATCCCTAAAATAGGCCTCATGGCGTCTTTCACCCCTAGGTACTATAACCTTATGGACCACTTAAAACATTAATTTCTGAAAGGGTGATGTATACCCTTTTATCACCTTCCTAGGATAAACAATGACCCTTTCCTGCAACATTTTTGAGGTGAGAACACAAATGTCATCTTTTGTCTAGTTATACTCAGCCAAGCCACTAGAAGGTAATTGAAAGATTTCACCAGACGAACCTTAGGAAAGACTAAGCCCTCACCATTTACAGAAGAAGTAACTAAAATATTTTCCAACATAAATAGTCAAGTAAACATAAATCTAAATCACTTATTTTTCATATAACATTTCCCCAGGGTTCAAGAACAAATCCATCAACCCGTGATGTAGGTTGAGGTCCTCAGCACCCAGATCACTCATAGATCTGTTCCCGATCTCCTATTCAACAACATTAGTGGTGAGTTCTCATTCTTCTAGGATGATTGACATGTTATCTTTCAATTTTCAGTCTTTTAGTTTCGGTATTGCTAGAGTTAGTTAGGCATGCTCTTGTTACTTAGAGGCTTTTATTCATCTATAGTTAGATTTAGTTTAATTGAGTTTGGTCTTTCAGTTGTCATTAAACTAGTTTTATATATTCAGATTTAGAATGGGTATTCCCCATCATTTCCCCTTTATGTCATGTTTTAAGATTTCACACAAAATTATGTTAGTTTAGTTATCTTAGTATCCTTATGATATACCACCAGCATTAGCTTGGGGTCACGCGTGATCCTAGTTCCTATGTTGGAGGTAGCTTCAGGGTGTGACAAACATGGTATCATATCACTATATTTAAGAGTCCTACGATGTCCAAAATGCCGCATTATGTAGAGACCTTTTCATGAGCGTATAGAGCACCACACCAATAAGGGGGAAGGCTACGAAGTATTTTAGGACAAACTCTAATTTCTTGATATTTTTATCGTGTGTTAGTATGATCTCTCTTTGAATCCATCATTATGAATTTTCAAATCATGCCTCCTCTCAAAGTTTATCCTAGAAATTCTAATGCCCTTAACTTTGACGCAACTCCCCCAGTCCCAAATTATCAGGTTTCAGATGCAGTTTCATAATGTAATTCAAATATTGGCCTAGAGTCTAGCTTACAAGAATAATCAGCAGGTTCCAGTTCCTACAAATGATAGTGGTGGATCAACGACAACTACGATATCTGATTTTGTTAAGATGAATCCACTTGTGTTTCTAAATTCGCATGTTTTCTAAATTCGCATGTTTGTGGGATCCCTAAAACTTCATTAATGTGATCAAGAAAATATTTGGATTGATGCAAGTGACGGTAAATGAAAGTGAAGAGTTGGCATCCTTCTAGCTTAAAAATGTAGCTCACATATGGTTTACACCATGGAAACACAATAGGAACGAAAATGTAACCCATGTGACTTGGGAATGTTGTACTGGAGCTTTTTTTGACAAGTTCTTGCCAAGATAGCAGATGGAGTCTAAGGCTCAGGAATTGATGAATTTTAGACAAGGTTCCATATCGGTCAAAGAGTATGGACTTAACTTCACCCAACTCTCTATGTATGCTCCATATATAGTTGCCTATTCCAGGGCTCAGATGAGTTAGTTTCTATTTGGGGTATCTGACTTAGTGAGAACAAAGTGCATAAATGCTATGTTGCTAAAATATATGAAAATCTCTAGGACCATGAGTCATGCACAACCTAGGCCGACTCTGGATGCATCACAATAGATAACATAAATGTATGAACCCTCTCATAGCGTCAAAATAGGCATTGTAATCAACCTAGTTTTCAGCTCTGTGATGTTTTTTCTCATAATCATACGACCACTTAAACTTAAACTTTTTTGCATCAACTTAGTCAATGGAGAGGCTATGAATGCAAATCCTTCCACGAACCTTATAAAATAGTTAGCCAAACCCAAGAAACTTTTGATATCTATAGGAGAGTTAGGTCTCTGCACCATTGTTTCACTACTTATTTTTTTGGGAATCCACTCAGATCCTTTCGCTAAACACAATATGCCCAAGGAAAGCAAAAGATTACAATCAAAACTTACACTTTCTAAGCTTATAGAATAACGTGCGATCATTGTGTGTTCACAAAACAACCCTCAAATGATTTGTATGTTCTTCCTCATTCCTAGAATAAATGAGGTTATCATCAATAATGACGATAACGAACAAGTCCAAATACTGCTTGAACACTTTGTTTATCAAATCCATGAGTTCTCTATGATCATTTGTTAGTCTAAATGACATAACTAAAAATTCATAACGATTATATCGAGCTCCAAAGGTTGTCTTTGGAATCCACTATTCTACTCTAAGTTGATGGTAACCAGACTGCGATCTATCTTTGGAAAGGACTAGCACTTTGAATTTGGCTATACAATTCATCAACCTGGGGATGGTATAACTATTATGTATTGTGACCTTGTTCATATTCCTACATTCAAAACGCATTTTGAGAGAACCATCTTTCTTCTTCACAAACAACATTGATGCACCCCGAGAGGAAATACTAGTTTTGATGAAGCCTTTATATACATGGTCTTTAAACTGCTTTTCGATTCCTTAAGCTACGATGGGGCCATTCTGTAGGAAGGAATTGATATAGGCTCGGTATGTGGAAAGATATCAATTCCAAATACAATTTCTTTTTGGGGATAATCTCTGGGGAGATATTTTAGTAAAACATCTCAGAACTTTTTAACTACTTGAACTAACTCAAGACTTTGGGTTTTGGAGCTTGAATACTTAACCCAAACTATATGATAGAGACAACCCTTAATGATCATTGTACTTGGTTTAAGGTAAGAAATGAATCGAGCCACATGCTTTAGGCTACTACCCTTCCATTCTAAGACTGGTTCATTGAAAAACTGAAATGAACAATTCTAATTCTACAATTGATCGAGGCATAATAGGAATGTAACAAGCCATTCCTAGAATGATATCAAAGTCTACCATTTCTACTCTACAAAATCTATTGAGGTGACTTTCTAAGAGATTGTGATAGGGCAATTTCTATAAACTCTTCTAGCTGGGTCACCATATAGAGTAGAGACTAAGAAGGGTTCTAAGAGAGTTTCAGGACTAACATCAAACTTGACTTCTATAAAAGGAGTTCTAAGGAAAAAAGTAGCCCGTTTATCTAACAACCCATAGACATCGACATTAACAACTCGTAACGTACTAGTTAATACATTAGGAGAATGTTCCTAATCCTAGCGATCCTGAAGAGCATGCAACCTATTTTTGTGATGTTCACAACTTGTACCAGATTATTTACCTTGTTGAATCGGGCGACTTGCTGGTGTTGAAGTTGTAGAATAAGCTCTATTATTACTACCACTTTGACACTTCTTAAAAGGACGATTACTCAGCCTGTGACCAGACTAAACACATAAAAGACATTCTTCCCTTCATGCAAGACACTCACCTAGATAGTTCTTACCGCTTTTATGACAACTTGGGTAGGTTATGATTCCTGAAACACTTCCTTGAGACTTAGAGACTAATGCCCTACCTTCATTATCATGTCTTAACTTGGAGGATAGAACACTAGCTGATGAAGCTGCTGGGGGCTAGAAATTTCATATGAGACTAAGAGCAATTTGCATAATTTGATTTTTGTTTAGACACTCATAGTTGCATGTTCTAGCCATCTTATTATCCTTAGCTTGTTCCCTAAGATTATCTCCCTCAACGTACTGAGCATGATTTATCAGACTAGAGATGTTCTTTTGTTTAACATAACATTCCCACACTCTATTTTCTCAAGGTCGGATACCCCATAAGGAAACTTAGTCATTTGAGCCCTAGAATTGGAGAACACGTAAGGAGCATACCTAGAGATATAGGTGAAATTGAGTCCATACTCTTGGAATCTGATGTTACTTTGTATTAAGTTCATGAACTCCTGATCTTTTTTACCTCTCTTAGCTCTCTTGGGAAGAACCTATCTAGAAAGGTTTCACTAATACTATCTTTTGTCATAAGAGTTGATTTGTACCCCTATTTTGTTTTCACTAAGTATACGAGATATTAGCCACATCTTTAAGTTTGTAAGATGCAACTCTTCCCGATCACCCCCAGTTACATGTATGACTTCAATCATCTTCTTGACCTCATCTATGAACTTTTGGGGATCCTCACCAGTTTGCGATCCCAAGAATTCAGGAAGCATAATCCTAACAATATCTCCAATCTAGATACAGATGCCCAACATTAGTATTTGCAAAAATTGGGACCCACTAATTGTTTTGGTTGGTCACACTCCGGGCCAACAACTAGATAGCGTTATAAAACTTAGCATTCAAAACTTCTTTATCTAGGAATGGAATAGCTCTGTTTGAATTCCGGGAATTTGCATTTTTTGCATAAGCTCTACTAGGAGGCATCATTTCAATTGTACAACAAAGAATTATCATGAGAAGTTGGATATTACCGCATGCACGATAAGAGTAGTAAGAAAATGAAGTTATCCTAAGACACTTTGTAGCCTCCCTCTCATTTGATGTAGTGCACTTCACACCCATGAAAAAAATCTACTTATTATTTTCCTTTCATACATCTTAAGACACATAAATCAAATTCTCTAATACCAAGTTTCTCAGGGCCCGTGTCTAACCTACGTCTAACCCCTAGATACGGACACGAGACGTAAGATAACTAATAACCCCAAAATAGCCTTGTGGTATATCATAACCATACTAAATTAAACTAAATCAATAAACACTGTGAGGAAGCTAAATTATATGGTAATTTGAAATGATGGGGAATACATATATATTAAATCTCAATATAAGAAAACTAAGAGTTTGAATACAAATGAAATGTTAAACTCTAACACTAAAATTGAAACTATGCCTTAAATATATCCTCTACATTCAAGAAATGCTAGACAATGCCCCGGCTACATTTATCAAAAACATATCAAAAGCTAAAATCAAGAAATATAATCATGTCACTCGACCTCGAAGAATGAGGACTCACCGGTGATGTTCAAGAACTAAAAATCAGGGACTGAACTATGTCTTATATTACTGCTGAGGACTTGAACCTATTTCACGAGAAGATGTAGTGCAACGTATGCATCAATCTCTGAAAGGTAATGATCATGCATGATAGACTAAAATTGAACAATAAAATAACTGAATAAAGTAATAAAGAAATAATATAATCTTAACATGATAAGGATACTAAAAATACTAAAATAAACTAACCGAATGCAATGATTAGGTTTTAACATGCTAAGACTAAATAACTTAACTATACTTATAACATGGTCAATGAAATAGAGTTCGAGTGAACCGCAGAAGCTACTAATAATAGACATAAAACTACATGACTTAAATGTGGAGTTCAACGTATATGTTCTATCGAGAGGACCCAATGCACATTTCCAAAATTATAAGGCATGACTGGAGTGATCGATCACTAAAATGATACCCACAGAGAAGACTTACAACCTATGGGGGCACATAGTTCTAGGACTATGAGGGTGATTGACCATTGTCTAACTCGCTATTAAGCTACTCCTAATTGATTATGTAATAAGCAATATTGTTACTTAAATGATGTAATAAGGGATATCTATAAATAGAGACATACAAACCAAAAATTGAACAATTATACTGATATTGGGATATTCGTAAAGTCAAGCATGTACGTATATATCTCAATTAACTGACCTAGAATGTACAATTCATGAACAAAAAGAACTACTTATCTAGGGTTTTGAATTTTCATGCAAGAAGCTGAGAAACAACATGATGATCTAATTTTAATCATACTAAAATCTAAAGCCCAGCAAGTTCTAACATTCAGAAACCTTGGGTCTACATAATATTAAGGGAATCAAGAAACTAATTGAATTTTAGGGATCTGATGGGTGAAAAGAACCCACTAGTGAAATCCCACATACATGGTGAAAAATTCCACAAAGAAATATTCTTATATTGGAGTTGGAACTGATGGAAACTCGTTTCATTCTTGAACTAGGGTTGCTTGATGTCTTTCTCCTTTTGGGTTCTAATTTTTTGAATTTTGGTGAATCATATGACTTGGGTAAGTTACACTTATTTTTCTACGCTAAAACATATTAAAACCACTTATTTTAGGGTTTATATGATGTATTTTAGTTGTCCAACGCATAGGGAAAAAGACAAAAATAACCTCACTTAAAAATTTGATTGGGTTGACAATGACCACTTTCACGGACAGTGAAAGGGACCACGGACAGTGGGAGCAATCATGGTTCTTGGTCAGTGGATACTTGCTTTGGGGGCCTTGTTTAGGAGATTTACAACAACCTGTGTGGTGGACATGAACTATGAAGGTCCTTGTGGTCCTCACTTTGGCCTAGGTTTGGTGGCTCAGGTGAAAGAACTGTTTAAGGACCACAGACCATAAATGTCCTCTTGGTCCTTACTTAAGCGTGGTGGTCTAAGGGTTAGGCTTGGTGGCCTACTAGTTAAGCTCCTACAAATGCCACCACGATCTATCATCAAGACCGCATCCCTTTGTCTAATGTCTGGGCCTCTTGGACTCTAACTTTCCACCACGGGCAATTCAACAAACCGTGGACCCTATAACCATCTGTGAACCACATCGTGGTTCACTTGTGCAAATAATCTTTTGTAATTTTTTAAGTTTTTGTTTTCAAGGTGTTATAGTGAAAAATCGGTCTCTCGTGATGTGCATTAGTTATAGATAGTTTAACAAATTCACAATCAAGAATAAGTACACTATTAAAGGAATTTATGACATGTTCAAAGAACTTCAAGGTGCTAGTCATTTCTCGAAGATAGTCCTCAGACCCCGTTGTCATTACCTTAGAGACAGAGATAAGGACATTCAAAAACTAATGTTCAAGACTCGGTATGATCATTATGAATTTGTAGTTATTTCTATTGGACTAACGAATACTCTTGTAGCTTTCATAGAATTGACGAATAGGGTGCATAAGCAGTACTTGGACATATTCGTTATCATCTTTATAAATGATATCCTCATTTACCCTAGGAATGAGGAAAAATATGCAACTCATTTGATGGTTGTCATGCAAACTCTCAAAGATTGGCAGTTGTTTTCTTAGTTTAACAAATGTGAGTTTTGGTTGTAATATGTTACTCTACTTGGGCAATGTCCCAAATATCACGACTGGAATCTAGACCCCAGACGAGACCGGCGTAGTTGACCTCTAAAATGTCGCAAACAAGCCAACTTAGGTCATACTTGCTTTTCATAGGTTAATTTTAGCGGAAAATTTGAAATTTTTTGTTCGTTAAACATGTTTGCTAAACATTCTTAATATTTTATAATCGTTCGTCATCAATTATCTAATATTAAAGAAATAAACAACTGAAAGAAATAGTTCATTGAGTCTTAATTATATAATTGCCAAAATGGCCCAATACAAAGTCTGTATCAAAACAACAAAGAAACGCTATTAGAACATGCTCCACAAACTCAACTCTAAAACTATTCTAGAATATAAAACAATAGCATCTTCAAAAGCATGCGGACCTACCAAACTCTGGATAAATGCTGACGTCCAGATAGATGCAACAATGCTCCTGCAACTCTATCGACCACCTGTGCCTACACCTAAAATAATATAGATGTATATGGTTAGTACACACTTGTACTAAGTATGGGTATATGCAATCACATACTAAGGACATGCATGAGAAAGAACAGTTCTTTCCTAACGACATGGTTTTTGGAAGTCAAGTCAGTAGACTTGCCAAATTGAGATTAGGAAAGTTAGTGAACTTTCCCAATTGGGTTAGGAAGGTCATGCCATGAGAGTAACATGCATCATTACAAATATCGCATTGCACAAAGCATATAACATCTTCATATAGCACAGATCATAGCACATAACCTATACCACCTTGCTTCTTTCATATCATTCATTCATATGCCATGAGACCTGGGAATCATGGACTTGACATTAAGACTTTCCAAAATGAGGGCCCAACATATGGGACCTCAACGATGGAGTCTTCATTAGCAAACACAGAGTCTGCTTCATTCATTCATACGTACTTCATTTGATTTCATTCATAGGCTAGTGTGAATATAGTTATACCTAGGATGTAGTTTAGGACTTTCATCGGGTTTGGTGGGCAATGATCAGGAATGACCTAATTTCATTACCCGAGTCTAGCTCACCTCTTGATTATCCTATTCTAACACCTTTGGTGTCATTTATTTCATTATGTGCTTCATTTGAGGCTGGTCTCAATCATTCATTAGGAACTTTAACTTTTATCGGCAAAGATCATGTGAGCATCGTGATATCCAGTGCCTTCCCCTAACCGAAAAGAGGTGGAATCACCGGCCAAAGTGACTCAATAACATGCTAGCGTATATGGGAATTTAACCCTGCCAGATCCCTATATTGGCAGTATATGATCAAAGACTAGGAGATGTATGGAGACCTATTCCCAGCAAGCCGGACAGTCTCATCTCATGAGAGTTACATGAACCTTTGCCCTTCCCAAAAGAAGGCATCACCGCTCATAGCTAGCCTATCGGTGCTTAGTATAAAGTTCCATTACGTTCAACTCATACGACTTGGAAGTGGACTTCTGAGATGAGGACAATACAGATCATTAGATGATATTTCATCTCATCATTAGTATCAAGTATGTTAAGCTCGATACCTTCATTAGGGGTTCATAGAGACCGGTCTCTTCATTATCTTACACTCTCCTTGGTTAGTACGTATTGGTAACATTTATTTAGGCTTACTTGAGATTTCTTTCACATATTCATTAGCCTCATGTCATGTTGTCACCAGATTCTTCATTATTAGCACCTTTGCTTTTCATAGTTACTCACCTCTTATTACGTGAATAATTATTTCATCATTTCATTATTTATCTTATCATATGCCAATGCACTTGGACACTAAGTATATCTTACACTCATATTTAACCCTCTTAGGGTTCATCGTTTCGTTACATTAATCTTAGGTTCTCTTATTTTTGAAAGTATGTTTGACTTATGTGTCTATACATACAAGCGATGGGGCTTCATTCGTAGTTTGCTAAGTGATTACTTTCCTAAGATTATGTAGTACAAGACTTATGTATCTTGTATGCATGCCAGGTTCTTAATTTTTTTTTATCTAAGTAGATGTCATTATTCTTTTATATTTTACTCACGTATGACTTATGCATCAATACAGAAATTCTTGTAAGGGAACCCAATTCTTGGATCACTTGGATATATTTTATATTTTTCATTAATTTTATTTCTAATATTCATAACTTTAGACTCTAAATATAATTTCAACATTTAAATTGAAGGATTAATTTTCTATTTTAATTTGCCTCTTAGATAACCAAATTGTTCGGGATTTGAGACCCCACAACCCCTTTGATTTTTAGAGTTAAATTCTATATAATAGGGAGGTTGTGTGTTCGAACCCCCAACCCCCCCCCCCCCTTTATTTTTAAAATTTGCTGATGAGGCTGTGAGGTGGTGGGTTCGAACCCCCACAACCCCTCTATCTGTATTTTATTTAAATGGGTGAGTGGCAGTGAGGTTGTAGGATTGAATCCCCACAGCCTCATTTTATTTCCTTGTTATTTCGCCTTTCCCTTCAGCGCCGAGGTTGTGGATTCGATCCCCACGCCTCACATTTTTTTCATTATTTCCTCTCCTGTTGCGCGTACTAGAAGGTCGTGGGATGGAATTGAATTCCACGCCTCCCATTTACTTGTTTATTTAATTTTTCTCCTTTTCCTCCCCATATGTCACGAGTTCGATTCCCCCAGCCCTATTTCCTTTTTTTTTGTTTTGCGAAAACAGGAGCTAGGATCGAATCCCCCCAGCCCCCATTTTACATTTTCTTTTCCTCACGAAACCAATAGCTAAGGGGTTCGATTCCCCTTAGCTCCTTCACGTATTTTATTTTATTTTTCAGCCTTCTCAACATGTCTTGCGTTCAATTCCCATTGACATCACTTGTTTATTTCCCTTTTAAGAAACCCATAATTTAATCTTATGGGAGAGTATGCAAATCTGGAAATTTTTTTCTTATCATTATTCTTTCATTTTTAGTCATTTCTTTCATGAGTTTACTTAGCTAAAAAGTGTTATTCAACCCAAAATTTTTTATTATAATGAACACCACATTGCACACACATAAAATACACCAAAAACACATGAATATTCGACCCCCAAACACTGGCTAAAGAAATTGCCCACGATGCATACACAACACAAATTTTTGGTTACACTTCGAATATCATTTTCGTAATTTACCTCACGTAAAACATGTTCAAACTTAATATAAATACGTAAATCATGCCTAAGTCTAGAAGAATAACATATCCATCCTACGAATTCGTTTGGGAGCTAAGGACAAGGACATACAAAGGGTAACAACCTTAGTTTTCAGGAGCTTTAGAAACATTCGAAGGAAAGTACTCTTTGAGAAAGAATTCCAGGAGAGAGAAACCCATACCTTTTAATGTTGTTCAAGTGTGAAGCTGCTTCCAGGAAACTCCTCCAAACCACGCCCAACTCACTTCAACGTACACCCCACTCGACGAACCTCCAAACCTATAGCCTTGACGTTTTGATTATTTTGTATTTTCCTTAAAAATTCTTGTGAGTTCTTCAATTGTGAAGAACTCTTGATGTATTTTCTGGATTTTGTTGTGTTTTGCAGAATAACATGAGAGAGAGAGATTGAGAATGTCAGAGAGAGTTGAGAAACGTGAGGGAGAGAATTATTAAGATTAGGAGACTAAATTCAAGACTTAGTCAAAATAAGATTTAATTAACTTAATAAAAATCTGACTTATTTTAATTAATATGTGAAAGGACCATTTTACCCTTAATGAATAGATTTTAATTGATGATTAATCATCGATTCCTTGCTCCTAGTGGGGCTCGAACCCGAGTGGCAACCCATTTGCGAAATAGGTCACTCTGAGTTGCCCTAAATTTGAAAAGCTCTTTTAATTAAATTATTTAATTAAGTTATTAATTCTTCAAGTTAAATACAATATTACCCTTGGCCTGGAAATGACCATTTTATCCTTGGACCCTTAAAACATAAATTTTTTTCTTTTAAGTCTGGTATAGACTCCTTCGATTAAATCTTCGTTTTCGCGAGCCTTACTTGGTTGATTCCAACCTTTCCAAGCCCAACTAACTCCCCAAGTTAGTTGACTTGATCGTAGTAAGGGTTTCAAGGTCTGGTTCTACGCGTATCAAGTGGTGTGAACCTTGGTTTAATGGAAATCATTCTTGACACCCTAAGTCTTGACCCTATTCATTTTTAGTGTTGTTACATTATCCCCCCCTTAGGAACATTCGTCCCCAAATAACACTACCACCTCACATCGTTATGCTAGTCGGGTTATAATAAAATCAGCATACACAGTCAATCAATAGCAACAAAATATGGATTGATAAGGAAACAGAAGCTTAAGAGGAGGAAGTGTAACCTCAAGAGCTAAAAAGATAAGGGTAGCGGGATGTCATGTCGGCCTCAGCCTCCCACGTAGCCCCCTCAACAAGATGATTTCTCTCCTAAGCCTCTTCACCTGTCTGTCTAAGATCTTAACAGGTACCTCCTCATAAGACAAGTCTTCACCAAACCCAAAACTTTAACAGGTAAGATTGATGCTGGATCACCTAGGAACTTTTTTAACATAGACATGAAAGAATGGATGAAAAGAAGCTAGCTCCCCAGGCAATGCAAACTCATAGGCTACCTCACCCACACGCTGTATAATCTCATATGGCCCAACATATCTCGGACTTAACTTCCCTTTTCTAAAAAATCGCATCACCCCTTTCATATGCGATATTTTCAAGTAAATCTGGTCACCGACATCACACTCTAAGGGTCATTTTTTGTTATCAGCATATGACTTCAGCTGACTGTAAGTAGTAGTAAATCTTCCCCTAATCACTCTGACCATCTCTAAGGCCTAATTGATTGATCTCTTGACCCAAAATGGATAAATGTCCAACCTCGAACCACCCAACTGGAGATCTGCACCTCCTACCATACAGTGCCTCAAATGGTTCCATCCCTATGCTAGGGTGGTAGCTATTATTATACGAAAACTCTATCAAAGGCATATGTTCATCCCAGTTACCTCTGAAGTCGATCACACACACTCTCAACATGTCCTCTAATGTCTCAATGGTGCGCTCTGCCTGCCAATCTGTCTGAGGATGAAATGCAGTACTATGCATTACCTGCGTGCCCAAGCTCTTCTGGAAAGATTTCCATAAATGAGAAGTAAACTAAGATCCTCTATCTAAAATAATAGACAAGGGAATCACATGCCATCTCACAATCTCATTGATATAAAGTATTGCATAATCCTCGGCTCTGTAGGTAGACTTCACAAAGATAAAGTGAGCAGACTTAGTCAATCTGTCCACAGTAACCCATATGGAGTCATGTTGTCTCCTAGTTCTCGGAAGAGCAACCACGAAGTCCATATTAATCGCCTCCCATTTCCACGTTGGAATCTCAATAATCTGAATCATACCACCAGCCTTAAGATGCTCTGCCTTGACTTGCTGACAAATAGGACACTTAGCCACATATCCTGCAATGTCCTTTTTCATGCCATCCCACCAATACATTTTCTTAAGATCATGATACATCTTGATGGAACCTGAATGTATGGAATATCTGGAACCATAG
This sequence comes from Solanum lycopersicum, assembly GCF_036512215.1. Classification (NCBI taxonomy): domain Eukaryota; kingdom Viridiplantae; phylum Streptophyta; class Magnoliopsida; order Solanales; family Solanaceae; genus Solanum; species Solanum lycopersicum. The sequence continues at coordinate 7,400,833 of NC_090809.1, forward strand.
GCCTCTGCCACGATCCTGGTCCGTAAATCATCCATATCCGGTGCACACAGCCTGTCCTGGTATCTAATTATTCCATCACCTCCCAAAGCGAAAGACTATTTCATTTTTAACAACACTGAGTCTTTCAGCTCCATCCACACAGGATCAAGATGTTGACCGTTCTTGACTTCATCTACCAAGGATGATTTAGAACTAGGATGAATTGAAACACCCCCACTAGTATAGTCAACCAATCGCACACCCAGTGTGGCCAGTCTGTATACCTCTTTTGCCAACTCCTTCTTCTCGTCCTCAATGTGGGATGTACTCCCCATGCTCATCCTTCTCAAAGCATCAGCCACAACATTAGACTTACCTGGATGGTAGTGCACATTCATGTCATAATCCTTTAACATCTCCAACCACCTGCGCTGACGTAGATTCAACTCCTTTTGTATGAACACGTGCTGGAGACTTTTATGATCCGTGAAGACATCAACATGCACTCCATACAGATAATGCCTCCACAACTTCAATGCAAACACCACATCTACCAACTCTAAGTCATGAATGGGATAATTCTTTTCATGAACCTTGAGTTGTCTTGAAGAATAGTCTATCACCTTACAATCATGCATAAGAATTCAACCAAAACCAACCCTAGATACATCAAAATAAATCATGTAATTCTCACCACACTTAGGTAAAGTAAGCACCGGGGCTGAAGTGGTTTCGTCCTTGAGCTCCTGGAAACTCTTCTCACAAGTCTCAAGTCGATTCAAACTTGGATTTCTTCATTGTCTAAGCTATAAGTGGGGCAGCGATGGAAGAAAAGCCCTCCACAAACCTGCGGTAGCAACCATCCAATCCCAGAAAGTTACGGATATCGGTGGGAGTAAAAGACTTTCGCCAATTCTTAATAGCTTCAGTCTTGTTGGGCTCAACCTCTAAACCTTGATCGGACACAACATGACCCAGGAAGGTCACTGATCTCTGCCACAATTAACACTTGCTGAATTTGGCATGCAACTGATGCTATCTAAGTACCTGCAAGGTTAGTATTAAATATTGATCATGTTCTTCCTTGGTCTTAGAGTAGATGAGAAAGTAATCAATGAATATTATGATGAAAGAGTTAATGTATTCACGGAAGACTCTGTTCAGGAGATCCATAAATGCAGTAGGTGAATTCGTGAGACCAAATGAAATAACCAAGAACTCATCATGACCATAACGGGTATGATAAGCTGTCTTTGGGACATCTCCCTTCCTAACTCTAAGTTAATGATACCCTGAAGGAAGATCAATCTTAGAGATGAAACTAGACCCTTGGAGATGATCGAACATATCATCTATTCTGGGAAGTGGATACTTACTCCTTATAGTGACTTTGTTGAGGTTCCGATAATCGATACACATTCTAAGAGTCCCATCTTCCTTCTTTACAAGCAACACTGGAGCGTCCCACGAGGATATGCTCGGCCGAATGAAACCCTTATCAGTGGGATCTTTTACCAGCAACTTCAACTCTTTGAATTCTGCTGGAGTCATTCTATAAGGAGGAATCGAGATTGGTTTACTATCGGGTTCTAAGTCAATACCAAAGTCAATCTCTCAAATGGGAGGGACTCCAGGAAAATATTCAAGAAACACATCTAGAAAATCATTCACTACAGGCACTAAGTCTGTGGAAGGAATGTCATGATCTAATCATTAACACTCACAAGATGACATAGTAACCCCGTGGACATCATTTTGTTGGCCTTAAAATTTGAAATGAAGGGATTGGGACGACTCGAATTGTAACCTACCCAGACTAACTCTTCTTCAATATGGAAGTGAAATTTTACCACTCTACTACGACAGTCCAAGCAAGCATAACAACTGTGAGGCCAATCCATGCCAAGAATAATATAAAATCATGCATGGGTAACTTAATCAAGTTTGCACACATGGTCTTAAAAATTACAACTATTGGACAATCCTTGTATACCTTATTTGTCCTTACATTTTCTCCTAATGGCGAATTAACTACTATAGGATCATGCAGAACTTCAGGTAGTACTTCAAAAGTAAGGGCAAGCAGAGGAGTTACAAAGGAAAGCGTAGACCCTGGATTAAGTAAAGCATAACAAAAGTTGAGAATACTTGCAGCATACCTGTAACAATATCAGCAGACTTCTCCTGATCCTCCCTTCCCTTCAAGGCATAAAATCTGTTCCTCTTGGGAGGCTCGGCTGTTGCTGCACCTTGTGGGTTAGGCCTAGGCTGAGCATTACTTCTTACCTAACCTCTGTTCTGTGGATAGTCTCTGACCATGTGTCCACTCTTACCACAACCAAAGCGGGAATTTGTGCCTTGTCTGCATTCTCCACTATGAGCTCGACCACACTTAGCACAATTCTTCTTAGGACGCTTAAACTCACCTCCATTGCCCTTCTTGGGCTCAGGTCTGCCTCCTTTTTGTGTAGCACCCCTCTGAGGATTTGAATTTCCAGAACTCTGTTGCCCCTTTTTGAACCGTTGCTGCTCACGGACGCCAAAATTATTTTTGTGGCTTCCATGACTGGGACCTACCTAATCTTGAGGCTTAGGCCTCCTAACATCACGAATACCTCACTTTTTGCGGTTGTCCTCTACCTACTGGACATGCACCATAAACCTTGAAAGGTGCATATTATCATGAAGCATCACAGATCGACACTCCTCCTCCAAATCTCCATTGATTTCTGTGAGGAACCTGCTCATCTTATTCTTGTAGTTAGAAACCAGGGAAGTAGCATACATGGATGATTTCAACAAAGTTTAGTATTCTCCTCATTCTTGCTATTAAATACGAGAGGAAAGTAACATACCTTGATAGCTTAACAAATTTCATGGAATACTCCCTGACTGCCATAGAGCCTTGCTTAATGTTGATGAACTCCTCAACCTCGGCCTCTCTAATCTCTCTGGGGAAGAGTCTCTCAAGAAATGTTGTCGTGAAAAACTCCTATGTGACTGGCACTCCACCAAAGATACGGTTATCTTGCCACATATTTCTCCAAGTCTGTGAAACATCCTTAAGCTGATAGGAAGTCAACTCAGCCTTCTTAATATCAGTGGCCCCAGAGCCACCAGGACCTTATGCACCTCATCTACAAACTCTTGACGGTCCTTTGATGTCTTAGCCCCTGTTAATATGGGAGGGTTCATCCTCGTGAAATCTTATAGTTTGTCAACCATACTCCAAACCGGGGGGTTCTCCCTCTGAACATCCTGCCGGTTGACTTGGGCAGCCTAGCCTGAGCCTGCATCGCGATGGACTATTCCATATCCTCCAAAGATGCCCTTACCTTAGCATTGTTCTACCCAGCTGGGTTAATCGGCATGGCCACTCCTTCAGTTGGGGCCTGGGTAGAACTCGATTGCCCCTAGCAGCTGCCCCCCTCCTCCTCTAACCAATAACCCTCCTAGGGTTCATTCTCTGAAAAAACAACAAGGTTTGATGTTAGAAACACTTATAACATCAAGAACTCATTCATTATGAAAAGCACAATAAGATTAGAAGAAGGGAAATTTTCCTACGCATCATGCAGTCTCTAAGATTAGAAACTACTCAATCTTTTTTATATGAACTCATTATTCTTAGAATTTAACCTAGTGCTCTAATACCAACTTTGTCACGACTGGAATCTAGACCCCAGACGAGACCGGCATCGTTGACCTCTAAGAGGTCGCAAACGAGCCTACTTATGTCATAATTGCTTTATATAGGTTAATTTTAGCGAAAAATTGAACTTTCTGTTCTTTAAACATGCTTGCTAAACATTCTTAACATTTTATAATAGTTCGTCATCAACCATCTAATATTAAAGAAATAAACAACTGAAAGAAATAGTTCATTAAGCCATAATTATATAATTGCCAAAATGGCCCAATACAAAGTCTGAATCAAAAAACAGGAAAGAAACGCTATTAAAATATGCTTCACTAGTTCAACTCTAAAAATACGCTAGAATATAAAACAGTAGCATCCTCGAAAGCATGAGGACCTACAAAACTCCAGATGAATGCTGACGTCCGGATAGCTGCAACAAAGATCATGCAACTCTATCGACCACCTGTGCTTGCACCTAAAAGTATAGATGTATAGGGTTAGTACATACTTGTACTAAGTATGGGTATATTCAAGCAAACACCAAGGACATGCATGAGAAAGAACAACTCTTTCCTAACAACATGATTTTTGGAAGTCAAGTCAGTAGACTTGCAAAATTGAGATTAGGAAAGTTAATGAACTTTCCAAATTGGGTTAGGAAGGTCATGCCATGAGATTAACATGCATAATTATAAATATTGTATTGCACATAGCACATAACATCTTCATATAGCACATAAACTATAGCACCTTACTTCTTTCATATCATTCGTTCATATGCCATGAGACTTGTGAATCATGGACTTGACATTAAGACTTCCCAAAATGAGGGCCCAACATATGGGACCTCAACTAGATAGTCCTCATTAGCAAACACAGAGTCTGCTTCATTCATTTATACTTACTATATTTCATAGGCTAGTGTGAACACAGGCTATATCTAGGATGTAGTTTAAGACTTTCATCGGGTTTTGTGTGCAATGATCAGGAATGACCTAATGTCATTACCCGAGTCTATCTCACCTCTTGATTATCCTAATCTAACACCTTTTGTATCATCCATTTCGTTATGTGTTTCATTTGAGGCTGGCCTCAATCATTCATTAGGAACTTTAACTTGAATCGACATAGATCATGTGAGCATCATGAAATCCAGTGTCTCCCCCACCGAAAAGAGGTGGAATCACCTGCCAAAGTGACTCAGTAACATGCTAGTGTCTGTGGGAATTTAATAATGCCAGATCCCTAGATTGGCAGTATATGTTCAAAGGCTAGGAGATGTATGGAGACCCATACCCGGCGATGGAAAGTCTTGTCTCATGAAAGTTACGTGAACCTTCGCCTTCTCAAAAGAAGGCATCACCACTCATAGATATCCTATCGGTGCTCAGTATAAAGTTCCAGTACGTTCAACTCATACGTCTTAGAAGTTGACTTCTGACAGTATAGATCATTAGATGATATCTCATCTCATCATTAGTATCAAGTGTATTAAGCTCAATAACTTCATTAGAGAGGTCATAGAGACTAATCTCTTCATTATCTTACACTCTCCTTGGTTTGTACGTATTGGTAACATTTATGTAGGCTCACTTGAGATTAATCTCATCATATTCATTAGCCTCATGTCATGTTGTCGCCACATTCTTCATTATTCACACCTTTACTTTTCATAGTTACTCACCTCTTATTACGTGAATGATTATTTTATCATTTCATAGTTTATCTCATCATATGCCAATGCACTTTGCCACTTAGTGTATCATATACTCATACTTAACCCTCCTAGGGTTCATCGTTTCATTACATACATCTTAGGTTCACTTATTTTTGAACGTATGTTAGACTAATGTGTTTATACATACAAGCCATGAGGTTTCATTCGTAGTTCGCTAAGTGATTATTACTTTCCGAAGATTATGTAGTACAAGACTTATGTATCTTGTATATATGCCAAGATCGTAATTTTATGATCTAAGTAGATGGCATTATTCTTGGATATTTTACTCACGTATGACTTATGCACATAAATTTGGGAAAGGGAACCCAAATCTTTGATCACTTGAATATCATTTTTTTCCATCAATTTTATTTCCAATATTCATAACATTATACTCTAAATTAAATCTTAACATTTACACTGAAGGATTAATTTTCTATATTAATTTCACTCTTAGATAATTAAATGGTTTGGGGTTCGAGCCCCCACAAACCCATTGATTTTTAGAGTTAAATTCGCTACGATAGGGTGGTTGTGTGTTCGAACCCCACACCATCCCCCCGTTATTTTTTTTAAATTTCGATGAGGAGTCTCTGAGGTGGTGTATTAGTGAGGTTGTGGGATCGAATCCCCACTGCCTCAATTCGTTTCCTTGTTATTTTGCCTCTCCCCTCAGCGCTGAGGTCATGGGTTCGATCCCCAAGCCTCGCATTTTATTTTTTTCATTATTTCCTCTCCCTTCTCACATACTAGGAGGTCGTGGGTTCGAATCCCACGTCTCCCATTTACATGTTTACTTAATTTTTATCCTTCTCCTCCTCATAGGTCGCGAGTTCGATTCCCCCCAGCCCCATTTCCCTTACTTTTTTCGCGAAAACAGGAGCTGGGATTGAATCCCCTAGCCCCTATCTTCTTTTTTCTTTGCTTCACAAAACCAATAGCTAAGGGGTTCGATTCCCCTTAGCTTATTCACGTTTTTTCTCTTATTTTTCATCCTTCTCAACATGTGTGGTCTTGGTTTTAATTACCATTGACCTCACTTATTTATTTTCCTTTTTCAAAAACCATAATTTAACCTTATGGAAGAGTATGCAAATCTGGAAATTTTTTTCTTATCATTATTCACTCATTTTTCGTTACGTCTTTCATGAGTTTACTTAGTTAAAAGAGTGTTACTCAACAAAACATTTTTCATTATAATGAAAACGACATTGCACACACATTGCACACATAAAATACACCAAAAACATATGAATATTCGACCCCAAAACAGTGGCAAAAGCCACTGCCCACGATGGATACACAACACCAATTTTTGGTTACACTTCGAATATCATTTTTTTAATTTCCCTCACATAAAACATGTTCACACTTAATATAAATACGTCAATCATGCCTAAGTCTAGCAGAACAACACACCCATCCTACGAATTCAATTGGGAGCTAAGGATAAGGACATAGAAAGGGGAACAATCTTAGTTTTCAAGAGCTTGAGAAACGTTTGAAGGAAAGCACTCTTGGAGAAATAATTCCAGGAGAGAAATCCATACCTTTTGATGTTGGTCAAGTGTGAAGTTGCTTCTAGGAAACTCCTCAAAACCACACATAATACACTTCAACGTACACCCCACTCGACGAACCTTTATTACCCTTGACATTTTGACTACTTTGTCTTTTACTTAAAAATTCTTGTGAGTTCTTCAAGTATGGACAACAATTGATGTATTTTCTGGTTTTTGTTGTGTTTGGCAGAATAACGTGAGAGAGAGTTGAGAAACGTGAGGGTCAGAGAGTTAATAGAATTAGGAGACTAAATTCAAGACTTAGTCAAAATATGATTTAATTAACTTAATAAAAATCTGATTTATTTTAATTAATACCGGAAAGGACTATTTTACCCTTAATGAATAGATTTTAATTGATGATTAAATCATCAATTCCTCGCTCCTAGTGGGGCTCGAACCCGAGTGGCAACCCATTTGCGAAATGGGTCACTCTGATTCGCCCTAAATTCGAAAATCTCTTTTAATTAAATTAATTTATTTATTTATTACTTCCTCAGGGTAATTACAATATTACCCTTGGCCTGGAAATAACCATTTTACCCCTGGACCCTCAAAACATAAAATTTCTTCTTTTAAGTCTGGTAAAGACTCCTTTTGATTAAATCTTCATTTTCGCGAGTCTTACTTTGTTGGTTTCAACCTTTCCAAGCCCAACTAACTCCCCAAGTTAGTTGAATTGATCATAGTAAGGGTTCTAAGGTCTGGTTCTACGCGTATCTATTCGTGTGAACCTTGGTTTAATCGCAAGCATTCTTGACACTGTAACTCTTGATCCTATTCATTCTTAGCGTTGTTACACCAAACCAACCTCTCCTTTAGAATTAGATGTTTCATGGGTATGGCTAGTTATTTGGGAAGGTTCACAGAAGTATTTTCATCCATAGCTCCCCCATTGACTAAGTTATTTTATAAAAGGTTAAGTTTTAGGGGTTAGACAAATGTAAAAGAGCTTCTAAGAACTGAAAATGATGTTAGCTATACCCTCGGTTTTGACTCTATTAGAGGGTTTAGACAATTATGTTGTTTATTGTGATTCATCTGAGTCATTCGAGGTTGTGTGTTGATACAACGAGGAAAGGTTGTAACATATGCTTCTAGACAGATCAAGATATCTGAGAAAAACTATCTGACTCATGACCTTAATTTTCCAACCATATTATTTTGCCTTAGGATTCAAAGACATTACTTGTATAGTGGTCATGTAGATGTGTTCACGAACATTAAAATCCTTCTGTATATGTTCACCCAGAAAGAGTTGAATCTTCGCTAGAGGGGATTGTTTGTGTTCCTTAAAGACTATATATGAATATGCTTTACCATCTTGGTAAGGACAATGTAGTAGAAGATGCTTGTAGCATACTATATATGGGTAGTATAGAACATATTAAGGAAGAAAGGAGAGAACTAGGAAAGATGTTCACTAGCTTGCTCGCTTAGGAGTTATATTTACGAGCATATCAGATTATAGGGTGAGGGTCAAAATGGGTCAAAATCATCATTAGTAGTAGAATTTATGGAAAAGAAAAACAATGACCCAATATTCCAGTAACTGAAGGATGTAGTTCCACAACACAAAGTTGAGGTTTTCTCAAAAGTGGGAGATGGTGTGCTTCACTATGAGGGTCGTTTGTGTGTTCCTAAGGTGGGTGAGTTAAGACAACATAATCTTGTAGAAGACCATAACTCTTGGTATTCTATTCATCCAAGTGCCACTAATATGTACCGTCATGAAAAGGGACATAAATCCATTTGGGATTAATATTCCTACATGGATGTGGGAAGTGGATAACATGGACTTCATTATAGGTTTACCTCATACTAGTAGACAACATGAATCCATTTGGATGATAGTTTACAAAGTTATTAAGTCTGCACAATTTTGGGTCGTTAAACCTACAAATTCGGAAAAGTACTACGCCAAGATATACATTAATGAGATAGTTACGTTTTATGAGTTCCTTTTTCTATCATTTTTGATAGAGCTCCTTAATTTACCCTCATTTTTTAAAATCATTTAGTAAAGGTCTAGGTACTCAGGTTAATTTCAACACAATATTTCATCCACATATAGATGGTCAGGGAGAGCGTACAATTAAGACCATAGAGGACATATTGAGAGATTGCATGATCGACTTCAAACGTAGTTAGTATGATCATCTTTCTCCTATAGAGTTCACCTACAATAATTGTTACCATTCCAACATTCAAATGGCCCCGTATGAGACATTGTATCGGTGTAGATGTATATCTCCAATTGGTTGGTTTCAAGTAGGTGAAGAAGCTTTGATAAGGCTAGATTCAGTTGATGATTGCACAGAAAAAATTTAACTACTAGAGATAGACTAACGATATTCTAGAGTCACCAAAAGTCCTATGCAGATGTAAGCAGAAGAGACTTGGATTTCCCAATTGATTATTGGGTTTATTGGAAGTTTCACAAATGAAAAGGGTGATGAGATTTGTCAAGAAAGGGAAGCTCAGTCCTAGATATATAGGCCCTTAAGTGTCTTATGAGTCAGAGTTGCCCGCAGAACTAGTAGAAGGGCATTTGGGCTCTTCATATTTCGTTGTATAAGAAGTGTGTGGGGTGATCTAACCATTGGATAGTGTGGTTATGAAGGAGAGTATCGCTTATTAGCATGTGCCTGTTGATATTCTTGATCGTTAGGTTCGATTGTTGAGAAACAAAGAATTCGCTTCAGTTAAGGTTTTGTTGAGGAGTCAGTCCGTAGAAGAAGCTACTTGGGAAGAAGAAGATGCCATGAAGCCCAACTACCCTCATTTCTTTCCTACCAATTCTATTCCATCTTGAGGTAATAGTTTTCTCTAGTCTTTTAGTTACTCATGTGTATATTCACTGTCAGTATCATCTTCCTTCAATTATAGTTGCTTTTTCAGCATATTTGTATGTCCTTGGAACTATATTTAGTCTGATTTCTGTTTCCAGAACATGATGACAGGGTTAGAAGCTCTTCATTTTATCTTCAGCTAGTTTAGTCTTCATTCGAGGAGCAATGTTCCCGTAAGGGAGATATGTAACACCTCGTATCCTAAAAAGAATAGAATGCAAATTTTAAAAGCTGCATATGCTACTGACAGGCACCACCCACGGACCGCAGGTGGGGTCCTTCGATGGCCACCTGTGTTCCACCCACGAACACCCAAAAAAATATGTCTAAGGGTCGACCCATGGACGGAAAATTGTAGGTCAAACCACGCGCCATAGTCCTGGTCCATCGATCGAGAACCTATAAATCCCCTCTCTAAAAGCCAATGACAGTTGATAGAACGAATTATTGATGAGTTGACGGTCTGTTGGTCAGCCCATCGATTGGCCCCAACTATTTTTAAGTCATAGGTTGTTTGGTTTTTTCCATGTGTGTTGGACCCTCAAACTTCGTTTTTTTAGTCAAATTATCACAGTAAAAAAAAAGAACATACCCTAGTAAACTCATCCTCCAAAATAATCAAGTTGAACAAAAAGAAGGAGAAAGAGTCAACCGAACCCTCTCAAAGAATTTGATGAGTTTTCTTTGAATTCAACCCTAAAATTGAAAGATTTCTCGATGATATTCTTCATCGGGTATGTGGGATTTCACTAGTGGGTTTCACTTATTAGGTACCTAGAAATTTTTCAGATTATTGATTCTTTATATCATGTTTAGACCTAGAGTTTCTCATCGTTTCAGGATTGTCATGAATTAGCTGTTATAGTATTCATAGTCTGATTATCATGTTTTCATAGAATTGTTACTTAGTTAATGCATGAAACTCAAAACCTTAGATGTGTAGACTTGTTTAGTTATAAATTACAGTTGTTAGGTCAAATTATTTAAATAATCGTGCCTCGTTTAAGAACGTTTCGGTTATCAGTATATTAATGTTGCATTTTAAGTTAACATGTCATTATTTTTAACTATTCACTGTTAAAGAACTTCAGTCATAAGGTGTTTTTGCATAATCAATTCGGAGTAGGCTTAATACAAGTAGACAAAGGGTGAGTCACCCTCATAGTCACAAAATTGTGTGCCCTCTAGGATAAATCCCTTCTGTGGGCATCACTTTTATTGATCACGTCAGTCATGTATTTATACCATTGGCAAGGTATATTTGTTCCTCTCGGTGGGGAGATACATTTGACTCCACGGATTACTCTAGTGGTTTTATGTCGGTTAATAGTAGCTCCCACAGTTAGATTCTAGTGTATTGACCAGATTATCAGTTATAATTCAGTATCAATTTCATCATATCATATACTTGGTCGTTGCATTCAGTTAGCTTAGTATTCAACATGTTTCAGTACATATATGATATTCAAATTATATCATTTCTGATATTGCTTAGCTCAATTATGTTTATGTTATTCAACTTTATTCTATCTTGCATAATCAATACCTTTCAAGTACTGAACCATACTCTACCCTACATCTTCTCGTGATGTAGGTTTAGATCCTCAGCACTCAGATCACAAATAAATCATTTTTTGATGTCCGGTGAGTAATCATTCTTCAAGGATGGTTCACATGTTATCTTTCTATTTTGAGTCGTTTCATTTCTATTTTGCAAGAATTAGTTACGGAATCTCCCAACAACTCTAGTCAGTTAGAGGCTTTTATTTTGACATAGTTAGATTTAGTTTTAGTTGTGTTTGTTCTTTTAGTTGTCAATAAACATAGTTTTATATATTCAGATTTAGAATGGGTAATACCCTTCATCTCCCCTTTATGTCATGTATTAACCTTCCGCACAAAATTATCTTATTTC